>NW_026893632.1:0-600000 GCF_032452875.1 Bos javanicus
CATGCACTGATGACGTGACTGCGCATGCACTGATGACGTGGCTGATCAGGCACTGATCACATGGCTCATCATGCACTGATCACGTGTTTATCAGGCAATGATCAGTGACTGACAGGCGCTGATGTGGGACTGTGCACGCACTGATCACGTGGCTATCATGCACTGATCACGTGACTGCGCATGCACTGATGACGTGGCTGTTCGGGCACTGATCACGTGTTTATCAGGCAGTGATCAGTGACTGACAGGCGCTGATCAGGGGACTGTGCACGCACTGATCAGGTGGCTGATCAGGAACTGACCACCTGACCGCGCATGCAGTGATCACGTGGCTGGTCGTTCACTGATCACGTGTTTATCATACGGTGATCACGTGACTGAGAGGCGCTGATCACGTGACTGTGCCGTCAGTGATCACGTGGCTGAGCAGGCACTGATATCGTGACTGAGCATGCACTGATCATGTGCCGGGAGCCGGGAGGCATTCCACTCTGGACAAAGGTCATGAGGAAGGAGGCTCGGCATACGCAAATGCGGGATCGAGCCTCAGGAGTCCACCCGGATATTCTCGAGCATCTCCCCCAAAAAAACCGGAGTCTGCCTACTGTATTGCTTTGTGCTCTCACCTCTGATTTCACTGGGGGCTGTCCCCCACCACCATCTCGCTCTCTCTGTCAAAGAGTTAACTTACAGCTCCAATTCATAAAGTTCCTTGTCATTCTTCCCTTTAACTTCCAGCTGAGTCTCCATCTGGAGCGCGGAACCCACCACGCTTACTAATTATGCCTGGGCTGCTAAGACCCACTCGAGAAGGTGTCTAGGGTGAGGCACCTTTCGCTATTCGAGAGGGCGCCTGCGGCCTACGTAAGTGGTGCAAACTTCTTGTCTTGAAGTTTGATTGGTCTTCCGCGTAAACCAAGCTACTCAGTCTCTTTTCTCCACCGAATTTTCCTACTGAGCTCTCCTCATACTATTATTCTTGACATCTCTGATTAGCATATAAATAGTCGCCTAGGCCATCTCTCCTTCGAATACCCTGGATCAGTTGGGGCTGGTCCCCGGCAGGTGGCGACCGAACAGGGACCTCAGGAGGCAATACTCAAAGAGCTGAGCAGACACGAACCACGCAATCAGCAGGCAATAAGCATGGAGCTCAGCAGTGACGAATCATGCTGCTCAACTGGCAATAATCAAGCACGTGACCAGGCAGGAATCACGCAGCTCAGCTGGCAATTGTCAAGCAGATGAGCCGACAGGAATCACGCAGCTCAGATGGCAATTGTCATGCAGATGAGCCGGCAGGAATCACGCAGCTCAGCAGGCCCTGATCACGTGACTCTGCAGGCACTGATCACGTGGCTGATCAAGTCCAGATCACGTGACTGAGCATGCACTGATCACGTGGCTATCATGCACTGATGACGTGACTGCGCATGCACTGATGACGTGGCTGATCGGGCACTGATCACATGGCTCATCATGCACTGATCACGTGTTTATCAGGCAATGATCAGTGACTGACAGGCGCTGATCATGGGACTGTGCACGCACTGATCACGTGGCTATCATGCACTGATCACGTGACTGCGCATGCACTGATGACGTGGCTGTTCGGGCACTGATCACGTGTTTATCAGGCAGTGATCAGTGACTGACAGGCGCTGATCAGGGGACTGTGCACGCACTGATCAGGTGGCTGATCAGGAACTGACCACCTGACCGCGCATGCAGTGATCACGTGGCTGGTCGTTCACTGATCACGTGTTTATCATACGGTGATCACGTGACTGAGAGGCGCTGATCACGTGACTGTGCCGTCAGTGATCACGTGGCTGAGCAGGCACTGATATCGTGACTGAGCATGCACTGATCATGTGCCGGGAGCCGGGGAGGCATTCCACTCTGGACAAAGGTCATGAGGAAGGAGGCTCGGCATACGCAAATGCGGGATCGAGCCTCAGGAGTCCACCCGGATATTCTCGAGCATCTCCCCCCAAAAAACCGGAGTCTGCCTACTGTATTGCTTTGTGCTCTCACCTCTGATTTCACTGGGGGCTGTCCCCCACCACCATCTCGCTCTCTCTGTCAAAGAGTTAACTTACAGCTCCAATTCATAAAGTTCCTTGTCATTCTTCCCTTTAACTTCCAGCTGAGTCTCCATCTGGAGCGCGGAACCCACCACGCTTACTAATTATGCCTGGGCTGCTAAGACCCACTCGAGAAGGTGTCTAGGGTGAGGCACCTTTCGCTATTCGAGAGGGCGCCTGCGGCCTACGTAAGTGGTGCAAACTTCTTGTCTTGAAGTTTGATTGGTCTTCCGCGTAAACCAAGCTACTCAGTCTCTTTTCTCCACCGAATTTTCCTACTGAGCTCTCCTCATACTATTATTCTTGACATCTCTGATTAGCATATAAATAGTCGCCTAGGCCATCTCTCCTTCGAATACCCTGGATCAGTTGGGGCTGGTCCCCGGCAGGTGGCGACCGAACAGGGACCTCAGGAGGCAATACTCAAAGAGCTGAGCAGACACGAACCACGCAATCAGCAGGCAATAAGCATGGAGCTCAGCAGTGACGAATCATGCTGCTCAACTGGCAATAATCAAGCACGTGACCAGGCAGGAATCACGCAGCTCAGCTGGCAATTGTCAAGCAGATGAGCCGACAGGAATCACGCAGCTCAGCTGGCAATTGTCATGCAGATGAGCCGGCAGGAATCACGCAGCTCAGCAGGCCCTGATCACGTGACTCTGCAGGCACTGATCACGTGGCTGATCAAGTCCAGATCACGTGACTGAGCATGCACTGATCACGTGGCTATCATGCACTGATGACGTGACTGCGCATGCACTGATGACGTGGCTGATCGGGCACTGATCACATGGCTCATCATGCACTGATCACGTGTTTATCAGGCAATGATCAGTGACTGACAGGCGCTGATCATGGGACTGTGCACGCACTGATCACGTGGCTATCATGCACTGATCACGTGACTGCGCATGCACGGATGACGTGGTTGATCGGGCACTGATCACATGGCTCATCATGCACTGATCACGTGTTTATCAGGCAATGATCAGTGACTGACAGGCGCTGATCATGGGACTGTGCACGCACTGATCACGTGGCTATCATGCACTGATCACGTGACTGCGCATGCACTGATGACGTGGCTGTTCGGGCACTGATCACGTGTTTATCAGGCAGTGATCAGTGACTGACAGGCGCTGATCAGGGGACTGTGCACGCACTGATCAGGTGGCTGATCCGGAACTGACCACCTGACTGCGCATGCAGTGATCACGTGGCTGGTCGTTCACTGATCACGTGTTTATCATACGGTGATCACGTGACTGAGAGGCGCTGATCACGTGACTGTGCCGTCAGTGATCACGTGGCTGAGCAGGCACTGATATCGTGACTGAGCATGCACTGATCATGTGCCGGGAGCCGGGGAGGCATTCCACTCTGGACAAAGGTCATGAGGAAGGAGGCTCGGCATACGCAAATGCGGGATCGAGCCTCAGGAGTCCACCCGGATGTTCTCGAGCATCTCCCCCAAAAAAACCAGAGTCTGCCTACTGTATTGCTTTGTGCTCTCACCTCTGATTTCACTGGGGGCTGTCCCCCACCACCATCTCGCTCTCTCTGTCAAAGAGTTAACTTACAGCTCCAATTCATAAAGTTCCTTGTCATTCTTCCCTTTAACTTCCAGCTGAGTCTCCATCTGGAGCGCGGAACCCACCACGCTTACTAATTATGCCTGGGCTGCTAAGACCCACTCGAGAAGGTGTCTAGGGTGAGGCACCTTTCGCTATTCGAGAGGGCGCCTGCGGCCTACGTAAGTGGTGCAAACTTCTTGTCTTGAAGTTTGATTGGTCTTCCGCGTAAACCAAGCTACTCAGTCTCTTTTCTCCACCGAATTTTCCTACTGAGCTCTCCTCATACTATTATTCTTGACATCTCTGATTAGCATATAAATAGTCGCCTAGGCCATCTCTCCTTCGAATACCCTGGATCAGTTGGGGCTGGTCCCCGGCAGGTGGCGACCGAACAGGGACCTCAGGAGGCAATACTCAAAGAGCTGAGCAGACACGAACCACGCAATCAGCAGGCAATAAGCATGGAGCTCAGCAGTGACGAATCATGCTGCTCAACTGGCAATAATCAAGCACGTGACCAGGCAGGAATCACGCAGCTCAGCTGGCAATTGTCAAGCAGATGAGCCGACAGGAATCACGCAGCTCAGATGGCAATTGTCATGCAGATGAGCCGGCAGGAATCACGCAGCTCAGCAGGCCCTGATCACGTGACTCTGCAGGCACTGATCACGTGGCTGATCAAGTCCAGATCACGTGACTGAGCATGCACTGATCACGTGGCTATCATGCACTGATGACGTGACTGCGCATGCACTGATGACGTGGCTGATCGGGCACTGATCACATGGCTCATCATGCACTGATCACGTGTTTATCAGGCAATGATCAGTGACTGACAGGCGCTGATCATGGGACTGTGCACGCACTGATCACGTGGCTATCATGCACTGATCACGTGACTGCGCATGCACTGATGACGTGGCTGTTCGGGCACTGATCACGTGTTTATCAGGCAGTGATCAGTGACTGACAGGCGCTGATCAGGGGACTGTGCACGCACTGATCAGGTGGCTGATCAGGAACTGACCACCTGACCGCGCATGCAGTGATCACGTGGCTGGTCGTTCACTGATCACGTGTTTATCATACGGTGATCACGTGACTGAGAGGCGCTGATCACGTGACTGTGCCGTCAGTGATCACGTGGCTGAGCAGGCACTGATATCGTGACTGAGCATGCACTGATCATGTGCCGGGAGCCGGGGAGGCATTCCACTCTGGACAAAGGTCATGAGGAAGGAGGCTCGGCATACGCAAATGCGGGATCGAGCCTCAGGAGTCCACCCGGATATTCTCGAGCATCTCCCCCCAAAAAAACCGGAGTCTGCCTACTGTATTGCTTTGTGCTCTCACCTCTGATTTCACTGGGGGCTGTCCCCCACCACCATCTCGCTCTCTCTGTCAAAGAGTTAACTTACAGCTCCAATTCATAAAGTTCCTTGTCATTCTTCCCTTTAACTTCCAGCTGAGTCTCCATCTGGAGCGCGGAACCCACCACGCTTACTAATTATGCCTGGGCTGCTAAGACCCACTCGAGAAGGTGTCTAGGGTGAGGCACCTTTCGCTATTCGAGAGGGCGCCTGCGGCCTACGTAAGTGGTGCAAACTTCTTGTCTTGAAGTTTGATTGGTCTTCCGCGTAAACCAAGCTACTCAGTCTCTTTTCTCCACCGAATTTTCCTACTGAGCTCTCCTCATACTATTATTCTTGACATCTCTGATTAGCATATAAATAGTCGCCTAGGCCATCTCTCCTTCGAATACCCTGGATCAGTTGGGGCTGGTCCCCGGCAGGTGGCGACCGAACAGGGACCTCAGGAGGCAATACTCAAAGAGCTGAGCAGACACGAACCACGCAATCAGCAGGCAATAAGCATGGAGCTCAGCAGTGACGAATCATGCTGCTCAACTGGCAATAATCAAGCACGTGACCAGGCAGGAATCACGCAGCTCAGCTGGCAATTGTCAAGCAGATGAGCCGACAGGAATCACGCAGCTCAGATGGCAATTGTCATGCAGATGAGCCGGCAGGAATCACGCAGCTCAGCAGGCCCTGATCACGTGACTCTGCAGGCACTGATCACGTGGCTGATCAAGTCCAGATCACGTGACTGAGCATGCACTGATCACGTGGCTATCATGCACTGATGACGTGACTGCGCATGCACTGATGACGTGGCTGATCGGGCACTGATCACATGGCTCATCATGCACTGATCACGTGTTTATCAGGCAATGATCAGTGACTGACAGGCGCTGATCATGGGACTGTGCACGCACTGATCACGTGGCTATCATGCACTGATCACGTGACTGCGCATGCACTGATGACGTGGCTGTTCGGGCACTGATCACGTGTTTATCAGGCAGTGATCAGTGACTGACAGGCGCTGATCAGGGGACTGTGCACGCACTGATCAGGTGGCTGATCAGGAACTGACCACCTGACCGCGCATGCAGTGATCACGTGGCTGGTCGTTCACTGATCACGTGTTTATCATACGGTGATCACGTGACTGAGAGGCGCTGATCACGTGACTGTGCCGTCAGTGATCACGTGGCTGAGCAGGCACTGATATCGTGACTGAGCATGCACTGATCATGTGCCGGGAGCCGGGGAGGCATTCCACTCTGGACAAAGGTCATGAGGAAGGAGGCTCGGCATACGCAAATGCGGGATCGAGCCTCAGGAGTCCACCCGGATATTCTCGAGCATCTCCCCCCAAAAAAACCGGAGTCTGCCTACTGTATTGCTTTGTGCTCTCACCTCTGATTTCACTGGGGGCTGTCCCCCACCACCATCTCGCTCTCTCTGTCAAAGAGTTAACTTACAGCTCCAATTCATAAAGTTCCTTGTCATTCTTCCCTTTAACTTCCAGCTGAGTCTCCATCTGGAGCGCGGAACCCACCACGCTTACTAATTATGCCTGGGCTGCTAAGACCCACTCGAGAAGGTGTCTAGGGTGAGGCACCTTTCGCTATTCGAGAGGGCGCCTGCGGCCTACGTAAGTGGTGCAAACTTCTTGTCTTGAAGTTTGATTGGTCTTCCGCGTAAACCAAGCTACTCAGTCTCTTTTCTCCACCGAATTTTCCTACTGAGCTCTCCTCATACTATTATTCTTGACATCTCTGATTAGCATATAAATAGTCGCCTAGGCCATCTCTCCTTCGAATACCCTGGATCAGTTGGGGCTGGTCCCCGGCAGGTGGCGACCGAACAGGGACCTCAGGAGGCAATACTCAAAGAGCTGAGCAGACACGAACCACGCAATCAGCAGGCAATAAGCATGGAGCTCAGCAGTGACGAATCATGCTGCTCAACTGGCAATAATCAAGCACGTGACCAGGCAGGAATCACGCAGCTCAGCTGGCAATTGTCAAGCAGATGAGCCGACAGGAATCACGCAGCTCAGATGGCAATTGTCATGCAGATGAGCCGGCAGGAATCACGCAGCTCAGCAGGCCCTGATCACGTGACTCTGCAGGCACTGATCACGTGGCTGATCAAGTCCAGATCACGTGACTGAGCATGCACTGATCACGTGGCTATCATGCACTGATGACGTGACTGCGCATGCACTGATGACGTGGCTGATCGGGCACTGATCACATGGCTCATCATGCACTGATCACGTGTTTATCAGGCAATGATCAGTGACTGACAGGCGCTGATCATGGGACTGTGCACGCACTGATCACGTGGCTATCATGCACTGATCACGTGACTGCGCATGCACTGATGACGTGGCTGTTCGGGCACTGATCACGTGTTTATCAGGCAGTGATCAGTGACTGACAGGCGCTGATCAGGGGACTGTGCACGCACTGATCAGGTGGCTGATCAGGAACTGACCACCTGACCGCGCATGCAGTGATCACGTGGCTGGTCGTTCACTGATCACGTGTTTATCATACGGTGATCACGTGACTGAGAGGCGCTGATCACGTGACTGTGCCGTCAGTGATCACGTGGCTGAGCAGGCACTGATATCGTGACTGAGCATGCACTGATCATGTGCCGGGAGCCGGGGAGGCATTCCACTCTGGACAAAGGTCATGAGGAAGGAGGCTCGGCATACGCAAATGCGGGATCGAGCCTCAGGAGTCCACCCGGATATTCTCGAGCATCTCCCCCAAAAAACCGGAGTCTGCCTACTGTATTGCTTTGTGCTCTCACCTCTGATTTCACTGGGGGCTGTCCCCCACCACCATCTCGCTCTCTCTGTCAAAGAGTTAACTTACAGCTCCAATTCATAAAGTTCCTTGTCATTCTTCCCTTTAACTTCCAGCTGAGTCTCCATCTGGAGCGCGGAACCCACCACGCTTACTAATTATGCCTGGGCTGCTAAGACCCACTCGAGAAGGTGTCTAGGGTGAGGCACCTTTCGCTATTCGAGAGGGCGCCTGCGGCCTACGTAAGTGGTGCAAACTTCTTGTCTTGAAGTTTGATTGGTCTTCCGCGTAAACCAAGCTACTCAGTCTCTTTTCTCCACCGAATTTTCCTACTGAGCTCTCCTCATACTATTATTCTTGACATCTCTGATTAGCATATAAATAGTCGCCTAGGCCATCTCTCCTTCGAATACCCTGGATCAGTTGGGGCTGGTCCCCGGCAGGTGGCGACCGAACAGGGACCTCAGGAGGCAATACTCAAAGAGCTGAGCAGACACGAACCACGCAATCAGCAGGCAATAAGCATGGAGCTCAGCAGTGACGAATCATGCTGCTCAACTGGCAATAATCAAGCACGTGACCAGGCAGGAATCACGCAGCTCAGCTGGCAATTGTCAAGCAGATGAGCCGACAGGAATCACGCAGCTCAGATGGCAATTGTCATGCAGATGAGCCGGCAGGAATCACGCAGCTCAGCAGGCCCTGATCACGTGACTCTGCAGGCACTGATCACGTGGCTGATCAAGTCCAGATCACGTGACTGAGCATGCACTGATCACGTGGCTATCATGCACTGATGACGTGACTGCGCATGCACTGATGACGTGGCTGATCGGGCACTGATCACATGGCTCATCATGCACTGATCACGTGTTTATCAGGCAATGATCAGTGACTGACAGGCGCTGATCATGGGACTGTGCACGCACTGATCACGTGGCTATCATGCACTGATCACGTGACTGCGCATGCACTGATGACGTGGCTGTTCGGGCACTGATCACGTGTTTATCAGGCAGTGATCAGTGACTGACAGGCGCTGATCAGGGGACTGTGCACGCACTGATCAGGTGGCTGATCAGGAACTGACCACCTGACCGCGCATGCAGTGATCACGTGGCTGGTCGTTCACTGATCACGTGTTTATCATACGGTGATCACGTGACTGAGAGGCGCTGATCACGTGACTGTGCCGTCAGTGATCACGTGGCTGAGCAGGCACTGATATCGTGACTGAGCATGCACTGATCATGTGCCGGGAGCCGGGGAGGCATTCCACTCTGGACAAAGGTCATGAGGAAGGAGGCTCGGCATACGCAAATGCGGGATCGAGCCTCAGGAGTCCACCCGGATATTCTCGAGCATCTCCCCCCAAAAAACCGGAGTCTGCCTACTGTATTGCTTTGTGCTCTCACCTCTGATTTCACTGGGGGCTGTCCCCCACCACCATCTCGCTCTCTCTGTCAAAGAGTTAACTTACAGCTCCAATTCATAAAGTTCCTTGTCATTCTTCCCTTTAACTTCCAGCTGAGTCTCCATCTGGAGCGCGGAACCCACCACGCTTACTAATTATGCCTGGGCTGCTAAGACCCACTCGAGAAGGTGTCTAGGGTGAGGCACCTTTCGCTATTCGAGAGGGCGCCTGCGGCCTACGTAAGTGGTGCAAACTTCTTGTCTTGAAGTTTGATTGGTCTTCCGCGTAAACCAAGCTACTCAGTCTCTTTTCTCCACCGAATTTTCCTACTGAGCTCTCCTCATACTATTATTCTTGACATCTCTGATTAGCATATAAATAGTCGCCTAGGCCATCTCTCCTTCGAATACCCTGGATCAGTTGGGGCTGGTCCCCGGCAGGTGGCGACCGAACAGGGACCTCAGGAGGCAATACTCAAAGAGCTGAGCAGACACGAACCACGCAATCAGCAGGCAATAAGCATGGAGCTCAGCAGTGACGAATCATGCTGCTCAACTGGCAATAATCAAGCACGTGACCAGGCAGGAATCACGCAGCTCAGCTGGCAATTGTCAAGCAGATGAGCCGACAGGAATCACGCAGCTCAGCTGGCAATTGTCATGCAGATGAGCCGGCAGGAATCACGCAGCTCAGCAGGCCCTGATCACGTGACTCTGCAGGCACTGATCACGTGGCTGATCAAGTCCAGATCACGTGACTGAGCATGCACTGATCACGTGGCTATCATGCACTGATGACGTGACTGCGCATGCACTGATGACGTGGCTGATCAGGCACTGATCACATGGCTCATCATGCACTGATCACGTGTTTATCAGGCAATGATCAGTGACTGACAGGCGCTGATCATGGGACTGTGCACGCACTGATCACGTGGCTATCATGCACTGATCACGTGACTGCGCATGCACTGATGACGTGGCTGTTCGGGCACTGATCACGTGTTTATCAGGCAGTGATCAGTGACTGACAGGCGCTGATCAGGGGACTGTGCACGCACTGATCAGGTGGCTGATCAGGAACTGACCACCTGACCGCGCATGCAGTGATCACGTGGCTGGTCGTTCACTGATCACGTGTTTATCATACGGTGATCACGTGACTGAGAGGCGCTGATCACGTGACTGTGCCGTCAGTGATCACGTGGCTGAGCAGGCACTGATATCGTGACTGAGCATGCACTGATCATGTGCCGGGAGCCGGGGAGGCATTCCACTCTGGACAAAGGTCATGAGGAAGGAGGCTCGGCATACGCAAATGCGGGATCGAGCCTCAGGAGTCCACCCGGATATTCTCGAGCATCTCCCCCAAAAAAACCAGAGTCTGCCTACTGTATTGCTTTGTGCTCTCACCTCTGATTTCACTGGGGGCTGTCCCCCACCACCATCTCGCTCTCTCTGTCAAAGAGTTAACTTACAGCTCCAATTCATAAAGTTCCTTGTCATTCTTCCCTTTAACTTCCAGCTGAGTCTCCATCTGGAGCGCGGAACCCACCACGCTTACTAATTATGCCTGGGCTGCTAAGACCCACTCGAGAAGGTGTCTAGGGTGAGGCACCTTTCGCTATTCGAGAGGGCGCCTGCGGCCTACGTAAGTGGTGCAAACTTCTTGTCTTGAAGTTTGATTGGTCTTCCGCGTAAACCAAGCTACTCAGTCTCTTTTCTCCACCGAATTTTCCTACTGAGCTCTCCTCATACTATTATTCTTGACATCTCTGATTAGCATATAAATAGTCGCCTAGGCCATCTCTCCTTCGAATACCCTGGATCAGTTGGGGCTGGTCCCCGGCAGGTGGCGACCGAACAGGGACCTCAGGAGGCAATACTCAAAGAGCTGAGCAGACACGAACCACGCAATCAGCAGGCAATAAGCATGGAGCTCAGCAGTGACGAATCATGCTGCTCAACTGGCAATAATCAAGCACGTGACCAGGCAGGAATCACGCAGCTCAGCTGGCAATTGTCAAGCAGATGAGCCGACAGGAATCACGCAGCTCAGCTGGCAATTGTCATGCAGATGAGCCGGCAGGAATCACGCAGCTCAGCAGGCCCTGATCACGTGACTCTGCAGGCACTGATCACGTGGCTGATCAAGTCCAGATCACGTGACTGAGCATGCACTGATCACGTGGCTATCATGCACTGATGACGTGACTGCGCATGCACTGATGACGTGGCTGATCAGGCACTGATCACATGGCTCATCATGCACTGATCACGTGTTTATCAGGCAATGATCAGTGACTGACAGGCGCTGATCATGGGACTGTGCACGCACTGATCACGTGGCTATCATGCACTGATCACGTGACTGCGCATGCACTGATGACGTGGCTGTTCGGGCACTGATCACGTGTTTATCAGGCAGTGATCAGTGACTGACAGGCGCTGATCAGGGGACTGTGCACGCACTGATCACGTGGCTATCATGCACTGATCACGTGACTGCGCATGCACTGATGACGTGGCTGCGGGCACTGATCACGTGATCAGGCAGTGATCAGTGACTGACAGGCGCTGATCAGCTGTGCACGCACTGATCAGGTGGCTGATCAGGAACTGACCACCTGACTGCGCATGCAGTGATCACGTGGCTGGTCGTTCACTGATCACGTGTTTATCATACGGTGATCACGTGACTGAGAGGCGCTGATCACGTGACTGTGCCGTCAGTGATCACGTGGCTGAGCAGGCACTGATATCGTGACTGAGCATGCACTGATCATGTGCCGGGAGCCGGGGAGGCATTCCACTCTGGACAAAGGTCATGAGGAAGGAGGCTCGGCATACGCAAATGCGGGATCGAGCCTCAGGAGTCCACCCGGATATTCTCGAGCATCTCCCCCCAAAAAAACCGGAGTCTGCCTACTGTATTGCTTTGTGCTCTCACCTCTGATTTCACTGGGGGCTGTCCCCCACCACCATCTCGCTCTCTCTGTCAAAGAGTTAACTTACAGCTCCAATTCATAAAGTTCCTTGTCATTCTTCCCTTTAACTTCCAGCTGAGTCTCCATCTGGAGCGCGGAACCCACCACGCTTACTAATTATGCCTGGGCTGCTAAGACCCACTCGAGAAGGTGTCTAGGGTGAGGCACCTTTCGCTATTCGAGAGGGCGCCTGCGGCCTACGTAAGTGGTGCAAACTTCTTGTCTTGAAGTTTGATTGGTCTTCCGCGTAAACCAAGCTACTCAGTCTCTTTTCTCCACCGAATTTTCCTACTGAGCTCTCCTCATACTATTATTCTTGACATCTCTGATTAGCATATAAATAGTCGCCTAGGCCATCTCTCCTTCGAATACCCTGGATCAGTTGGGGCTGGTCCCCGGCAGGTGGCGACCGAACAGGGACCTCAGGAGGCAATACTCAAAGAGCTGAGCAGACACGAACCACGCAATCAGCAGGCAATAAGCATGGAGCTCAGCAGTGACGAATCATGCTGCTCAACTGGCAATAATCAAGCACGTGACCAGGCAGGAATCACGCAGCTCAGCTGGCAATTGTCAAGCAGATGAGCCGACAGGAATCACGCAGCTCAGCTGGCAATTGTCATGCAGATGAGCCGGCAGGAATCACGCAGCTCAGCAGGCCCTGATCACGTGACTCTGCAGGCACTGATCACGTGGCTGATCAAGTCCAGATCACGTGACTGAGCATGCACTGATCACGTGGCTATCATGCACTGATGACGTGACTGCGCATGCACTGATGACGTGGCTGATCAGGCACTGATCACATGGCTCATCATGCACTGATCACGTGTTTATCAGGCAATGATCAGTGACTGACAGGCGCTGATCATGGGACTGTGCACGCACTGATCACGTGGCTATCATGCACTGATCACGTGACTGCGCATGCACTGATGACGTGGCTGATCATCTGTGCACGCACTGATCACGTGGCTATCATGCACTGATCACGTGACATGCACTGATGACGTGGCTGTTCGGGCACTGATCACGTGTTTATCAGGCAGTGATCAGTGACTGACAGGCGCTGATCAGGGGACTGTGCACGCACTGATCAGGTGGCTGATCAGGAACTGACCACCTGACCGCGCATGCAGTGATCACGTGGCTGGTCGTTCACTGATCACGTGTTTATCATACGGTGATCACGTGACTGAGAGGCGCTGATCACGTGACTGTGCCGTCAGTGATCACGTGGCTGAGCAGGCACTGATATCGTGACTGAGCATGCACTGATCATGTGCCGGGAGCCGGGGAGGCATTCCACTCTGGACAAAGGTCATGAGGAAGGAGGCTCGGCATACGCAAATGCGGGATCGAGCCTCAGGAGTCCACCCGGATATTCTCGAGCATCTCCCCCAAAAAAACCGGAGTCTGCCTACTGTATTGCTTTGTGCTCTCACCTCTGATTTCACTGGGGGCTGTCCCCCACCACCATCTCGCTCTCTCTGTCAAAGAGTTAACTTACAGCTCCAATTCATAAAGTTCCTTGTCATTCTTCCCTTTAACTTCCAGCTGAGTCTCCATCTGGAGCGCGGAACCCACCACGCTTACTAATTATGCCTGGGCTGCTAAGACCCACTCGAGAAGGTGTCTAGGGTGAGGCACCTTTCGCTATTCGAGAGGGCGCCTGCGGCCTACGTAAGTGGTGCAAACTTCTTGTCTTGAAGTTTGATTGGTCTTCCGCGTAAACCAAGCTACTCAGTCTCTTTTCTCCACCGAATTTTCCTACTGAGCTCTCCTCATACTATTATTCTTGACATCTCTGATTAGCATATAAATAGTCGCCTAGGCCATCTCTCCTTCGAATACCCTGGATCAGTTGGGGCTGGTCCCCGGCAGGTGGCGACCGAACAGGGACCTCAGGAGGCAATACTCAAAGAGCTGAGCAGACACGAACCACGCAATCAGCAGGCAATAAGCATGGAGCTCAGCAGTGACGAATCATGCTGCTCAACTGGCAATAATCAAGCACGTGACCAGGCAGGAATCACGCAGCTCAGCTGGCAATTGTCAAGCAGATGAGCCGACAGGAATCACGCAGCTCAGATGGCAATTGTCATGCAGATGAGCCGGCAGGAATCACGCAGCTCAGCAGGCCCTGATCACGTGACTCTGCAGGCACTGATCACGTGGCTGATCAAGTCCAGATCACGTGACTGAGCATGCACTGATCACGTGGCTATCATGCACTGATGACGTGACTGCGCATGCACTGATGACGTGGCTGATCAGGCACTGATCACATGGCTCATCATGCACTGATCACGTGTTTATCAGGCAATGATCAGTGACTGACAGGCGCTGATCATGGGACTGTGCACGCACTGATCACGTGGCTATCATGCACTGATCACGTGACTGCGCATGCACTGATGACGTGGCTGTTCGGGCACTGATCACGTGTTTATCAGGCAGTGATCAGTGACTGACAGGCGCTGATCAGGGGACTGTGCACGCACTGATCAGGTGGCTGATCAGGAACTGACCACCTGACCGCGCATGCAGTGATCACGTGGCTGGTCGTTCACTGATCACGTGTTTATCATACGGTGATCACGTGACTGAGAGGCGCTGATCACGTGACTGTGCCGTCAGTGATCACGTGGCTGAGCAGGCACTGATATCGTGACTGAGCATGCACTGATCATGTGCCGGGAGCCGGGGAGGCATTCCACTCTGGACAAAGGTCATGAGGAAGGAGGCTCGGCATACGCAAATGCGGGATCGAGCCTCAGGAGTCCACCCGGATATTCTCGAGCATCTCCCCCCAAAAAACCGGAGTCTGCCTACTGTATTGCTTTGTGCTCTCACCTCTGATTTCACTGGGGGCTGTCCCCCACCACCATCTCGCTCTCTCTGTCAAAGAGTTAACTTACAGCTCCAATTCATAAAGTTCCTTGTCATTCTTCCCTTTAACTTCCAGCTGAGTCTCCATCTGGAGCGCGGAACCCACCACGCTTACTAATTATGCCTGGGCTGCTAAGACCCACTCGAGAAGGTGTCTAGGGTGAGGCACCTTTCGCTATTCGAGAGGGCGCCTGCGGCCTACGTAAGTGGTGCAAACTTCTTGTCTTGAAGTTTGATTGGTCTTCCGCGTAAACCAAGCTACTCAGTCTCTTTTCTCCACCGAATTTTCCTACTGAGCTCTCCTCATACTATTATTCTTGACATCTCTGATTAGCATATAAATAGTCGCCTAGGCCATCTCTCCTTCGAATACCCTGGATCAGTTGGGGCTGGTCCCCGGCAGGTGGCGACCGAACAGGGACCTCAGGAGGCAATACTCAAAGAGCTGAGCAGACACGAACCACGCAATCAGCAGGCAATAAGCATGGAGCTCAGCAGTGACGAATCATGCTGCTCAACTGGCAATAATCAAGCACGTGACCAGGCAGGAATCACGCAGCTCAGCTGGCAATTGTCAAGCAGATGAGCCGACAGGAATCACGCAGCTCAGATGGCAATTGTCATGCAGATGAGCCGGCAGGAATCACGCAGCTCAGCAGGCCCTGATCACGTGACTCTGCAGGCACTGATCACGTGGCTGATCAAGTCCAGATCACGTGACTGAGCATGCACTGATCACGTGGCTATCATGCACTGATGACGTGGCTGATCAGGCACTGATCACATGGCTCATCATGCACTGATCACGTGTTTATCAGGCAATGATCAGTGACTGACAGGCGCTGATCATGGGACTGTGCACGCACTGATCACGTGGCTATCATGCACTGATCACGTGACTGCGCATGCACTGATGACGTGGCTGTTCGGGCACTGATCACGTGTTTATCAGGCAGTGATCAGTGACTGACAGGCGCTGATCAGGGGACTGTGCACGCACTGATCAGGTGGCTGATCAGGAACTGACCACCTGACCGCGCATGCAGTGATCACGTGGCTGGTCGTTCACTGATCACGTGTTTATCATACGGTGATCACGTGACTGAGAGGCGCTGATCACGTGACTGTGCCGTCAGTGATCACGTGGCTGAGCAGGCACTGATATCGTGACTGAGCATGCACTGATCATGTGCCGGGAGCCGGGGAGGCATTCCACTCTGGACAAAGGTCATGAGGAAGGAGGCTCGGCATACGCAAATGCGGGATCGAGCCTCAGGAGTCCACCCGGATATTCTCGAGCATCTCCCCCCAAAAAAACCGGAGTCTGCCTACTGTATTGCTTTGTGCTCTCACCTCTGATTTCACTGGGGGCTGTCCCCCACCACCATCTCGCTCTCTCTGTCAAAGAGTTAACTTACAGCTCCAATTCATAAAGTTCCTTGTCATTCTTCCCTTTAACTTCCAGCTGAGTCTCCATCTGGAGCGCGGAACCCACCACGCTTACTAATTATGCCTGGGCTGCTAAGACCCACTCGAGAAGGTGTCTAGGGTGAGGCACCTTTCGCTATTCGAGAGGGCGCCTGCGGCCTACGTAAGTGGTGCAAACTTCTTGTCTTGAAGTTTGATTGGTCTTCCGCGTAAACCAAGCTACTCAGTCTCTTTTCTCCACCGAATTTTCCTACTGAGCTCTCCTCATACTATTATTCTTGACATCTCTGATTAGCATATAAATAGTCGCCTAGGCCATCTCTCCTTCGAATACCCTGGATCAGTTGGGGCTGGTCCCCGGCAGGTGGCGACCGAACAGGGACCTCAGGAGGCAATACTCAAAGAGCTGAGCAGACACGAACCACGCAATCAGCAGGCAATAAGCATGGAGCTCAGCAGTGACGAATCATGCTGCTCAACTGGCAATAATCAAGCACGTGACCAGGCAGGAATCACGCAGCTCAGCTGGCAATTGTCAAGCAGATGAGCCGACAGGAATCACGCAGCTCAGATGGCAATTTTCATGCAGATGAGCCGGCAGGAATCACGCAGCTCAGCAGGCCCTGATCACGTGACTCTGCAGGCACTGATCACGTGGCTGATCAAGTCCAGATCACGTGACTGAGCATGCACTGATCACGTGGCTGTTCGGGCACTGATCACGTGTTTATCAGGCAGTGATCAGTGACTGACAGGCGCTGATCAGGGGACTGTGCACGCACTGATCAGGTGGCTGATCAGGAACTCACCACCTGACTGCGCATGCAGTGATCACGTGGCTGGTCGTTCACTGATCACGTGTTTATCATACGGTGATCACGTGACTGAGAGGCGCTGATCACGTGACTGTGCCGTCAGTGATCACGTGGCTGAGCAGGCACTGATATCGTGACTGCCGGGAGCCGGGGAGGCATTCCACTCTGGACAAAGGTCATGAGGAAGGAGGCTCGGCATACGCAAATGCGGGATCGAGCCTCAGGAGTCCACCCGGATATTCTCGAGCATCTCCCCCAAAAAAACCGGAGTCTGCCTACTGTATTGCTTTGTGCTCTCACCTCTGATTTCACTGGGGGCTGTCCCCCACCACCATCTCGCTCTCTCTGTCAAAGAGTTAACTTACAGCTCCAATTCATAAAGTTCCTTGTCATTCTTCCCTTTAACTTCCAGCTGAGTCTCCATCTGGAGCGCGGAACCCACCACGCTTACTAATTATGCCTGGGCTGCTAAGACCCACTCGAGAAGGTGTCTAGGGTGAGGCACCTTTCGCTATTCGAGAGGGCGCCTGCGGCCTACGTAAGTGGTGCAAACTTCTTGTCTTGAAGTTTGATTGGTCTTCCGCGTAAACCAAGCTACTCAGTCTCTTTTCTCCACCGAATTTTCCTACTGAGCTCTCCTCATACTATTATTCTTGACATCTCTGATTAGCATATAAATAGTCGCCTAGGCCATCTCTCCTTCGAATACCCTGGATCAGTTGGGGCTGGTCCCCGGCAGGTGGCGACCGAACAGGGACCTCAGGAGGCAATACTCAAAGAGCTGAGCAGACACGAACCACGCAATCAGCAGGCAATAAGCATGGAGCTCAGCAGTGACGAATCATGCTGCTCAACTGGCAATAATCAAGCACGTGACCAGGCAGGAATCACGCAGCTCAGCTGGCAATTGTCAAGCAGATGAGCCGACAGGAATCACGCAGCTCAGATGGCAATTGTCATGCAGATGAGCCGGCAGGAATCACGCAGCTCAGCAGGCCCTGATCACGTGACTCTGCAGGCACTGATCACGTGGCTGATCAAGTCCAGATCACGTGACTGAGCATGCACTGATCACGTGGCTATCATGCACTGATGACGTGGCTGTTCGGGCACTGATCACGTGTTTATCAGGCAGTGATCAGTGACTGACAGGCGCTGATCAGGGGACTGTGCACGCACTGATCAGGTGGCTGATCAGGAACTGACCACCTGACTGCGCATGCAGTGATCACGTGGCTGGTCGTTCACTGATCACGTGTTTATCATACGGTGATCACGTGACTGAGAGGCGCTGATCACGTGACTGTGCCTTCAGTGATCACGTGGCTGAGCATGCACTGATGCACTGATCATGTGCCGGGAGCCGGGGAGGCATTCCACTCTGGACAAAGGTCATGAGGAAGGAGGCTCGGCATACGCAAATGCGGGATCGAGCCTCAGGAGTCCACCCGGATATTCTCGAGCATCTCCCCCAAAAAAACCGGAGTCTGCCTACTGTATTGCTTTGTGCTCTCACCTCTGATTTCACTGGGGGCTGTCCCCCACCACCATCTCGCTCTCTCTGTCAAAGAGTTAACTTACAGCTCCAATTCATAAAGTTCCTTGTCATTCTTCCCTTTAACTTCCAGCTGAGTCTCCATCTGGAGCGCGGAACCCACCACGCTTACTAATTATGCCTGGGCTGCTAAGACCCACTCGAGAAGGTGTCTAGGGTGAGGCACCTTTCGCTATTCGAGAGGGCGCCTGCGGCCTACGTAAGTGGTGCAAACTTCTTGTCTTGAAGTTTGATTGGTCTTCCGCGTAAACCAAGCTACTCAGTCTCTTTTCTCCACCGAATTTTCCTACTGAGCTCTCCTCATACTATTATTCTTGACATCTCTGATTAGCATATAAATAGTCGCCTAGGCCATCTCTCCTTCGAATACCCTGGATCAGTTGGGGCTGGTCCCCGGCAGGTGGCGACCGAACAGGGACCTCAGGAGGCAATACTCAAAGAGCTGAGCAGACACGAACCACGCAATCAGCAGGCAATAAGCATGGAGCTCAGCAGTGACGAATCATGCTGCTCAACTGGCAATAATCAAGCACGTGACCAGGCAGGAATCACGCAGCTCAGCTGGCAATTGTCAAGCAGATGAGCCGACAGGAATCACGCAGCTCAGATGGCAATTGTCATGCAGATGAGCCGGCAGGAATCACGCAGCTCAGCAGGCCCTGATCACGTGACTCTGCAGGCACTGATCACGTGGCTGATCAAGTCCAGATCACGTGACTGAGCATGCACTGATCACGTGGCTATCATGCACTGATGAGGTGGCTGTTCGGGCACTGATCACGTGTTTATCAGGCAGTGATCAGTGACTGACAGGCGCTGATCAGGGGACTGTGCACGCACTGATCAGGTGGCTGATCAGGAACTGACCACCTGACTGCGCATGCAGTGATCACGTGGCTGGTCGTTCACTGATCACGTGTTTATCATACGGTGATCACGTGACTGAGAGGCGCTGATCACGTGACTGTGCCGTCAGTGATCACGTGGCTGAGCATGCACTGATCGTGTGCCGGGAGCCGGGGAGGCATTCCACTCTGGACAAAGGTCATGAGGAAGGAGGCTCGGCATACGCAAATGCGGGATCGAGCCTCAGGAGTCCACCCGGATATTCTCGAGCATCTCCCCCCAAAAAACCGGAGTCTGCCTACTGTATTGCTTTGTGCTCTCACCTCTGATTTCACTGGGGGCTGTCACCCACCACCATCTCGCTCTCTCTGTCAAAGAGTTAACTTACAGCTCCAATTCATAAAGTTCCTTGTCATTCTTCCCTTTAACTTCCAGCTGAGTCTCCATCTGGAGCGCGGAACCCACCACGCTTACTAATTATGCCTGGGCTGCTAAGACCCACTCGAGAAGGTGTCTAGGGTGAGGCACCTTTCGCTATTCGAGAGGGCGCCTGCGGCCTACGTAAGTGGTGCAAACTTCTTGTCTTGAAGTTTGATTGGTCTTCCGCGTAAACCAAGCTACTCAGTCTCTTTTCTCCACCGAATTTTCCTACTGAGCTCTCCTCATACTATTATTCTTGACATCTCTGATTAGCATATAAATAGTCGCCTAGGCCATCTCTCCTTCGAATACCCTGGATCAGTTGGGGCTGGTCCCCGGCAGGTGGCGACCGAACAGGGACCTCAGGAGGCAATACTCAAAGAGCTGAGCAGACACGAACCACGCAATCAGCAGGCAATAAGCATGGAGCTCAGCAGTGACGAATCATGCTGCTCAACTGGCAATAATCAAGCACGTGACCAGGCAGGAATCACGCAGCTCAGCTGGCAATTGTCAAGCAGATGAGCCGACAGGAATCACGCAGCTCAGATGGCAATTGTCATGCAGATGAGCCGGCAGGAATCACGCAGCTCAGCAGGCCCTGATCACGTGACTCTGCAGGCACTGATCACGTGGCTGATCAAGTCCAGATCACGTGACTGAGCATGCACTGATCACGTGGCTATCATGCACTGATGACGTGACTGCGCATGCACTGATGACGTGGCTGATCAGGCACTGATCACATGGCTCATCATGCACTGATCACGTGTTTATCAGGCAATGATCAGTGACTGACAGGCGCTGATCATGGGACTGTGCACGCACTGATCACGTGGCTATCATGCACTGATCACGTGACTGCGCATGCACTGATGACGTGGCTGTTCGGGCACTGATCACGTGTTTATCAGGCAGTGATCAGTGACTGACAGGCGCTGATCAGGGGACTGTGCACGCACTGATCAGGTGGCTGATCAGGAACTGACCACCTGACCGCGCATGCAGTGATCACGTGGCTGGTCGTTCACTGATCACGTGTTTATCATACGGTGATCACGTGACTGAGAGGCGCTGATCACGTGACTGTGCCGTCAGTGATCACGTGGCTGAGCAGGCACTGATATCGTGACTGAGCATGCACTGATCATGTGCCGGGAGCCGGGGAGGCATTCCACTCTGGACAAAGGTCATGAGGAAGGAGGCTCGGCATACGCAAATGCGGGATCGAGCCTCAGGAGTCCACCCGGATATTCTCGAGCATCTCCCCCCAAAAAAACCGGAGTCTGCCTACTGTATTGCTTTGTGCTCTCACCTCTGATTTCACTGGGGGCTGTCCCCCACCACCATCTCGCTCTCTCTGTCAAAGAGTTAACTTACAGCTCCAATTCATAAAGTTCCTTGTCATTCTTCCCTTTAACTTCCAGCTGAGTCTCCATCTGGAGCGCGGAACCCACCACGCTTACTAATTATGCCTGGGCTGCTAAGACCCACTCGAGAAGGTGTCTAGGGTGAGGCACCTTTCGCTATTCGAGAGGGCGCCTGCGGCCTACGTAAGTGGTGCAAACTTCTTGTCTTGAAGTTTGATTGGTCTTCCGCGTAAACCAAGCTACTCAGTCTCTTTTCTCCACCGAATTTTCCTACTGAGCTCTCCTCATACTATTATTCTTGACATCTCTGATTAGCATATAAATAGTCGCCTAGGCCATCTCTCCTTCGAATACCCTGGATCAGTTGGGGCTGGTCCCCGGCAGGTGGCGACCGAACAGGGACCTCAGGAGGCAATACTCAAAGAGCTGAGCAGACACGAACCACGCAATCAGCAGGCAATAAGCATGGAGCTCAGCAGTGACGAATCATGCTGCTCAACTGGCAATAATCAAGCACGTGACCAGGCAGGAATCACGCAGCTCAGCTGGCAATTGTCAAGCAGATGAGCCGACAGGAATCACGCAGCTCAGATGGCAATTGTCATGCAGATGAGCCGGCAGGAATCACGCAGCTCAGCAGGCCCTGATCACGTGACTCTGCAGGCACTGATCACGTGGCTGATCAAGTCCAGATCACGTGACTGAGCATGCACTGATCACGTGGCTATCATGCACTGATGACGTGACTGCGCATGCACTGATGACGTGGCTGATCAGGCACTGATCACATGGCTCATCATGCACTGATCACGTGTTTATCAGGCAATGATCAGTGACTGACAGGCGCTGATCATGGGACTGTGCACGCACTGATCACGTGGCTATCATGCACTGATCACGTGACTGCGCATGCACTGATGACGTGGCTGTTCGGGCACTGATCACGTGTTTATCAGGCAGTGATCAGTGACTGACAGGCGCTGATCAGGGGACTGTGCACGCACTGATCAGGTGGCTGATCAGGAACTGACCACCTGACCGCGCATGCAGTGATCACGTGGCTGGTCGTTCACTGATCACGTGTTTATCATACGGTGATCACGTGACTGAGAGGCGCTGATCACGTGACTGTGCCGTCAGTGATCACGTGGCTGAGCAGGCACTGATATCGTGACTGAGCATGCACTGATCATGTGCCGGGAGCCGGGGAGGCATTCCACTCTGGACAAAGGTCATGAGGAAGGAGGCTCGGCATACGCAAATGCGGGATCGAGCCTCAGGAGTCCACCCGGATATTCTCGAGCATCTCCCCCCAAAAAACCGGAGTCTGCCTACTGTATTGCTTTGTGCTCTCACCTCTGATTTCACTGGGGGCTGTCCCCCACCACCATCTCGCTCTCTCTGTCAAAGAGTTAACTTACAGCTCCAATTCATAAAGTTCCTTGTCATTCTTCCCTTTAACTTCCAGCTGAGTCTCCATCTGGAGCGCGGAACCCACCACGCTTACTAATTATGCCTGGGCTGCTAAGACCCACTCGAGAAGGTGTCTAGGGTGAGGCACCTTTCGCTATTCGAGAGGGCGCCTGCGGCCTACGTAAGTGGTGCAAACTTCTTGTCTTGAAGTTTGATTGGTCTTCCGCGTAAACCAAGCTACTCAGTCTCTTTTCTCCACCGAATTTTCCTACTGAGCTCTCCTCATACTATTATTCTTGACATCTCTGATTAGCATATAAATAGTCGCCTAGGCCATCTCTCCTTCGAATACCCTGGATCAGTTGGGGCTGGTCCCCGGCAGGTGGCGACCGAACAGGGACCTCAGGAGGCAATACTCAAAGAGCTGAGCAGACACGAACCACGCAATCAGCAGGCAATAAGCATGGAGCTCAGCAGTGACGAATCATGCTGCTCAACTGGCAATAATCAAGCACGTGACCAGGCAGGAATCACGCAGCTCAGCTGGCAATTGTCAAGCAGATGAGCCGACAGGAATCACGCAGCTCAGATGGCAATTGTCATGCAGATGAGCCGGCAGGAATCACGCAGCTCAGCAGGCCCTGATCACGTGACTCTGCAGGCACTGATCACTTGGCTGATCAAGTCCACAACACGTGACTGAGCATGCACTGATCACATGGCTCATCATGCACTGATCACGTGTTTATCAGGCAATGATCAGTGACTGACAGGCGCTGATCATGGGACTGTGCACGCACTGATCACGTGGCTATCATGCACTGATCACGTGACTGCGCATGCACTGATGACGTGGCTGTTCGGGCACTGATCACGTGTTTATCAGGCAGTGATCAGTGACTGACAGGCGCTGATCAGGGGACTGTGCACGCACTGATCAGGTGGCTGATCAGGAACTGACCACCTGACCGCGCATGCAGTGATCACGTGGCTGGTCGTTCACTGATCACGTCATTATCATACGGTGATCACGTGACTGAGAGGCGCTGATCACGTGACTGTGCCGTCAGTGATCACGTGGCTGAGCAGGCACTGATATCGTGACTGAGCATGCACTGATCATGTGCCGGGAGCCGGGGAGGCATTCCACTCTGGACAAAGGTCATGAGGAAGGAGGCTCGGCATACGCAAATGCGGGATCGAGCCTCAGGAGTCCACCCGGATATTCTCGAGCATCTCCCCCAAAAAACCGGAGTCTGCCTACTGTATTGCTTTGTGCTCTCACCTCTGATTTCACTGGGGGCTGTCCCCCACCACCATCTCGCTCTCTCTGTCAAAGAGTTAACTTACAGCTCCAATTCATAAAGTTCCTTGTCATTCTTCCCTTTAACTTCCAGCTGAGTCTCCATCTGGAGCGCGGAACCCACCACGCTTACTAATTATGCCTGGGCTGCTAAGACCCACTCGAGAAGGTGTCTAGGGTGAGGCACCTTTCGCTATTCGAGAGGGCGCCTGCGGCCTACGTAAGTGGTGCAAACTTCTTGTCTTGAAGTTTGATTGGTCTTCCGCGTAAACCAAGCTACTCAGTCTCTTTTCTCCACCGAATTTTCCTACTGAGCTCTCCTCATACTATTATTCTTGACATCTCTGATTAGCATATAAATAGTCGCCTAGGCCATCTCTCCTTCGAATACCCTGGATCAGTTGGGGCTGGTCCCCGGCAGGTGGCGACCGAACAGGGACCTCAGGAGGCAATACTCAAAGAGCTGAGCAGACACGAACCACGCAATCAGCAGGCAATAAGCATGGAGCTCAGCAGTGACGAATCATGCTGCTCAACTGGCAATAATCAAGCACGTGACCAGGCAGGAATCACGCAGCTCAGCTGGCAATTGTCAAGCAGATGAGCCGACAGGAATCACGCAGCTCAGATGGCAATTGTCATGCAGATGAGCCGGCAGGAATCACGCAGCTCAGCAGGCCCTGATCACGTGACTCTGCAGGCACTGATCACGTGGCTGATCAAGTCCAGATCACGTGACTGAGCATGCACTGATCACGTGGCTATCATGCACTGATGACGTGACTGCGCATGCACTGATGACGTGGCTGATCAGGCACTGATCACATGGCTCATCATGCACTGATCACGTGTTTATCAGGCAATGATCAGTGACTGACAGGCGCTGATCATGGGACTGTGCACGCACTGATCACGTGGCTATCATGCACTGATCACGTGACTGCGCATGCACTGATGACGTGGCTGTTCGGGCACTGATCACGTGTTTATCAGGCAGTGATCAGTGACTGACAGGCGCTGATCAGGGGACTGTGCACGCACTGATCAGGTGGCTGATCAGGAACTGACCACCTGACTGCGCATGCAGTGATCACGTGGCTGGTCGTTCACTGATCACGTGTTTATCATACGGTGATCACGTGACTGAGAGGCGCTGATCACGTGACTGTGCCGTCAGTGATCACGTGGCTGAGCAGGCACTGATATCGTGACTGAGCATGCACTGATCATGTGCCGGGAGCCGGGGAGGCATTCCACTCTGGACAAAGGTCATGAGGAAGGAGGCTCGGCATACGCAAATGCGGGATCGAGCCTCAGGAGTCCACCCGGATATTCTCGAGCATCTCCCCCCCAAAAAACCGGAGTCTGCCTACTGTATTGCTTTGTGCTCTCACCTCTGATTTCACTGGGGGCTGTCCCCCACCACCATCTCGCTCTCTCTGTCAAAGAGTTAACTTACAGCTCCAATTCATAAAGTTCCTTGTCATTCTTCCCTTTAACTTCCAGCTGAGTCTCCATCTGGAGCGCGGAACCCACCACGCTTACTAATTATGCCTGGGCTGCTAAGACCCACTCGAGAAGGTGTCTAGGGTGAGGCACCTTTCGCTATTCGAGAGGGCGCCTGCGGCCTACGTAAGTGGTGCAAACTTCTTGTCTTGAAGTTTGATTGGTCTTCCGCGTAAACCAAGCTACTCAGTCTCTTTTCTCCACCGAATTTTCCTACTGAGCTCTCCTCATACTATTATTCTTGACATCTCTGATTAGCATATAAATAGTCGCCTAGGCCATCTCTCCTTCGAATACCCTGGATCAGTTGGGGCTGGTCCCCGGCAGGTGGCGACCGAACAGGGACCTCAGGAGGCAATACTCAAAGAGCTGAGCAGACACGAACCACGCAATCAGCAGGCAATAAGCATGGAGCTCAGCAGTGACGAATCATGCTGCTCAACTGGCAATAATCAAGCACGTGACCAGGCAGGAATCACGCAGCTCAGCTGGCAATTGTCAAGCAGATGAGCCGACAGGAATCACGCAGCTCAGATGGCAATTGTCATGCAGATGAGCCGGCAGGAATCACGCAGCTCAGCAGGCCCTGATCACGTGACTCTGCAGGCACTGATCACGTGGCTGATCAAGTCCAGATCACGTGACTGAGCATGCACTGATCACGTGGCTATCATGCACTGATGACGTGACTGCGCATGCACTGATGACGTGGCTGATCAGGCACTGATCACATGGCTCATCATGCACTGATCACGTGTTTATCAGGCAATGATCAGTGACTGACAGGCGCTGATCATGGGACTGTGCACGCACTGATCACGTGGCTATCATGCACTGATCACGTGACTGCGCATGCACTGATGACGTGGCTGTTCGGGCACTGATCACGTGTTTATCAGGCAGTGATCAGTGACTGACAGGCGCTGATCAGGGGACTGTGCACGCACTGATCAGGTGGCTGATCAGGAACTGACCACCTGACCGCGCATGCAGTGATCACGTGGCTGGTCGTTCACTGATCACGTGTTTATCATGACAGTGATCACGTGACTGAGAGGCACTGATATCGTGACTGAGCATGCACTGATCATGTGCCGGGAGCCGGGGAGGCATTCCACTCTGGACAAAGGTCATGAGGAAGGAGGCTCGGCATACGCAAATGCGGGATCGAGCCTCAGGAGTCCACCCGGATATTCTCGAGCATCTCCCCCCAAAAAACCGGAGTCTGCCTACTGTATTGCTTTGTGCTCTCACCTCTGATTTCACTGGGGGCTGTCCCCCACCACCATCTCGCTCTCTCTGTCAAAGAGTTAACTTACAGCTCCAATTCATAAAGTTCCTTGTCATTCTTCCCTTTAACTTCCAGCTGAGTCTCCATCTGGAGCGCGGAACCCACCACGCTTACTAATTATGCCTGGGCTGCTAAGACCCACTCGAGAAGGTGTCTAGGGTGAGGCACCTTTCGCTATTCGAGAGGGCGCCTGCGGCCTACGTAAGTGGTGCAAACTTCTTGTCTTGAAGTTTGATTGGTCTTCCGCGTAAACCAAGCTACTCAGTCTCTTTTCTCCACCGAATTTTCCTACTGAGCTCTCCTCATACTATTATTCTTGACATCTCTGATTAGCATATAAATAGTCGCCTAGGCCATCTCTCCTTCGAATACCCTGGATCAGTTGGGGCTGGTCCCCGGCAGGTGGCGACCGAACAGGGACCTCAGGAGGCAATACTCAAAGAGCTGAGCAGACACGAACCACGCAATCAGCAGGCAATAAGCATGGAGCTCAGCAGTGACGAATCATGCTGCTCAACTGGCAATAATCAAGCACGTGACCAGGCAGGAATCACGCAGCTCAGCTGGCAATTGTCAAGCAGATGAGCCGACAGGAATCACGCAGCTCAGCAGGCCCTGATCACGTGACTCTGCAGGCACTGATCACGTGGCTGATCAAGTCCAGATCACGTGACTGAGCATGCACTGATCACGTGGCTATCATGCACTGATGACGTGACTGCGCATGCACTGATGACGTGGCTGATCAGGCACTGATCACATGGCTCATCATGCACTGATCACGTGTTTATCAGGCAATGATCAGTGACTGACAGGCGCTGATCATGGGACTGTGCACGCACTGATCACGTGGCTATCATGCACTGATCACGTGACTGCGCATGCACTGATGACGTGGCTGTTCGGGCACTGATCACGTGTTTATCAGGCAGTGATCAGTGACTGACAGGCGCTGATCAGGGGACTGTGCACGCACTGATCAGGTGGCTGATCAGGAACTGACCACCTGACTGCGCATGCAGTGATCACGTGGCTGGTCGTTCACTGATCACGTGTTTATCATACGGTGATCACGTGACTGAGAGGCGCTGATCACGTGACTGTGCCGTCAGTGATCACGTGGCTGAGCAGGCACTGATATCGTGACTGAGCATGCACTGATCATGTGCCGGGAGCCGGGGAGGCATTCCACTCTGGACAAAGGTCATGAGGAAGGAGGCTCGGCATACGCAAATGCGGGATCGAGCCTCAGGAGTCCACCCGGATATTCTCGAGCATCTCCCCCCAAAAAACCGGAGTCTGCCTACTGTATTGCTTTGTGCTCTCACCTCTGATTTCACTGGGGGCTGTCCCCCACCACCATCTCGCTCTCTCTGTCAAAGAGTTAACTTACAGCTCCAATTCATAAAGTTCCTTGTCATTCTTCCCTTTAACTTCCAGCTGAGTCTCCATCTGGAGCGCGGAACCCACCACGCTTACTAATTATGCCTGGGCTGCTAAGACCCACTCGAGAAGGTGTCTAGGGTGAGGCACCTTTCGCTATTCGAGAGGGCGCCTGCGGCCTACGTAAGTGGTGCAAACTTCTTGTCTTGAAGTTTGATTGGTCTTCCGCGTAAACCAAGCTACTCAGTCTCTTTTCTCCACCGAATTTTCCTACTGAGCTCTCCTCATACTATTATTCTTGACATCTCTGATTAGCATATAAATAGTCGCCTAGGCCATCTCTCCTTCGAATACCCTGGATCAGTTGGGGCTGGTCCCCGGCAGGTGGCGACCGAACAGGGACCTCAGGAGGCAATACTCAAAGAGCTGAGCAGACACGAACCACGCAATCAGCAGGCAATAAGCATGGAGCTCAGCAGTGACGAATCATGCTGCTCAACTGGCAATAATCAAGCACGTGACCAGGCAGGAATCACGCAGCTCAGCTGGCAATTGTCAAGCAGATGAGCCGACAGGAATCACGCAGCTCAGATGGCAATTGTCATGCAGATGAGCCGGCAGGAATCACGCAGCTCAGCAGGCCCTGATCACGTGACTCTGCAGGCACTGATCACGTGGCTGATCAAGTCCAGATCACGTGACTGAGCATGCACTGATCACGTGGCTATCATGCACTGATGACGTGGCTGATCAGGCACTGATCACATGGCTCATCATGCACTGATCACGTGTTTATCAGGCAATGATCAGTGACTGACAGGCGCTGATCATGGGACTGTGCACGCACTGATCACGTGGCTATCATGCACTGATCACGTGACTGCGCATGCACTGATGACGTGGCTGTTCGGGCACTGATCACGTGTTTATCAGGCAGTGATCAGTGACTGACAGGCGCTGATCAGGGGACTGTGCACGCACTGATCAGGTGGCTGATCAGGAACTGACCACCTGACCGCGCATGCAGTGATCACGTGGCTGGTCGTTCACTGATCACGTGTTTATCATACGGTGATCACGTGACTGAGAGGCGCTGATCACGTGACTGTGCCGTCAGTGATCACGTGGCTGAGCAGGCACTGATATCGTGACTGAGCATGCACTGATCATGTGCCGGGAGCCGGGGAGGCATTCCACTCTGGACAAAGGTCATGAGGAAGGAGGCTCGGCATACGCAAATGCGGGATCGAGCCTCAGGAGTCCACCCGGATATTCTCGAGCATCTCCCCCAAAAAACCAGAGTCTGCCTACTGTATTGCTTTGTGCTCTCACCTCTGATTTCACTGGGGGCTGTCCCCCACCACCATCTCGCTCTCTCTGTCAAAGAGTTAACTTACAGCTCCAATTCATAAAGTTCCTTGTCATTCTTCCCTTTAACTTCCAGCTGAGTCTCCATCTGGAGCGCGGAACCCACCACGCTTACTAATTATGCCTGGGCTGCTAAGACCCACTCGAGAAGGTGTCTAGGGTGAGGCACCTTTCGCTATTCGAGAGGGCGCCTGCGGCCTACGTAAGTGGTGCAAACTTCTTGTCTTGAAGTTTGATTGGTCTTCCGCGTAAACCAAGCTACTCAGTCTCTTTTCTCCACCGAATTTTCCTACTGAGCTCTCCTCATACTATTATTCTTGACATCTCTGATTAGCATATAAATAGTCGCCTAGGCCATCTCTCCTTCGAATACCCTGGATCAGTTGGGGCTGGTCCCCGGCAGGTGGCGACCGAACAGGGACCTCAGGAGGCAATACTCAAAGAGCTGAGCAGACACGAACCACGCAATCAGCAGGCAATAAGCATGGAGCTCAGCAGTGACGAATCATGCTGCTCAACTGGCAATAATCAAGCACGTGACCAGGCAGGAATCACGCAGCTCAGCTGGCAATTGTCAAGCAGATGAGCCGACAGGAATCACGCAGCTCAGCTGGCAATTGTCATGCAGATGAGCCGGCAGGAATCACGCAGCTCAGCAGGCCCTGATCACGTGACTCTGCAGGCACTGATCACGTGGCTGATCAAGTCCAGATCACGTGACTGAGTATGCACTGATCACGTGGCTATCATGCACTGATCACGTGACTGCGCATGCACTGATGACGTGGCTGTTCGGGCACTGATCACGTGTTTATCAGGCAGTGATCAGTGACTGACAGGCGCTGATCAGGGGACTGTGCACGCACTGATCAGGTGGCTGATCAGGAACTGACCACCTGACTGCGCATGCAGTGATCACGTGGCTGGTCGTTCACTGATCACGTGTTTATCATAGGGTGATCACGTGACTGAGAGGCGCTGATCACGTGACTGTGCCGTCAGTGATCACGTGGCTGAGCAGGCACTGATATCGTGACTGAGCATGCACTGATCATGTGCCGGGAGCCGGGGAGGCATTCCACTCTGGACAAAGGTCATGAGGAAGGAGGCTCGGCATACGCAAATGCGGGATCGAGCCTCAGGAGTCCACCCGGATATTCTCGAGCATCTCCCCCCAAAAAACCGGAGTCTGCCTACTGTATTGCTTTGTGCTCTCACCTCTGATTTCACTGGGGGCTGTCCCCCACCACCATCTCGCTCTCTCTGTCAAAGAGTTAACTTACAGCTCCAATTCATAAAGTTCCTTGTCATTCTTCCCTTTAACTTCCAGCTGAGTCTCCATCTGGAGCGCGGAACCCACCACGCTTACTAATTATGCCTGGGCTGCTAAGACCCACTCGAGAAGGTGTCTAGGGTGAGGCACCTTTCGCTATTCGAGAGGGCGCCTGCGGCCTACGTAAGTGGTGCAAACTTCTTGTCTTGAAGTTTGATTGGTCTTCCGTGTAAACCAAGCTACTCAGTCTCTTTTCTCCACCGAATTTTCCTACTGAGCTCTCCTCATACTATTATTCTTGACATCTCTGATTAGCATATAAATAGTCGCCTAGGCCATCTCTCCTTCGAATACCCTGGATCAGTTGGGGCTGGTCCCCGGCAGGTGGCGACCGAACAGGGACCTCAGGAGGCAATACTCAAAGAGCTGAGCAGACACGAACCACGCAATCAGCAGGCAATAAGCATGGAGCTCAGCAGTGACGAATCATGCTGCTCAACTGGCAATAATCAAGCACGTGACCAGGCAGGAATCACGCAGCTCCGCTGGCAATTGTCAAGCAGATGAGCCGACAGGAATCACGCAGCTCAGCTGGCAATTGTCATGCAGATGAGCCGGAAGGAATCACGCAGCTCAGATGGCAATTGTCATGCAGATGAGCCGGCAGGAATCACGCAGCTCAGCAGGCCCTGATCACGTGACTCTGCAGGCACTGATCACGTGGCTGATCAAGTCCAGATCACGTGACTGAGCATGCACTGATCATGTGGCTATCATGCACTGATGACGTGACTGCGCATGCACTGATGACGTGGCTGATCAGGCACTGATCACATGGCTCATCATGCACTGATCACGTGTTTATCAGGCAATGATCAGTGACTGACAGGCGCTGATCATGGGACTGTGCACGCAGTGATCACGTGGCTATCATGCACTGATCACGTGACTGCGCATGCACTGATGACGTGGCTGTTCGGGCACTGATCACGTGTTTATCAGGCAGTGATCAGTGACTGACAGGCGCTGATCAGGGGACTGTGCACGCACTGATCAGGTGGCTGATCAGGAACTGACCACCTGACTGCGCATGCAGTGATCACGTGGCTGGTCGTTCACTGATCACGTGTTTATCATACGGTGATCACGTGACTGAGAGGCGCTGATATCGTGACTGAGCATGCACTGATCATGTGCCGGGAGCCGGGGAGGCATTCCACTCTGGACAAAGGTCATGAGGAAGGAGGCTCGGCATACGCAAATGCGGGATCGAGCCTCAGGAGTCCACCCGGATATTCTCGAGCATCTCCCCCCAAAAAAACCAGAGTCTGCCTACTGTATTGCTTTGTGCTCTCACCTCTGATTTCACTGGGGGCTGTCCCCCACCACCATCTCGCTCTCTCTGTCAAAGAGTTAACTTACAGCTCCAATTCATAAAGTTCCTTGTCATTCTTCCCTTTAACTTCCAGCTGAGTCTCCATCTGGAGCGCGGAACCCACCACGCTTACTAATTATGCCTGGGCTGCTAAGACCCACTCGAGAAGGTGTCTAGGGTGAGGCACCTTTCGCTATTCGAGAGGGCGCCTGCGGCCTACGTAAGTGGTGCAAACTTCTTGTCTTGAAGTTTGATTGGTCTTCCGCGTAAACCAAGCTACTCAGTCTCTTTTCTCCACCGAATTTTCCTACTGAGCTCTCCTCATACTATTATTCTTGACATCTCTGATTAGCATATAAATAGTCGCCTAGGCCATCTCTCCTTCGAATACCCTGGATCAGTTGGGGCTGGTCCCCGGCAGGTGGCGACCGAACAGGGACCTCAGGAGGCAATACTCAAAGAGCTGAGCAGACACGAACCACGCAATCAGCAGGCAATAAGCATGGAGCTCAGCAGTGACGAATCATGCTGCTCAACTGGCAATAATCAAGCACGTGACCAGGCAGGAATCACGCAGCTCAGCTGGCAATTGTCAAGCAGATGAGCCGACAGGAATCACGCAGCTCAGATGGCAATTGTCATGCAGATGAGCCGGCAGGAATCACGCAGCTCAGCAGGCCCTGATCACGTGACTCTGCAGGCACTGATCACGTGGCTGATCAAGTCCAGATCACGTGACTGAGCATGCACTGATCACGTGGCTATCATGCACTGATGACGTGACTGCGCATGCACTGATGACGTGGCTGATCAGGCACTGATCACATGGCTCATCATGCACTGATCACGTGTTTATCAGGCAATGATCAGTGACTGACAGGCGCTGATCATGGGACTGTGCACGCACTGATCACGTGGCTATCATGCACTGATCACGTGACTGCGCATGCACTGATGACGTGGCTGTTCGGGCACTGATCACGTGTTTATCAGGCAGTGATCAGTGACTGACAGGCGCTGATCAGGGGACTGTGCACGCACTGATCAGGTGGCTGATCAGGAACTGACCACCTGACTGCGCATGCAGTGATCACGTGGCTGGTCGTTCACTGATCACGTGTTTATCATACGGTGATCACGTGACTGAGAGGCGCTGATCACGTGACTGTGCCGTCAGTGATCACGTGGCTGAGCAGGCACTGATATCGTGACTGAGCATGCACTGATCATGTGCCGGGAGCCGGGGAGGCATTCCACTCTGGACAAAGGTCATGAGGAAGGAGGCTCGGCATACGCAAATGCGGGATCGAGCCTCAGGAGTCCACCCGGATATTCTCGAGCATCTCCCCCAAAAAACCGGAGTCTGCCTACTGTATTGCTTTGTGCTCTCACCTCTGATTTCACTGGGGGCTGTCCCCCACCACCATCTCGCTCTCTCTGTCAAAGAGTTAACTTACAGCTCCAATTCATAAAGTTCCTTGTCATTCTTCCCTTTAACTTCCAGCTGAGTCTCCATCTGGAGCGCGGAACCCACCACGCTTACTAATTATGCCTGGGCTGCTAAGACCCACTCGAGAAGGTGTCTAGGGTGAGGCACCTTTCGCTATTCGAGAGGGCGCCTGCGGCCTACGTAAGTGGTGCAAACTTCTTGTCTTGAAGTTTGATTGGTCTTCCGCGTAAACCAAGCTACTCAGTCTCTTTTCTCCACCGAATTTTCCTACTGAGCTCTCCTCATACTATTATTCTTGACATCTCTGATTAGCATATAAATAGTCGCCTAGGCCATCTCTCCTTCGAATACCCTGGATCAGTTGGGGCTGGTCCCCGGCAGGTGGCGACCGAACAGGGACCTCAGGAGGCAATACTCAAAGAGCTGAGCAGACACGAACCACGCAATCAGCAGGCAATAAGCATGGAGCTCAGCAGTGACGAATCATGCTGCTCAACTGGCAATAATCAAGCACGTGACCAGGCAGGAATCACGCAGCTCAGCTGGCAATTGTCAAGCAGATGAGCCGACAGGAATCACGCAGCTCAGATGGCAATTGTCATGCAGATGAGCCGGCAGGAATCACGCAGCTCAGCAGGCCCTGATCACGTGACTCTGCAGGCACTGATCACGTGGCTGATCAAGTCCAGATCACGTGACTGAGCATGCACTGATCACGTGGCTATCATGCACTGATGACGTGACTGCGCATGCACTGATGACGTGGCTGATCAGGCACTGATCACATGGCTCATCATGCACTGATCACGTGTTTATCAGGCAATGATCAGTGACTGACAGGCGCTGATCATGGGACTGTGCACGCACTGATCACGTGGCTATCATGCACTGATCACGTGACTGCGCATGCACTGATGACGTGGCTGTTCGGGCACTGATCACGTGTTTATCAGGCAGTGATCAGTGACTGACAGGCGCTGATCAGGGGACTGTGCACGCACTGATCAGGTGGCTGATCAGGAACTGACCACCTGACTGCGCATGCAGTGATCACGTGGCTGGTCGTTCACTGATCACGTGTTTATCATACGGTGATCACGTGACTGAGAGGCGCTGATCACGTGACTGTGCCGTCAGTGATCACGTGGCTGAGCAGGCACTGATATCGTGACTGAGCATGCACTGATCATGTGCCGGGAGCCGGGGAGGCATTCCACTCTGGACAAAGGTCATGAGGAAGGAGGCTCGGCATACGCAAATGCGGGATCGAGCCTCAGGAGTCCACCCGGATATTCTCGAGCATCTCCCCCCAAAAAACCGGAGTCTGCCTACTGTATTGCTTTGTGCTCTCACCTCTGATTTCACTGGGGGCTGTCCCCCACCACCATCTCGCTCTCTCTGTCAAAGAGTTAACTTACAGCTCCAATTCATAAAGTTCCTTGTCATTCTTCCCTTTAACTTCCAGCTGAGTCTCCATCTGGAGCGCGGAACCCACCACGCTTACTAATTATGCCTGGGCTGCTAAGACCCACTCGAGAAGGTGTCTAGGGTGAGGCACCTTTCGCTATTCGAGAGGGCGCCTGCGGCCTACGTAAGTGGTGCAAACTTCTTGTCTTGAAGTTTGATTGGTCTTCCGCGTAAACCAAGCTACTCAGTCTCTTTTCTCCACCGAATTTTCCTACTGAGCTCTCCTCATACTATTATTCTTGACATCTCTGATTAGCATATAAATAGTCGCCTAGGCCATCTCTCCTTCGAATACCCTGGATCAGTTGGGGCTGGTCCCCGGCAGGTGGCGACCGAACAGGGACCTCAGGAGGCAATACTCAAAGAGCTGAGCAGACACGAACCACGCAATCAGCAGGCAATAAGCATGGAGCTCAGCAGTGACGAATCATGCTGCTCAACTGGCAATAATCAAGCACGTGACCAGGCAGGAATCACGCAGCTCAGCTGGCAATTGTCAAGCAGATGAGCCGACAGGAATCACGCAGCTCAGCTGGCAATTGTCATGCAGATGAGCCGGCAGGAATCACGCAGCTCAGCAGGACCTGATCACGTGACTCTGCAGGCACTGATCACGTGGCTGATCAAGTCAAGATCACGTGACTGAGCATGCACTGATCACGTGGCTATCATGCACTGATCACGTGTTTATCAGGCAATGATCAGTGACTGACAGGCGCTGATCATGGGACTGTGCACGCACTGATCACGTGGCTATCATGCACTGATCACGTGACTGCGCATGCACTGATGACGTGGCTGTTCGGGCACTGATCACGTGTTTATCAGGCAGTGATCAGTGACTGACAGGCGCTGATCAGGGGACTGTGCACGCACTGATCAGGTGGCTGATCAGGAACTGACCACCTGACCGCGCATGCAGTGATCACGTGGCTGGTCATTCACTGATCACGTGTTTATCATACGGTGATCACGTGACTGAGAGGCGCTGATCACGTGACTGTGCCGTCAGTGATCACGTGGCTGAGCAGGCACTGATATCGTGACTGAGCATGCACTGATCATGTGCCGGGAGCCGGGGAGGCATTCCACTCTGGACAAAGGTCATGAGGAAGGAGGCTCGGCATACGCAAATGCGGGATCGAGCCTCAGGAGTCCACCCGGATATTCTCGAGCATCTCCCCCCAAAAAAACCGGAGTCTGCCTACTGTATTGCTTTGTGCTCTCACCTCTGATTTCACTGGGGGCTGTCCCCCACCACCATCTCGCTCTCTCTGTCAAAGAGTTAACTTACAGCTCCAATTCATAAAGTTCCTTGTCATTCTTCCCTTTAACTTCCAGCTGAGTCTCCATCTGGAGCGCGGAACCCACCACGCTTACTAATTATGCCTGGGCTGCTAAGACCCACTCGAGAAGGTGTCTAGGGTGAGGCACCTTTCGCTATTCGAGAGGGCGCCTGCGGCCTACGTAAGTGGTGCAAACTTCTTGTCTTGAAGTTTGATTGGTCTTCCGCGTAAACCAAGCTACTCAGTCTCTTTTCTCCACCGAATTTTCCTACTGAGCTCTCCTCATACTATTATTCTTGACATCTCTGATTAGCATATAAATAGTCGCCTAGGCCATCTCTCCTTCGAATACCCTGGATCAGTTGGGGCTGGTCCCCGGCAGGTGGCGACCGAACAGGGACCTCAGGAGGCAATACTCAAAGAGCTGAGCAGACACGAACCACGCAATCAGCAGGCAATAAGCATGGAGCTCAGCAGTGACGAATCATGCTGCTCAACTGGCAATAATCAAGCACGTGACCAGGCAGGAATCACGCAGCTCAGCTGGCAATTGTCAAGCAGATGAGCCGACAGGAATCACGCAGCTCAGCTGGCAATTGTCATGCAGATGAGCCGGCAGGAATCACGCAGCTCAGCAGGCCCTGATCACGTGACTCTGCAGGCACTGATCACGTGGCTGATCAAGTCCAGATCACGTGACTGAGCATGCACTGATCACGTGGCTATCATGCACTGATGACGTGACTGCGCATGCACTGATGACGTGGCTGATCGGGCACTGATCACATGGCTCATCATGCACTGATCACGTGTTTATCAGGCAATGATCAGTGACTGACAGGCGCTGATCATGGGACTGTGCACGCACTGATCACGTGGCTATCATGCACTGATCACGTGACTGCGCATGCACTGATGACGTGGCTGTTCGGGCACTGATCACGTGTTTATCAGGCAGTGATCAGTGACTGACAGGCGCTGATCAGGGGACTGTGCACGCACTGATCAGGTGGCTGATCAGGAACTGACCACCTGACCGCGCATGCAGTGATCACGTGGCTGGTCGTTCACTGATCACGTGTTTATCATACGGTGATCACGTGACTGAGAGGCGCTGATCACGTGACTGTGCCGTCAGTGATCACGTGGCTGAGCAGGCACTGATATCGTGACTGAGCATGCACTGATCATGTGCCGGACTGACCATGCACTGATCATGTGCCGGGAGCCGGGGAGGCATTCCACTCTGGACAAAGGTCATGAGGAAGGAGGCTCGGCATACGCAAATGCGGGATCGAGCCTCAGGAGTCCACCCGGATATTCTCGAGCATCTCCCCCCAAAAAAACCGGAGTCTGCCTACTGTATTGCTTTGTGCTCTCACCTCTGATTTCACTGGGGGCTGTCCCCCACCACCATCTCGCTCTCTCTGTCAAAGAGTTAACTTACAGCTCCAATTCATAAAGTTCCTTGTCATTCTTCCCTTTAACTTCCAGCTGAGTCTCCATCTGGAGCGCGGAACCCACCACGCTTACTAATTATGCCTGGGCTGCTAAGACCCACTCGAGAAGGTGTCTAGGGTGAGGCACCTTTCGCTATTCGAGAGGGCGCCTGCGGCCTACGTAAGTGGTGCAAACTTCTTGTCTTGAAGTTTGATTGGTCTTCCGCGTAAACCAAGCTACTCAGTCTCTTTTCTCCACCGAATTTTCCTACTGAGCTCTCCTCATACTATTATTCTTGACATCTCTGATTAGCATATAAATAGTCGCCTAGGCCATCTCTCCTTCGAATACCCTGGATCAGTTGGGGCTGGTCCCCGGCAGGTGGCGACCGAACAGGGACCTCAGGAGGCAATACTCAAAGAGCTGAGCAGACACGAACCACGCAATCAGCAGGCAATAAGCATGGAGCTCAGCAGTGACGAATCATGCTGCTCAACTGGCAATAATCAAGCACGTGACCAGGCAGGAATCACGCAGCTCAGCTGGCAATTGTCAAGCAGATGAGCCGACAGGAATCACGCAGCTCAGCAGGCAATGTCACGTGACTGAGCAGGCACTGATCACGTGGCTGATCAGGCCCTGATCACGTGACTGAGCATGCACTGATCACGTGGCTGATCATGCACTGATCACGTGACTGATCATGCACTGATGACGTGGCTGATCATGCACTGATGACGTGGCTGATCGGGCACTGATCACATGGCTCATCATGCACTGATCACGTGTTTATCAGGCAATGATCAGTGACTGACAGGCGCTGATCATGGGACTGTGCAGGCACTGATCACGTGGCTATCATGCACTGATCACGTGACTGCGCATGCACTGATGACGTGGCTGTTCGGGCACTGATAACGTGTTTATCAGGCAGTGATCAGTGACTGACAGGCGCTGATCAGGGTACTGTGCACGCACTGATCAGGTGGCTGATCAGGAACTGACCACCTGACCGTGCATGCAGTTATCACGTGGCTGGTCGTTCACTGATCACGTGTTTATCATACGGTGATCACGTGACTGAGAGGCGCTGATCACGTGACTGTGCCATCAGTGATCACGTGGCTGAGCAGGCACTGATATCGTGACTGAGCATGCACTGATCATGTGCCGGGCGCCGGGGAGGCATTCCACTCTGGACAAAGGTCATGAGGAAGGAGGCTCGGCATACGCAAATGCGGGATCGAGCCTCAGGAGTCCACCCGGATATTCTCGAGCATCTCCCCCCAAAAAAACCCAGAGTCTGCCTACTGTATTGCTTTGTGCTCTCACCTCTGATTTCACTGGGGGCTGTCCCCCACCACCATCTCGCACTCTCTGTCAAAGAGTTAACTTACAGCTCCAATTCATAATGTTCCTTGTCATTCTTCCCTTTAACTTCCAGCTGAGTCTCCATCTGGAGCGCGGAACCCACCACGCTTACTAATTATTCCTGGGCTGCTAAGACCCACTCGAGAAGGTGTCTAGGGTGAGGCACCTTTCGCTATTCGAGAGGGTGCCTGCGGCCTACGTAAGTGGTGCAAACTTCTTGTCTTGAAGTTTGATTGGTCTTCCGCGTAAACCAAGCTACTCAGTCTCTTTTCTCCACCGAATTTTCCTACTGAGCTCTCCTCATACTATTTTTCTTGACATCTCTGATTAGCATATAAATAGTCGCCTAGGCCATCTCTCCTTCGAATACCCTGGATCAGTTGCGGCTGGTCCCCGGCAGGTGGCGACCGAACAGGGACCTCAGGAGGCAATACTCAAAGAGCTGAGCAGACACGAACCACGCAATCAGCAGGCAATAAGCATGGAGCTCAGCAGTGACGAATCATGCTGCTCAACTGGCAATAATCAAGCACGTGACCAGGCAGGAATCACGCAACTCAGCTGGCAATTGTCAAGCAAATGAGCCGACAGGAATCACGCAGCTCAGCTGGCAATTGTCATGCAGATGAGCCGGCAGGAATCCCGCAGCTCAGCAGGCCCTGATCACGTGACTCTGCAGGCACTGATCACGTGGCTGATCAAGTACAGATCACGTGACTGAGCATGCACTGATCACGTGGCTATCATGCACTGATGACGTGACTGCGCATGCACTGATGACCTGGCTGATCGGGCACTGATCACATGGCTCATCATGCACTGATCACGTGTTTATCAGGCAATGATCAGTGACTGACAGGCGCTGATCATGGGACTGTGCACGCACTGATCACGTGGCTATCATGCACTGATCACGTGACTGCGCATGCACTGATGACGTGGCTGTTCGGGCACTGATCACGTGTTTATCAGGCAGTGATCAGTGACTGACAGGCGCTGATCAGGGGACTGTGCACGCACTGATCAGGTGGCTGATCAGGAACTGACCACCTGACCGCGCATGCAGTGATCACGTGGCTGGTCGTTCACTGATCACGTGTTTATCATAGGGTGATCACGTGACTGAGAGGCGCTGATCACGTGACTGTACCGTCAGTGATCACGTGGCTGAGCAGGCAGTGATATCGTGACTGAGCATGCACTGATCATGTGCCGGGAGCCGGGGAGGCATTCCACTCTGGACAAAGGTCATGAGGAAGGAGGCTCGGCATACGCAAATGCGGGATCGAGCCTCAGGAGTCCACCCGGATGTTCTCGAGCATCTCCCCCCAAAAAAACCGGAGTCTGCCTACTGTATTGCTTTGTACTCTCACCTCTGATTTCACTGGGGGCTGTCCCCCACCACCATCTCGCTCTCTCTGTCAAAGAGTTAACTTACAGCTCCAATTCATAAAGTTCCTTGTCATTCTTCCCTTTAACTTCCAGCTGAGTCTCCATCTGGAGCGCGGAACCCACCACGCTTACTAATTATGCCTGGGCTGCTAAGACCCACTCGAGAAGGTGTCTAGGGTGAGGCACCTTTCGCTATTCGAGAGGGCGCCTGCGGCCTACGTAAGTGGTGCAAACTTCTTGTCTTGAAGTTTGATTGGTCTTCCGCGTAAACCAAGCTACTCAGTCTCTTTTCTCCACCGAATTTTCCTACTGAGCTCTCCTCATACTATTATTCTTGACATCTCTGATTAGCATATAAATAGTCGCCTAGGCCATCTCTCCTTCGAATACCCTGGATCAGTTGGGGCTGGTCTCCGGCAGGTGGCGACCGAACAGGGACCTCAGGAGGCAATACTCAAAGAGCTGAGCAGACACGAACCACGCAATCAGCAGGCAATAAGCATGGAGCTCAGCAGTGACGAATCATGCTGCTCAACTGGCAATAATCAAGCACGTGACCAGGCAGGAATCACGCAGCTCAGCTGGCAATTGTCAAGGAGATGAGCCGACAGGAATCACGCAGCTCAGCAGGCCCTGATCACGTGATGCAGGCACTGATCACCTGGCTGATCAGCAGATCACGTGACTGAGCATGCACTGATCACGTGGCTATCATGCACTGATCACGTGACTGCAGGCACTGACACGTGGCTGATCAGGCACTGATCACGTGGCTGATCATGCACTGATCACGTGATCAGGCATGATCAGTGACTGACAGGCGCTGATCATGACTGTGCATGCACTGATCACGTGGCTATCATGCACTGATGACGTGACTGCACATGCACTGATGACGTGGCTGAACGGGCACTGATCACATGGCTCATCATGCACTGATCACGTGTTTATCAGGCAATGATCAGTGACTGACAGGCGCTGATCATGGGACTGTGCAGGCACTGATCACGTGGCTATCATGCACTGATCACGTGACTGCGCATGCACTGATGACGTGGCTGTTCGGGCACTGATCACGTGTTTATCAGGCTGTGATCAGTGACTGACAGGCGCTGATCAGGGGACTGTGCACGCACTGATCATGTGGCTGATTAGGAACTGACCACCTGACCGCGCATGCAGTGATCACGTGGCTGGTCGTTCACTGATCACGTGTTTATCATACGGTGATCACGTGACTGAGAGGCGCTGATCACGTGACTGTGCCGTCAGTGATCACCTGGCTGAGCAGGCACTGATATCGTGACTGAGCATGCACTGATCATGTGCCGGGAGCCGGGGAGGCATTCCACTCTGGACAAAGGTCATGAGGAAGGAGGCTCGGCATACGCAAATGCGGGATCGAGCCTCAGGAGTCCACCCGGATGTTCTCGAGCATCTCCCCCCAAAAAACCGGAGTCTGCCTACTGTATTGCTTTGAGCTCTCACCTCTGATTTCACTGGGGGCTGTCCCCCACCACCATCTCGCTCTCTCTGTCAAAGAGTTAACTTACAGCTCCAATTCATAAAGTTCCTTGTCATTCTTCCCTTTAACTTCCAGCTGAGTCTCCATCTGGAGCGCGGAACCCACCACGCTTACTAATTATGCCTGGGCTGCTAAGACCCACTCGAGAAGGTGTCTAGGGTGAGGCACCTTTCGCTATTCGAGAGGGCGCCTGCGGCCTACGTAAGTGGTGCAAACTTCTTGTCTTGAAGTTTGATTGGTCTTCCACGTAAACCAAGCTACTCAGTCTCTTTTCTCCACCGAATTTTCCTACTGAGCTCTCCTCATACTATTATTCTTGACATCTCTGATTAGCATATAAATAGTCGCCTAGGCCATCTCTCCTTCGAATACCCTGGATCAGTTGGGGCTGGTCCCCGGCAGGTGGCGACCGAACAGGGACCTCAGGAGGCAATACTCAAAGAGCTGAGCAGACACGAACCACGCAATCAGCAGGCAATAAGCATGGAGCTAAGCAGTGACGAATCATGCTGCTCAACTGGCAATAATCAAGCACGTGACCAGGCAGGAATCACACAGCTCAGCTGGCAATTGTCAAGCAGATGAGCCGACAGGAATCACGCAGCTCAGCTGGCAATTGTCATGCAGATGAGCCGGCAGGAATCACGCAGCTCAGCAGGCCCTGATCACGTGACTCTGCAGGCACTGATCACGTGGCTGATCAAGTCCAGATCACGTGACTGAGCAGGCACTGATCACGTGGCTATCATGCACTGATGACGTGACTGCGCATGCACTGATGACGTGGCTGATCGGGCACTGATCACATGGCTCATCATGCACTGATCACGTGTTTATCAGGCAATGATCAGTGACTGACAGGCGCTGATCATGGGACTGTGCACGCACTGATCACGTGGCTATCATGCACTGATCACGTGACTGCGCATGCACTGATGACGTGGCTGTTCGGGCACTGATCACGTGTTTATCAGGCAGTGATCAGTGACTGACAGGCGCTGATCAGGGGACTGTGCACGCACTGATCAGGTGGCTGATCAGGAACTGACCACCTGACCGCGCATGCAGAGATCACGTGGCTGGTCGTTCACTGATCACGTGTTTATCATAGGGTGATCACGTGACTGAGAGGCGCTGATCACGTGACTGTGCTGTCAGTGATCACGTGGCTGAGCAGGCAGTGATATCGTGACTGAGCATGCACTGATCATGTGCCGGGAGCCGGGGAGGCCTTCCACTCTGGACAAAGGTCATGAGGAAGGAGGCTCGGCTTACGCAAATGCGGGATCGAGCCTCAGGACTCCACACGGATGTTCTCGAGCATCTCCCCCCCCAAAAAAAAACCGGAGTCTGCCTACTGTATTGCTTTGTGCTCTCACCTCTGATTTCACTGGGGGCTGTCCCCCACCACCATCTCACTCTCTCTGTCAAAGAGTTAACTTACAGCTGCAATTCATAAAGTTCCTTGTCATTCCTCCCTTTAACTTCCAGCTGAGTCTCCATCTGGAGCGCGGAACCCACCACGCTTACTAATTATGCCTGGGCTGCTAAGACCCACTCGAGAAGGTGTCTAGGGTGAGGCAACTTTCGCTATTCGAGAGGGCGCCTGCGGCCTACGTAAGTGGTGCAAACTTCTTGTCTTGAAGTTTGATTGGTCTTCCGCGTAAACCAAGCTACTCAGTCTCTTTTCTCCACCGAATTTTCCTACTGAGCTCTCCTCATACTATTATTCTTGACATCTCTGATTAGCATATAAATAGTCGCCTAGGCCATCTGTCCTTCGAATACCCTGGATCAGTTGGGGCTGGTCCCCGGCAGGTGGCGACCGAACAGGGACCTCAGGAGGCAATACTCAAAGAGCTGAGCAGACACGAACCACGCAACCAGCAGGCAATAAGCATGGAGCTCAGCAGTGACGAATCATGCTGCTCAACTGGCAATAATCAAGCACGTGATCAGGCAGGAATCACGCAGCTCAGCTGGCAATTGTCAAGCAGATGAGCCGACAGGAATCACGCAGCTCAGCTGGCAATTGTCAAGCAGATGAGCCGACAGGAATCACGCAGCTCAGCTGGCAATTGTCATGCAGATGAGCCGGCAGGAATCACGCAGCTCAGCAGGCCCTGATCACGTGACTCTGCAGGCACTGATCACCTGGCTGATCAAGTCCAGATCACGTGACTGAGCATGCACTGATCACGTGGCTATCATGCACTGATGACGTGACTACGCATGCACTGATGACGTGGCTGATCGGGCACTGATCACATGGCTCATCATGCACTGATCACCTGTTTATCAGGCAATGATCAGTGACTGACAGGCGCTGATCATGGGACTGTGCACGCACTGATCACGTGGCTATCATGCACTGATCACGTGACTGCATGCACTGATGACGTGGCTGATGCACTGATCACATGGCTCATCATGCACTGATCACGTGTTTATCAGGCAATGATCAGTGACTGACAGGCGCTGATCATGGGACTGTGCACGCACTGATCACGTGGCTATCATGCACTGATCACGTGACTGCGCATGCACTGATGACGTGGCTGTTCGGGCACTGATCACGTGTTTATCAGGCAGTGATCAGTGACTGACAGGCGCTGATCAGGGGACTGTGCACGCACTGATCAGGTGGCTGATTAGGAACTGACCACCTGACCGCGCATGCAGTGATCACGTGGCTGGTCGTTCACTGATCACGTGTTTATCATACGGTGATCACGTGACTGAGAGGCGCTGATCACGTGACTGTGCCGTCAGTGATCACCTGGCTGAGCAGGCACTGATATCGTGACTGAGCATGCACTGATCATGTGCCGGGAGCCGGGGAGGCATTCCACTCTGGACAAAGGTCATGAGGAAGGAGGCTCGGCATACGCAAATGCGGGATCGAGCCTCAGGAGTCCACCCGGATGTTCTCGAGCATCTCCCCCAAAAAAACCGGAGTCTGCCTACTGTATTGCTTTGAGCTCTCACCTCTGATTTCACTGGGGGCTGTCCCCCACCACCATCTCGCTCTCTCTGTCAAAGAGTTAACTTACAGCTCCAATTCATAAAGTTCCTTGTCATTCTTCCCTTTAACTTCCAGCTGAGTCTCCATCTGGAGCGCGGAACCCACCACGCTTACTAATTATGCCTGGGCTGCTAAGACCCACTCGAGAAGGTGTCTAGGGTGAGGCACCTTTCGCTATTCGAGAGGGCGCCTGCGGCCTACGTAAGTGGTGCAAACTTCTTGTCTTGAAGTTTGATTGGTCTTCCACGTAAACCAAGCTACTCAGTCTCTTTTCTCCACCGAATTTTCCTACTGAGCTCTCCTCATACTATTATTCTTGACATCTCTGATTAGCATATAAATAGTCGCCTAGGCCATCTCTCCTTCGAATACCCTGGATCAGTTGGGGCTGGTCCCCGGCAGGTGGCGACCGAACAGGGACCTCAGGAGGCAATACTCAAAGAGCTGAGCAGACACGAACCACGCAATCAGCAGGCAATAAGCATGGAGCTCAGCAGTGACGAATCATGCTGCTCAACTGGCAATAATCAAGCACGTGACCAGGCAGGAATCACACAGCTCAGCTGGCAATTGTCAAGCAGATGAGCCGACAGGAATCACGCAGCTCAGCTGGCAATTGTCATGCAGATGAGCCGGCAGGAATCACGCAGCTCAGCAGGCCCTGATCACGTGACTCTGCAGGCACTGATCACGTGGCTGATCAAGTCCAGATCACGTGACTGAGCAGGCACTGATCACGTGGCTATCATGCACTGATGACGTGACTGCGCATGCACTGATGACGTGGCTGATCGGGCACTGATCACATGGCTCATCATGCACTGATCACGTGTTTATCAGGCAATGATCAGTGACTGACAGGCGCTGATCATGGGACTGTGCACGCACTGATCACGTGGCTATCATGCACTGATCACGTGACTGCGCATGCACTGATGACGTGGCTGTTCGGGCACTGATCACGTGTTTATCAGGCAGTGATCAGTGACTGACAGGCGCTGATCAGGGGACTGTGCACGCACTGATCAGGTGGCTGATCAGGAACTGACCACCTGACCGCGCATGCAGAGATCACGTGGCTGGTCGTTCACTGATCACGTGTTTATCATTCGGTGATCACGTGACTGAGAGGCGCTGATCACGTGACTGTGCCGTCAGTGATCACGTGGCTGAGCAGGCAGTGATATCGTGACTGAGCATGCACTGATCATGTGCCGGGAGCCGGGGAGGCATTACACTCTGGACAAAGGTCATGAGGAAGGAGGCTCGGCTTACGCAAATGCGGGATCGAGCCTCAGGAGTCCACCCGGATGTTCTCGAGCATCTCCCCCAAAAAAACCGGAGTCTGCCTACTGTATTGCTTTGTGCTCTCACCTCTGATTTCACTGGGGGCTGTCCCCCACCACCATCTCGCTCTATCTGTCAAAGAGTTAACTTACAGCTGCAATTCATAAAGTTCCTTGTCATTCTTCCCTTTAACTTCCAGCTGAGTCTCCATCTGGAGCGCGGAACCCACCACGCTTACTAATTATGCCTGGGCTGCTAAGACCCACTCGAGAAGGTGTCTAGGGTGAGGCAACTTTCGCTATTCGAGAGGGCGCCTGCGGCCTACGTAAGTGGTGCAAACTTCTTGTCTTGAAGTTTGATTGGTCTTCCGCGTAAACCAAGCTACTCAGTCTCTTTTCTCCACCGAATTTTCCTACTGAGCTCTCCTCATACTATTATTCTTGACATCTCTGATTAGCATATAAATAGTCGCCTAGGCCATCTGTCCTTCGAATACCCTGGATCAGTTGGGGCTGGTCCCCGGCAGGTGGCGACCGAACAGGGACCTCAGGAGGCAATACTCAAAGAGCTGAGCAGACACGAACCACGCAACCAGCAGGCAATAAGCATGGAGCTAAGCAGTGACGAATCATGCTGCTCAACTGGCAATAATCAAGCACGTGATCAGGCAGGAATCACGCAGCTCAGCTGGCAATTGTCAAGCAGATGAGCCGACAGGAATCACGCAGCTCAGCTGGCAATTGTCAAGCAGATGAGCCGACAGGAATCACGCAGCTCAGCTGGCAATTGTCATGCAGATGAGCCGGCAGGAATCACGCAGCTCAGCAGGCCCTGATCACGTGACTCTGCAGGCACTGATCACCTGGCTGATCAAGTCCAGATCACGTGACTGAGCATGCACTGATCACGTGGCTATCATGCACTGATGACGTGACTGCGCATGCACTGATGACGTGGCTGATCGGGCACTGATCACATGGCTCATCATGCACTGATCACCTGTTTATCAGGCAATGATCAGTGACTGACAGGCGCTGATCATGGGACTGTGCACGCACTGATCACGTTGCTATCATGCACTGATCACGTGACTGCATGCACTGATGACGTGGCTGATGCACTGATCACATGGCTCATCATGCACTGATCACGTGTTTATCAGGCAATGATCAGTGACTGACAGGCGCTGATCATGGGACTGTGCACGCACTGATCACGTGGCTATCATGCACTGATCACGTGACTGCGCATGCACTGATGACGTGGCTGTTCGGGCACTGATCACGTGTTTATCAGGCAGTGATCAGTGACTGACAGGCGCTGATCAGGGACTGTGCACGCACTGATCAGGTGGCTGATTAGGAACTGACCACCTGACCGCGCATGCAGTGATCACGTGGCTGGTCGTTCACTGATCACGTGTTTATCATACGGTGATCACGTGACTGAGAGGCGCTGATCACGTGACTGTGCCGTCAGTGATCACCTGGCTGAGCAGGCACTGATATCGTGACTGAGCATGCACTGATCATGTGCCGGGAGCCGGGGAGGCATTCCACTCTGGACAAAGGTCATGAGCAAGGAGGCTCGGCATACGCAAATGCGGGATCGAGACTCAGGAGTCCACCCGGATGTTCTCGAGCATCCCCCCCCCCCAGAAAAAACCGGAGTCTGCCTACTGTATTGCTTTGAGCTCTCACCTCTGATTTCACTGGGGGCTGTCCCCCACCACCATCTCGCTCTCTCTGTCAAAGAGTTAACTTACAGCTCCAATTCATAAAGTTCCTTGTCATTCTTCCCTTTAACTTCCAGCTGAGTCTCCATCTGGAGCGCGGAACCCACCACGCTTACTAATTATGCCTGGGCTGCTAAGACCCACTCGAGAAGGTGTCTAGGGTGAGGCACCTTTCGCTATTCGAGAGGGCGCCTGCGGCCTACGTAAGTGGTGCAAACTTCTTGTCTTGAAGTTTGATTGGTCTTCCGCGTAAACCAAGCTACTCAGTCTCTTTTCTCCACCGAATTTTCCTACTGAGCTCTCCTCATACTATTATTCTTGACATCTCTGATTAGCATATAAATAGTCGCCTAGGCCATCTCTCCTTCGAATACCCTGGATCAGTTGGGGCTGGTCCCCGGCAGGTGGCGACCGAACAGGGACCTCAGGAGGCAATACTCAAAGAGCTGAGCAGACACGAACCACGCAATCAGCAGGCAATAAGCATGGAGCTAAGCAGTGACGAATCATGCTGCTCAACTGGCAATAATCAAGCACGTGACCAGGCAGGAATCACACAGCTCAGCTGGCAATTGTCAAGCAGATGAGCCGACAGGAATCACGCAGCTCAGCTGGCAATTGTCATGCAGATGAGCCGGCAGGAATCACGCAGCTCAGCAGGCCCTGATCACGTGACTCTGCAGGCACTGATCACGTGGCTGATCAAGTCCAGATCACGTGACTGAGCAGGCACTGATCACGTGGCTATCATGCACTGATGACGTGACTGCGCATGCACTGATGACGTGGCTGATCGGGCACTGATCACATGGCTCATCATGCACTGATCACGTGTTTATCAGGCAATGATCAGTGACTGACAGGCGCTGATCATGGGACTGTGCACGCACTGATCACGTGGCTATCATGCACTGATCACGTGACTGCGCATGCACTGATGACGTGGCTGTTCGGGCACTGATCACGTGTTTATCAGGCAGTGATCAGTGACTGACAGGCGCTGATCAGGGGACTGTGCACGCACTGATCAGGTGGCTGATCAGGAACTGACCACCTGACCGCGCATGCAGAGATCACGTGGCTGGTCGTTCACTGATCACGTGTTTATCATACGATGATCACGTGACTGAGAGGCGCTGATCACGTGACTGTGCCGTCAGTGATCACGTGGCTGAGCAGGCAGTGATATCGTGACTGAGCATGCACTGATCATGTGCCGGGAGCCGGGGAGGCATTACACTCTGGACAAAGGTCATGAGGAAGGAGGCTCGGCATACGCAAATGCGGGATCGAGCCTCAGGAGTCCACCCGGATGTTCTCGAGCATCTCCACCCCCAAAAAAAACCGGAGTCTGCCTACTGTATTGCTTTGTGCTCTCACCTCTGATTTCACTGGGGGCTGTCCCCCACCACCATCTCGCTCTCTCTGTCAAAGAGTTAACTTACAGCTGCAATTCATAAAGTTCCTTGTCATTCTTCCCTTTAACTTCCAGCTGAGTCTCCATCTGGAGCGCGGAACCCACCACGCTTACTAATTATGCCTGGGCTGCTAAGACCCACTCGAGAAGGTGTCTAGGGTGAGGCAACTTTCGCTATTCGAGAGGGCGCCTGCGGCCTACGTAAGTGGTGCAAACTTCTTGTCTTGAAGTTTGATTGGTCTTCCGCGTAAACCAAGCTACTCAGTCTCTTTTCTCCACCGAATTTTCCTACTGAGCTCTCCTCATACTATTATTCTTGACATCTCTGATTAGCATATAAATAGTCGCCTAGGCCATCTCTCCTTCGAATACCCTGGATCAGTTGGGGCTGGTCCCCGGCAGGTGGCGACCGAACAGGGACCTCAGGAGGCAAAACTCAAAGAGCTGTGCAGACACGAACCACGCCATCAGCAGGCAATAAGCATGGAGCTCAGCAGTGACGAATCATGCTGCTCAACTGGCAATAATCAAGCACGTGATCAGGCAGGAATCACGCAGCTCAGCTGGCAATTGTCAAGCAGATGAGCCGACAGGAATCACGCAGCTCAGCTGGCAGCTGTCAAGCAGATGAGCCGACAGGAATCACGCAGCTCAGCTGGCAATTGTCATGCAGATGAGCCGGCAGGAATCACGCAGCTCAGCAGGCCCTGATCACGTGACTCTGCAGGCACTGATCACGTGGCTGATCAAGTCCAGATCACGTGACTGAGCATGCACTGATCACGTGGCTATCATGCACTGATGACGTGACTGCGCATGCACTGATGACGTGGCTGATCGGGCACTGATCACATGGCTCATCATGCACTGATCACGTGTTTATCAGGCAATGATCAGTGACTGACAGGCGCTGATCATGGGACTGTGCACGCACTGATCACGTGGCTATCATGCACTGATCACGTGACTGCGCATGCACTGATGACGTGGCTGATGGGGCACTGATCACATGGCTCATCATGCACTGATCACGTGTTTCTCAGGCAATGATCAGTGACTGACAGGCGCTGATCATGGGACTGTGCACGCACTGATCACGTGGCTATCATGCACTGATCACGTGACTGCGCATGCACTGATGACGTGGCTGTTCGGGCACTGATCACGTGTTTATCAGGCAGTGATCAGTGACTGACAGGCGCTGATCAGGGGACTGTGCACGCACTGATCAGGTGGCTGATTAGGAACTGACCACCTGACCGCGCATGCAGTGATCACGTGGCTGGTCGTTCACTGATCACGTGTTTATCATACGGTGATCACGTGACTGAGAGGCGCTGATCACGTGACTGTGCCGTCAGTGATCACCTGGCTGAGCAGGCACTGATATCGTGACTGAGCATGCACTGATCATGTGCCGGGAGCCGGGGAGGCATTCCACTCTGGACAAAGGTCATGAGCAAGGAGGCTCGGCATACGCAAATGCGGGATCGAGCCTCAGGAGTCCACCCGGATGTTCTCGAGCATCTCCCCCAAAAAAACCGGAGTCTGCCTACTGTATTGCTTTGAGCTCTCACCTCTGATTTCACTGGGGGCTGTCCCCCACCACCATCTCGCTCTCTCTGTCAAAGAGTTAACTTACAGCTCCAATTCATAAAGTTCCTTGTCATTCTTCCCTTTAACTTCCAGCTGAGTCTCCATCTGGAGCGCGGAACCCACCACGCTTACTAATTATGCCTGGGCTGCTAAGACCCACTCGAGAAGGTGTCTAGGGTGAGGCACCTTTCGCTATTCGAGAGGGCGCCTGCGGCCTACGTAAGTGGTGCAAACTTCTTGTCTTGAAGTTTGATTGGTCTTCCGCGTAAACCAAGCTACTCAGTCTCTTTTCTCCACCGAATTTTCCTACTGAGCTCTCCTCATACTATTATTCTTGACATCTCTGATTAGCATATAAATAGTCGCCTAGGCCATCTCTCCTTCGAATACCCTGGATCAGTTGGGGCTGGTCCCCGGCAGGTGGCGACCGAACAGGGACCTCAGGAGGCAATACTCAAAGAGCTGAGCAGACACGAACCACGCAATCAGCAGGCAATAAGCATGGAGCTCAGCAGTGACGAATCATGCTGCTCAACTGGCAATAATCAAGCACGTGACCAGGCAGGAATCACACAGCTCAGCTGGCAATTGTCAAGCAGATGAGCCGACAGGAATCACGCAGCTCAGCTGGCAATTGTCATGCAGATGAGCCGGCAGGAATCACGCAGCTCAGCAGGCCCTGATCACGTGACTCTGCAGGCACTGATCACGTGGCTGATCAAGTCCAGATCACGTGACTGAGCAGGCACTGATCACGTGGCTATCATGCACTGATGACGTGACTGCGCATGCACTGATGACGTGGCTGATCGGGCACTGATCACATGGCTCATCATGCACTGATCACGTGTTTATCAGGCAATGATCAGTGACTGACAGGCGCTGATCATGGGACTGTGCACGCACTGATCACGTGGCTATCATGCACTGATCACGTGACTGCGCATGCACTGATGACGTGGCTGTTCGGGCACTGATCACGTGTTTATCAGGCAGTGATCAGTGACTGACAGGCGCTGATCAGGGGACTGTGCACGCACTGATCAGGTGGCTGATCAGGAACTGACCACCTGACCGCGCATGCAGAGATCACGTGGCTGGTCGTTCACTGATCACGTGTTTATCATTCGGTGATCACGTGACTGAGAGGCGCTGATCACGTGACTGTGCTGTCAGTGATCACGTGGCTGAGCAGGCAGTGATATCGTGACTGAGCATGCACTGATCATGTGCCGGGAGCCGGGGAGGCATTACACTCTGGACAAAGGTCATGAGGAAGGAGGCTCGGCATACGCAAATGCGGGATCGAGCCTCAGGAGTCCACACGGATGTTCTCGAGCATCCCCCCCAAAAAACCGGAGTCTGCCTACTGTATTGCTTTGTGCTCTCACCTCTGATTTCACTGGGGGCTGTCCCCCACCACCATCTCGCTCTCTCTGTCAAAGAGTTAACTTACAGCTGCAATTCATAAAGTTCCTTGTCATTCTTCCCTTTAACTTCCAGCTGAGTCTCCATCTGGAGCGCGGAACCCACCACGCTTACTACTTATGCCTGGGCTGCTAAGACCCACTCGAGAAGGTGTCTAGGGTGAGGCAACTTTCGCTATTCGAGAGGGCGCCTACGGCCTACGTAAGTGGTGCAAACTTCTTGTCTTGAAGTTTGATTGGTCTTCCGCGTAAACCAAGCTACTCAGTCTCTTTTCTCCACCGAATTTTCCTACTGAGCTCTCCTCATACTATTATTCTTGACATCTCTGATTAGCATATAAATAGTCGCCTAGGCCATCTCTCCTTCGAATACCCTGGATCAGTTGGGGCTGGTCCCCGGCAGGTGGCGACCGAACAGGGACCTCAGGAGGCAATACTCAAAGAGCTGAGCAGACACGAACCACGCAACCAGCAGGCAATAAGCATGGAGCTCAGCAGTGACGAATCATGCTGCTCAACTGGCAATAATCAAGCACGTGACCAGGCAGGAATCACGCAGCTCAGCTGGCAATTGTCAAGCAGATGAGCCGACAGGAATCACGCAGCTCAGCTGGCAATTGTCAAGCAGATGAGCCGACAGGAATCACGCAGCTCAGCTGGCAATTGTCATGCAGATGAGCCGGCAGGAATCACGCAGCTCAGCAGGCCCTGATCACGTGACTCTGCAGGCACTGATCACCTGGCTGATCAAGTCCAGATCACGTGACTGAGCATGCACTGATCACGTGGCTATCATGCACTGATGACGTGACTACGCATGCACTGATGACGTGGCTGATCAGGCACTGATCACATGGCTCATCATGCACTGATCACCTGTTTATCAGGCAATGATCAGTGACTGACAGGCGCTGATCATGGGACTGTGCACGCACTGATCACGTTGCTATCATGCACTGATCACGTGACTGCACATGCACTGATGACGTGGCTGATGCACTGATCACATGGCTCATCATGCACTGATCACGTGTTTATCCGGCAATGATCAGTGACTGACAGGCGCTGATCATGGGACTGTGCACGCACTGATCACGTGGCTATCATGCACTGATCACGTGACTGCGCATGCACTGATGACGTGGCTGTTCGGGCACTGATCACGTGTTTATCAGGCAGTGATCAGTGACTGACAGGCGCTGATCAGGGGACTGTGCACGCACTGATCATGTGGCTGATTAGGAACTGACCACCTGACCGCGCATGCAGTGATCACGTGGCTGGTCGTTCACTGATCACGTGTTTATCATACGGTGATCACGTGACTGAGAGGCGCTGATCACGTGACTGTGCCGTCAGTGATCACCTGGCTGAGCAGGCACTGATATCGTGACTGAGCATGCACTGATCATGTGCCGGGAGCCGGGGAGGCATTCCACTCTGGACAAAGGTCATGAGCAAGGAGGCTCGGCATACGCAAATGCGGGATCGAGACTCAGGAGTCCACCCGGATGTTCTCGAGCATCTCCCCCAAAAAAACCGGAGTCTGCCTACTGTATTGCTTTGAGCTCTCACCTCTGATTTCACTGGGGGCTGTCCCCCACCACCATCTCGCTCTCTCTGTCAAAGAGTTAACTTACAGCTCCAATTCATAAAGTTCCTTGTCATTCTTCCCTTTAACTTCCAGCTGAGTCTCCATCTGGAGCGCGGAACCCACCACGCTTACTAATTATGCCTGGGCTGCTAAGACCCACTCGAGAAGGTGTCTAGGGTGAGGCACCTTTCGCTATTCGAGAGGGCGCCTGCGGCCTACGTAAGTGGTGCAAACTTCTTGTCTTGAAGTTTGATTGGTCTTCCGCGTAAACCAAGCTACTCAGTCTCTTTTCTCCACCGAATTTTCCTACTGAGCTCTCCTCATACTATTATTCTTGACATCTCTGATTAGCATATAAATAGTCGCCTAGGCCATCTCTCCTTCGAATACCCTGGATCAGTTGGGGCTGGTCCCCGGCAGGTGGCGACCGAACAGGGACCTCAGGAGGCAATACTCAAAGAGCTGAGCAGACACGAACCACGCAATCAGCAGGCAATAAGCATGGAGCTAAGCAGTGACGAATCATGCTGCTCAGCTGGCAATAATCAAGCACGTGAGCAGGCAGGAATCACACAGCTCGCTGGCAATTGTCAAGCAGATGAGCCGACAGGAATCACGCAGCTCAGCTGGCAATTGTCATGCAGATGAGCCGGCAGGAATCACGCAGCTCAGCAGGCCCTGATCACGTGACTCTGCAGGCACTGATCACGTGGCTGATCAAGTACAGATCACGTGACTGAGCAGGCACTGATCACGTGGCTATCATGCACTGATGACGTGACTGCGCATGCACTGATGACGTGGCTGATCGGGCACTGATCACATGGCTCATCATGCACTGATCACGTGTTTATCAGGCAATGATCAGTGACTGACAGGCGCTGATCATGGGACTGTGCATGCACTGATCACGTGGCTATCATGCACTGATCACGTGACTGCGCATGCACTGATGACGTGGCTGTTCGGGCACTGATCACGTGTTTATCAGGCAGTGATCAGTGACTGACAGGCGCTGATCAGGGGACTGTGCACGCACTGATCAGGTGGCTGATCAGGAACTGACCACCTGACCGCGCATGCAGAGATCACGTGGCTGATTGTTCACTGATCACGTGTATATCATTCGATGATCACGTCACTGAGAGGCGCTGATCACGTGACTGTGCTGTCAGTGATCACGTGGCTGAGCAGGCAGTGATATCGTGACTGAGCATGCACTGATCATGTGCCGGGAGCCGGGGAGGCCTTACACTCTGGACAACGGTCATGAGGAAGGAGGCTCGGCTTACGCAAATGCGGGATCGAGCCTCAGGAGTCCACACGGATGTTCTCGAGCATTCCCCCCCCCAAAAAAAAACCGGAGTCTGCCTACTGTATTGCTTTGTGCTCTCACCTCTGATTTCACTGGGGGCTGTCCCCCACCACCATCTCGCTCTATCTGTCAAAGAGTTAACTTACAGCTGCAATTCATAAAGTTCCTTGTCATTCTTCCCTTTAACTTCCAGCTGAGTCTCCATCTGGAGCGCGGAACCCACCACGCTTACTAATTATGCCTGGGCTGCTAAGACCCACTCGAAAAGGTGTCTAGGGTGAGGCAACTTTCGCTATTCGAGAGGGCGCCTGCGGCCTACGTAAGTGGTGCAAACTTCTTGTCTTGAAGTTTGATTGGTCTTCCGTGTAAACCAAGCTACTCAGTCTCTTTTCTCCACCGAATTTTCCTACTGAGCTCTCCTCATACTATTATTCTTGACATCTCTGATTAGCATATAAATAGTCGCCTAGGCCATCTCTCCTTCGAATACCCTGGATCAGTTGGGGCTGGTCCCCGGCAGGTGGCGACCGAACAGGGACCTCAGGAGGCAATACTCAAAGAGCTGAGCAGACACGAACCACGCAACCAGCATGCAATAAGCATGGAGCTCAGCAGTGACGAATCATGCTGCTCAGCTGGCAATAATCAAGCACGTGACCAGGCAGGAATCACGCAGCTCAGCTGGCAATTGTCAAGCAGATGAGCCGACAGGAATCACGCAGCTCAGCTGGCAATTGTCATGCAGATGAGCCGGCAGGAATCACGCAGCTCAGCAGGCCCTGATCACGTGACTCTGCAGGCACTGATCACCTGGCTGATCAAGTCCAGATCACGTGACTGAGCATGCACTGATCACGTGGCTATCATGCACTGATCACGTGACTGCGCAGGCACTGATGACGTGGCTGATCGGGCACTGATCACATGGCTCATCATGCACTGATCACCTGTTTATCAGGCAATGATCAGTGACTGACAGGCGCTGATCATGGGACTGTGCACGCACTGATCACGTTGCTATCATGCACTGATGACGTGACTGCACATGCACTGATGACGTGGCTGATGGGCACTGATCACATGGCTCATCATGCACTGATCACGTGTTTATCAGGCAATGATCAGTGACTGACAGGCGCTGATCATGGGACTGTGCGCGCACTGATCACGTGGCTATCATGCACTGATCACGTGACTGCGCATGCACTGATGACGTGGCTGTTCGGGCACTGATCACGTGTTTATCAGGCAGTGATCAGTGACTGACAGGCGCTGATCAGGGGACTGTGCACGCACTGATCAGGTGGCTGATTAGGAACTGACCACCTGACTGCGCATGCAGTGATCACGTGGCTGGTCGTTCACTGATCACATGTTTATCATACGGTGATCACGTGACTGAGAGGCGCTGATCACGTGACTGTGCCGTCAGTGATCACCTGGCTGAGCAGGCACTGATATCGTGACTGAGCATGCACTGATCATGTGCCGGGAGCCGGGGAGGCATTCCACTCTGGACAAAGGTCATGAGCAAGGAGGCTCGGCATACGCAAATGCGGGATCGAGACTCAGGAGTCCACCCGGATGTTCTCGAGCATCCCCCCCAAAAAAACCAGAGTCTGCCTACTGTATTGCTTTGAGCTCTCACCTCTGATTTCACTGGGGGCTGTCCCCCACCACCATCTCGCTCTCTCTGTCAAAGAGTTAACTTACAGCTCCAATTCATAAAGTTCCTTGTCATTCTTCCCTTTAACTTCCAGCTGAGTCTCCATCTGGAGCGCGGAACCCACCACGCTTACTAATTATGCCTGGGCTGCTAAGACCCACTCGAGAAGGTGTCTAGGGTGAGGCACCTTTCGCTATTCGAGAGGGCGCCTGCGGCCTACGTAAGTGGTGCAAACTTCTTGTCTTGACGTTTGATTGGTCTTCCGCGTAAACCAAGCTACTCAGTCTCTTTTCTCCACCGAATTTTCCTACTGAGCTCTCCTCATACTATTATTCTTGACATCTCTGATTAGCATATAAATAGTCGCTTAGGCCATCTCTCCTTCGAATACCCTGGATCAGTTGGGGCTGGTCCCCGGCAGGTGGCGACCGAACAGGGACCTCAGGAGGCAATACTCAAAGAGCTGAGCAGACACGAACCACGCAATCAGCAGGCAATAAGCATGGAGCTAAGCAGTGACGAATCATGCTGCTCAGCTGGCAATAATCAAGCACGTGAGCAGGCAGGAATCACACAGCTCGCTGGCAATTGTCAAGCAGATGAGCCGACAGGAATCACGCAGCTCAGCTGGCAATTGTCATGCAGATGAGCCGGCAGGAATCACGCAGCTCAGCAGGCCCTGATCACGTGACTCTGCAGGCACTGATCACGTGGCTGATCAAGTCCAGATCACGTGACTGAGCAGGCACTGATCACGTGGCTATCATGCACTGATGACGTGACTGCGCATGCACTGATGACGTGGCTGATCGGGCACTGATCACATGGCTCATCATGCACTGATCACGTGTTTATCAGGCAATGATCAGTGACTGACAGGCGCTGATCATGGAACTGTGCATGCACTTATCACGTGGCTATCATGCACTGATCACGTGACTGCGCATGCACTGATGACGTGGCTGTTCGGGCACTGATCACGTGTTTATCAGGCAGTGATCAGTGACTGACAGGCGCTGATCAGGGGACTGTGCACGCACTGATCAGGTGGCTGATCAGGAACTGACCACCTGACCGCGCATGCAGAGATCACGTGGCTGATCGTTCACTGATCACGTGTATATCATTCGATGATCACGTGACTGAGAGGCGCTGATCACGTGACTGTGCTGTCAGTGATCACGTGGCTGAGCAGGCAGTGATATCGTGACTGAGCATGCACTGATCATGTGCCGGGAGCCGGGGAGGCCTTACACTCTGGACAAAGGTCATGAGGTAGGAGGCTCGGCTTACGCAAATGCGGGATCGAGCCTCAGGAGTCCACACGGATGTTCTCGAGCATTCCCCCCCCCAAAAAAAAACCGGAGTCTGCCTACTGTATTGCTTTGTGCTCTCACCTCTGATTTCACTGGGAGCTGTCCCCCACCACCATCTCGCTCTATCTGTCAAAGAGTTAACTTACAGCTGCAATTCATAAAGTTCCCTGTCATTCTTCCCTTTAACTTCCAGCTGAGTCTCCATCTGGATCTCGGAACCCACCACGCTTACTAATTATGCCTGGGCTGCTAAGACCCACTCGAGAGGGTGTCTAGGGTGAGGCAACTTTCGCTATTCAAGAGGGCGCCTGCGGCCTATGTAAGTGGTGCAAACTTCTTGTCTTGAAGTTTGATTGGTCTTCCGCGTAAACCAAGCTACTCAGTCTCTTTTCTCCACCGAATTTTCCTACTGAGCTCTCCTCATACTATTATTCTTGACATCTCTGATTAGCATATAAATAGTCGCCTAGGCCATCTCTCCTTCGAATACCCTGGATCAGTTGGGGCTGGTCCCCGGCAGGTGGCGACCGAACAGGGACCTCAGGAGGCAATACTCAAAGAGCTGAGCAGACACGAACCACGCAATCAGCAGGCAATAAGCATGGAGCTCAGCAGTGACGAATCATGCTGCTCAACTGGCAATAATCAAGCACGTGACCAGGCAGGAATCACGCAGCTCAGCTGGCAATTGTCAAGCAGATGAGCCGACAGGAATCACGCAGCTCAGCTGGCAATTGTCATGCAGATGAGCCGGCAGGAATCACGCAGCTCAGCAGGCCCTGATCACGTGACTCTGCAGGCACTGATCACGTGGCTGATCAAGTACAGATCACGTGACTGAGCATGCACTGATCACGTGGCTATCATGCACTGATGACGTGACTGCGCATGCACTGATGACGTGGCTGATCGGGCACTGATCACATGGCTCATCATGCACTGATCACCTGTTTATCAGGCAATGATCAGTGACTGACAGGCGCTGATCATGGGACTGTGCACGCACTGATCAGGTGGCTGATCAGGAACTGACCACATGACCGCGCATGCAGTGATCACGTGGCTGGTCGTTCACTGATCACGTGTTTATCATACGGTGATCACGTGACTGAGAGGCGCTGATCACGTGACTGTGCCGTCAGTGATCACGTGGCTGAGCAGGCACTGATATCGTGACTCAGCATGCACTGATCATGTGCCGGGAGCTGGGGAGGCATTCCACTCTGGACAAAGGTCATGAGGAAGGAGTCTCGGCATACGCAAATGTGGGATCGAGCCTCAGGAGTCCACCCGGATATTCTCGAGCATCTCCCCCCCAGAAAAACCGGAGTCTGCCTACTGTATTGCTTTGTGCTCTCACCTCTGATTTCACTGGGGGCTGTCCCCCACCACCATCTCGCTCTCTCTGTCAAAGAGTTAACTTACAGCTCCAATTCATAAAGTTCCTTGTCATTCTTCCCTTTAACTTCCAGCAGAGTCTCCATCTGGATCACGGAACCCACAACGCTTACTAATTATGCCTGGGCTGCTAAGACGCACTCGAGAAGGTGTCTAGGGTGAGGCACCTTTCGCTATTCGAGAGGGCGCCTGCGGCCTACGTAAGTGGTGCAAACTTCTTGTCTTGAAGTTTGATTGGTCTTCCGCGTAAACCAAGCTACTCAGTCTCTTTTCTCCACCGAATTTTCCTACTGAGCTCTCCTCATACTATTATTCTTGACATCTCTGATTAGCATATAAATAGTCGCCTAAGCCATCTCTCCTTCGAATACCCTGGATCAGTTGGGGCTGGTCCCCGGCAGGTGGCGACCGAACAGGGACCTCAGGAGGCAATACTCAAAGAGCTGAGCAGACACGAACCACGCAATCAGCAGGCAATAAGCATGGAGCTCAGCAGTGACGAATCATGCTGCTCAACTGGCAATAATCAAGCACGTGACCAGGCAGGAATCACGCAGCTCAGCTGGCAATTGTCAAGCAGATGAGCCGACAGGAATCACGCAGCTCAGCTGGCAATTTTCAAGCAGATGAGCCGACAGGAATCACGCAGCTCAGCTGGCAATTGTCATGCAGATGAGCCGGCAGGAATCACGCAGCTCAGCAGGCCCTGATCACGTGACTCTGCAGGCACTGATCACCTGGCTGATCAAGTCCAGATGACGTGACTGAGCATGCACTGATCACGTGGCTATCATGCACTGATGACGTGACTACGCAGGCACTGATGACGTGGCTGATCGGGCACTGATCACATGGCTCATCATGCACTGATCACCTGTTTATCAGGCAATGATCAGTGACTGACAGGCGCTGATCATGGGACTGTGCACGCACTGATCACGTTGCTATCATGCACTGATGACGTGACTGCACATGCACTGATGACGTGGCTGAATGGGCACTGATCACATGGCTCATCATGCACTGATCACGTGTTTATCAGGCAATGATCAGTGACTGACAGGCGCTGATCATGGGACTGTGCGCGCACTGATCACGTGGCTATCATGCACTGATCACGTGACTGCGCATGCACTGATGACGTGGCTGATCGGGCACTGATCACGTGTTTATCAGGCAGTGATCAGTGACTGACAGGCGCTGATCAGGGGACTGTGCACGCACTGATCATGTGGCTGATCAGGAACTGACCACCTGACCGCGCATGCAGTGATCACGTGGCTGGTCGTTCACTGATCACGTGTTTATCATACGGTGATCACGTGACTGAGAGGCGCTGATCACGTGACTGTGCCGTCAGTGATCACCTGGCTGAGCAGGCACTGATATCGTGACTGAGCATGCACTGATCATGTGCCGGGAGCCGGGGAGGCATTCCACTCTGGACAAAGGCCATGAGCAAGGAGGCTCGGCATACGCAAATGCGGGATCGAGACTCAGGAGTCCACCCGGATGTTCTCGAGCATTCCCCCCCCAGAAAAAACCGGAGTCTGCCTACTGTATTGCTTTGTGCTCTCACCTCTGATTTCACTGGGGCTGTCCCCCACCACCATCTCGCTCTCTCTGTCAAAGAGTTAACTTACAGCTCCAATTCATAAAGTTCCTTGTCATTCTTCCCTTTAACTTCCAGCTGAATCTCCATCTGGAGCGCGGAACCCACCACGCTTACTAATTATGCCTGGGCTGCTAAGACCCACTCGAGAAGGTGTCTAGGGTGAGGCACCTTTCGCTATTCGAGAGGGCGCCTGCGGCCTACGTAAGTGGTGCAAACTTCTTGTCTTGAAGTTTGATTGGTCTTCCGCGTAAACCAAGCTACTCAGTCTCTTTTCTCCACCGAATTTTCCTACTGAGCTCTCCTCATACTATTATTCTTGACATCTCTGATTAGCATATAAATAGTCGCCTAGGCCATCTCTCCTTCGAATACCCTGGATCAGTTGGGGCTGGTCCCCGGCAGGTGGCGACCGAACAGGGACCTCAGGAGGCGATACTCAAAGAGCTGAGCAGACACGAACCACGCAATCAGCAGGCAATAAGCATGGAGCTCAGCAGTGACGAATCATGCTGCTCAACTGGCAATAATCAAGCACGTGACCAGGCAGGAATCACGCAGCTCAGCTGGCAATTGTCAAGCAGATGAGCCGACAGGAATCACGCAGCTCAGATGGCAATGGTCATGCAGATGAGCCGGCAGGAATCACGCAGCTCAGCGGGCCCTGATCACGTGACTCTGCAGGCACTGATCACGTGGCTGATCAAGTCCAGATCACGTGACTGAGCATGCACTGATCACGTGGCTCTCATGCATATATCACGTAATTGCGCATGCAGTGATCACGTAATTGTATGCACTGCTCACGTGGCTATCATGCACTGATGACGTGGCTGATCATACACTGATCATGTGACTGATCATGCTCTGATCACGTAGCTATCTTGCACTGATCACTTGGCTGATCATACACTCATCACGGGACTGATCGCGCACTGATTACGGCGCTATCATGCATTGACTACATGACTGCACATGCACTGATCACGTGGATGATCATGCACTGATCACGTGGCTGATCATGCACTGATCATTTGGCTGATCATGCACTGATAACGTGACTGATCATGCACTGATCACGTAGCTATCATGCACTGATCACTTGGCTGATCATACACTCATCACGGGACTGATCATGCACTGATCACGGGCTATCATGCATTGACTACATGACTCCACATGCACTGATCACGTGGATGATCATGCACTGATCACGTGACTAACCATGCACTGATCACGTGACTGATTTTGCACTGATCACGTGGCTATCATGCACTGATCACGTGGCTATCATGCTCTGCTAACGTGGCTCATCATGAAATGATCACGCAGCTACCACGTGCTGGTCACGTGACTGATCATGCACTGATCATGTGGCTGATCATGCACTGATCACGTAACTGATCATGCACTGATCACGTGGCTATCATGCACTGATCACGTGGCTGGTTATACACTGATCACGCAGCTACCATGTACTGGTCACGTGACTGATCATGCACTGATGACATAATTGATCATGCACTGATCATGTGGCTGATCATGCACTGATCACGTGACTGATCATGCACTTATTATGTGACTTATCATGCACTGATCACGTGGCTATCATGCACTGATCACATGGCTGATCATACACTGATCACGTGCCTCGTCAAGCACAGATTAAATGACTGATCATGCACTGATCACGTCACTGATCATGCACTGATCACGTGGCTATCATGCACTATCACGTGGCTGATCATGCAATGATCATGTAGCTACCATGTACCGGTCACGTGACTGATCATACACCCATCAGGTGGCTGATCATGCACTGATCACGTGGTATCATGCACTGTTCACGTGGCTGATCATACACTGATCACCTGCCTGGTCATGCACAGATCGCGTGACTAATCATGAACTGATCACCTAGCAATCATTCACTGATCACCTGGCTGATCATGCACTGATCACGTGGCTATCAAGCAATGATCACGTGGCTGATCATGCACTGATCACGTGGCTGATCATGCACTGTTAACTTGGCTGATCATGCAATGATCACGCAGCTACTATGTACTGGTCACGTGACTGATCATGCACTGATGACGTAATTGATCATGCAGTGATCACGCGGCTGATCATGCACTGATCACGTGACTGATCATGCAATGATCACGTGACTTATCATGCACTGATCACGGGGCTATCATGCACTGATCAATTGGCTGGTCATACAGTGATCACGCAGCTACCATGTACTGATCACGTGACTGATCATGCACTGATTACATAATTGATCATGCACTGATTATGTGGTTGATCATGCACTGATCACGTGACTGATCATGCACTGATCACGTGGCTATCATGCACTTATCACATTGCTGGTCATACACTGATCATATAGCTACTATGTACCGGTCACGTGAATGATCATACACCCATCAGGTGACTCATCATGCACTGATCACGTGGCTATCATGCACTGATCACGTGACTGAAAATGCACTGATCACGTCTAATCATGCACTGATCACATGACTGCCCATGCACTGATCACGTGGATGATCATACACTAATCATGTGACAGATCATGCACTGATCACGTGCCTGATCATGCACTGATACCGTGACTGATCATGCACTGATCACGTAGCTATCATTCACTGATCACTTGGCTGATCATACACTCATCACGGGACTGATCATGCACTGATCACGTGGCTGATCATGCACTGATCAGGTAATTGATCATGCACTGATCATTTGGCTGATCATGCACTGAACACGTGGCTGATCATACACTGATCACGTGACTGATCATGCACTGATCACATGACTGATCATCCACTGATCAGTTGGCTATCATGCACTGATTACTTGGCTGATCATGCACTGATCACGTGACTGATAATGCACTGAACATCTGGCTATCATGCACTGATTACCTGGCTATCGTGCACTGCTCACGTGGCTGATCATACACTGATCACGTGACTGATCATGCACTGATCACGTCTATATCATGCACTGATCACATGACTGCCCATGCACTGATCACCCGGATGATCATACACTGATCATGTGACAGATCATGCACTGATCACGTGGCTATCAAGCACTGCTCACGCGGCTGTTCATGCAATGATCACGTAGCTACCATGTACTGATCACGTGACTGATCATGCACTGATCATGTAATTGATCATGAACTGATCATGTGGCTGATCATGCACTGATCACGTGGCTGATCATGCACTGATCACGTGGCTATCATGCACTGATCACTTGGCTGGTCATACACTGATCACGCAGCTAACATGTACTGGTTACGTGACTGATCATGCAGTGATCACTTGGCTATCATGCACAGATCACATGGCTGATCATGCTATGATCACGTAGCTACCATATACTGGTCATGTGACTGATCATGCACTGATCACGTGACTGATCATGCAATGATCACGTGACTATCATGCAGTGATCACGTGGTTCTCATGCACTGATCACTTGGCTGGTCATACACTGATCACGCAGCTATCATGCACTGGTCACGTGACTGATCATGCACTGATCACGTGGCTGATCATGCACTGATCACGTGACTGATCATGCACTGTTCACGAGACTCATCATGCACTGATCACGTGGATATCATGCACTGCTCACGTGTTTGATCATACACTGTTCACTTGTCTGACCATGCACTGCTCACGTGGCTGTTCATACACTGATCACGTAACTGATCATGCACTGATCACGTGACTGATCATGCACTGATCACGTGGCTATCAAGCACTGATCACTTGGCTGGTCATACACTGATCACGCAGCTAACATGTACTGGTCACGTGACTGATCATGCAGTGATCACTTGGCTATCATGCACAGATCACATGGCTGATCATGCAATGATCACGTAGCTATCATGCACTGGTCACGTGACTGATCATGCACTGATCACGTGACTGATCATGCAATGATCACGTGGCTATCATGCAGTGATCACGTGGCTCTCATGCACTGATCACTTGGCTGGTCATACACTGATCACGCAGCTAACATGTACTGGTCACGTGACTGATCATGCACTGATCACGTGGCTGATCATGCACTGATCACGTGACTGATCATGCACTGTTCATGAGACTCATCATGCACTGATCACGTGGATATCATGCACTGATCACGTGTTTGATCATACACTGTTCACGTGTCTGATCATGCACTGATCACGTGGCTGATCATACACTGATCACGTAACTGATCATGCACTGATCACGTGGATATCATTCACTGATCACGTGGCAGAACATGCACTGTTCACGTGGATTACCACACACCTGTCATGTTACTGATCATGCTCTGATCACGTGGCACTCATACACTGATCACGTGGCTGATCATACTCTGATCACGTAACTGATCATGCACTGATCACGTGGCTATCATGCACTTCTCACCTGCTGGTCATGCAATATTCACGTAGCTACCATATACTGGTCACGTGACTGATCATGCTCAGATCACGTAAATGATCATGCACTGTTCAGTTGACTGATCATGTACTGATCACGTGACTGATCATGCACTGATCATGTGGCTATCATGCACTGCTCACGTGGCTGATAATGCAATGATCACGTAGCAACCATGTACTGGTCACGTGACTGATCATGCACTGATCACGCAATTAATCCTGCACTGATCACCTGACTGATCATGCACTGATCACGTGGCTGATCACACACTGATCACGTGACTGATCATGCACTGATCACGTGGCTATCATGCACTAATCACGTGGCTATCATTCACTGATCACGTGGATATCATGCACTGATCACGTGGCTGATCACACACGTATCACATGACTGATCATGCACTGATCACGTGGCTATCATGCACTGATCACGTAATTGATCATGCACTGATCACGTGGCTGATCATGCACTGATCACGTGACTGATCATGCACTGATCACGTGACTGATCATGCACTGATCACGTGGCTTATCATGCACTGATCACGTGGCTGATCATGCAATGATCACGCTACTATGCACTGATCACGTGACTGATCATGCACTGATCACGTAACTGATCATGCACTGATCACGTGGCTGATCATGCACTGATCACGTGACTGATCATGCACTGATCACGTGACTGATCATGCACTGATCACGTGGCTATCATGCACTGATCACGTGGCTGATCATGCACTGATCACGCAGCTATCATGCACTGATCACGTGACTGATCATGCACTGATCACGTGACTGATCATGCACTGATCACGTGGCTGATCATGCACTGATCACGTGACTGATCATGCACTGATCACGTGGCTATCATGCACTGATCACGTGGCTGATCATGCACTGATCACGTGCCTGATCATGCACTGATCACATGACTGATCATGCACTGATCACGTGACTGATCATGCACTGATCACGTGGCTATCATGCACTACTCACGTGGCTGATCATGCAATGATCACGTAGCTACCATGTACTGGTCACGTGACTGATCATGCACTGATCACGTGACTGATCATGCACTGATCACGTGGCTATCATGCACTGATCACGTGGCTGATCATGCACTGATCACGTGCCTGATCATGCACTGATCACGTGACTGATCATGCACTGATCACGTGGCTATCATGCACTGATCACGTGGCTGATCATGCACTGATCACGTGGCTATCATGCACTGATCACGTGGCTGATCATGCACTGATCACGTGGCTGATCATGCACTGATACCGTGACTGAGCATGGACTGATCACATGACTATCATGTAGTGATCACGTGACTTAATGGCGCTGATCATGTGACTGATCATGCACTGATCATGTTTTCTATCATACACTGATCATCTGCCTCTGGAGGCAATAAACAAAGAGCTGAGTAGGCACGAATCAAACAGTCAGCAGGCAATAATCATGGAACTCAGCTGTGAGGAATCATGCTGCTCAGCTGGCAATAATCAAGCAGCAGAGCAGGCAGGAATTACGCAGCACAGCTGGCAATTGTCAAGCAGATGACAGGCAGGAATCATGCAGCTCAGCTGGCAATTGTCAAGCAGATGAGCAGACAGTAATCACGCAGCTCAGCAGGCCCTGATCACGTGACTGAGCATGCACTGTTCACGTGGCTGATCACACACTGATCACGTGAATGATCATGCACTGATCACGTGGCTATCATGCACTGATCACGTGATTGATCATGCACTGATCACGTAATTGTCATGCACTGATCACGTGGCTATCATGCACTGATCACGTGGCTGATCATGCACTGATCACGTGACTGATCATGCACTGATCACGTGGCTATCATGCACTGATCACGTGGCTGATCATGCACTGATCACGGGACTGATCATGCACTGATCATGGCGCTATCATGCACTGATACATGACTCACATGCACTGATCACGTGGCTGATCATGCACTGATCACGTGACTGATCATGCACTGATCACGTGACTGATCATGCACTGATCACGTGGCTGATCATGCACTGATCACGTGGCTATCATGCACTGATCACGTGGCTGATCATGCACTGATCACGTGGCTATCATGCACTGATCACGTGGCTGATCATACTGATCACGTGACTGATCATGCACTGATCACGTGGCTGATCATGCACTGATCACGTGGCTATCATGCACTGATCACGTGGCTGATCATGCACTGATCACGTGGCTATCATGCACTGATCACGTGACTGATCATGCACTGATCACGTGGCTGATCATGCACTGATCACGTGGCTGATCATGCACTGATCACGTGACTGATCATGCACTGATCACGTGGCTATCATGCACTGATCACGTGGCTGATCATGCACTGATCACGTGACTGATCATGCACTGATCACGTGGCTGATCATGCACTGATCACGTGGCTATCATGCACTGATCACGTGGCTGATCATGCACTGATCACGTGGCTATCATGCACTGATCACGTGACTGATCATGCACTGATCACGTGACTGATCATGCACTGATCACGTGGCTGATCATGCACTGATCACGTGACTGATCATGCACTGATCACGTGACTGATCATGCACTGATCACGTGGCTATCATGCACTGATCACGTGGCTGATCATGCAATGATCACGTAGCTACCATGTACTGGTCACGTGACTGATCATGCACTGATCACGTGGCTGATCATGCACTGATCACGTGGCTGATCATGCACTGATCACGTGACTGATCATGCACTGATCACGTGACTGATCATGCACTGATCACGTGGCAATCATGCACTGATCACGTGGCTGATCATGCACTGATCACGTGGCTGATCATGCACTGATCACGTGGCTATCATGCACTGATCACGTGGCTGATCATGCACTGATACCGTGACTGAGCATGGACTGATCACATGACTATCATGTAGTGATCACGTGACTTAATGGCGCTGATCATGTGACTGATCATGCGCTGATCATGTTTGCTATCATACACTGATCATGTGCCTCTGGAGGCAATAAACAAAGAGCTGAGTAGGCACGAATCAAACAGTCAGCAGGCAATAATCATGGAACTCAGCTGTGAGGAATCATGCTGCTCAGCTGGCAATAATCAAGCAGCTGAGCAGGCAGGAATTACGCAGCACAGCTGGCAATTGTCAAGCAGATGACAGGCAGGAATCGTGCAGCTCAGCTGGCAATTGTCAAGCAGATGAGCAGACAGTAATCACGCAGCTCAGCAGGCCCTGATCACGTGACTGAGCATGCACTGTTCACGTGGCTGATCATACACTGATCACGTGACTGATCATGCACTGATCACGTGGATATCATGCACTGATCACGTGGCTGATCATACACTGTTCACGTGTCTGACCATGCACTGATCACGTGGCTGATCATACACTGCTCACGTAACTGATCATGCACTGATCACGTAACTGATCATGCACTGATCACGTGGCTGATCATGCACTGATCACGTGGCTATCATGCACTGATCACGTGACTGATCATGCACTGATCACGTGATTGATCATGCACTGATCACGTGGCTGATCATGCACTGATCACGTGGCTGATCATGCACTGATCACGTGACTGATCATGCACTGATCACGTGGCTATCATGCACTGATCACGTGGCTGATCATGCACTGATCACGTGACTGATCATGCACTGATCACGTGGCTGATCATGCACTGATCACGTGACTGATCATGCACTGATCACGTGGCTATCATGCACTGATCACGTGACTGATCATGCACTGATCACGTGACTGATCATGCACTGATCACGTGGCTATCATGCACTGATCACGTGGCTGATCATGCACTGATCACGAAGCTACCATGTACTGGTCACGTGACTGATCATGCACTGATCACGTGACTGATCATGCACTGATCACGTGGCTATCATGCACTGATCACGTGGCTGATCATGCACTGATCACGTGCTGATCATGCACTGATCACGTGACTGATCATGCACTGATCACGTGGCTATCATGCACTGATCACGTGACTGATCATGCACTGATCACGTGGCTATCATGCACTGATCACGTGGCTATCATGCACTGATCACGTGGCTGATCATGCACTGATACCGTGACTGAGCATGGACTGATCACATGACTATCATGTAGTGATCACGTGACTTAATGGCGCTGATCATGTGACTGATCATGCACTGATCATGTTTGCTATCATACACTGATCATGTGCCTCTGGAGGCAATAAACAAAGAGCTGAGTAGGCACGAATCAAACAGTCAGCAGGCAATAATCATGGAACTCAGCTGTGAGGAATCATGCTGCTCAGCTGGCAATAATCAAGCAGCTGAGCAGGCAGGAATTACGCAGCACAGCTGGCAATTGTCAAGCAGATGACAGGCAGGAATCATGCAGCTCAGCTGGCAATTGTCAAGCAGATGAGCAGACAGTAATCACGCAGCTCAGCAGGCCCTGATCACGTGACTGAGCATGCACTGTTCACGTGGCTGATCATACACTGATCACGTGACTGATCATGCACTGATCACGTGGATATCATGCACTGATCACGTGGCTGATCATACACTGATCACGTGTCTGACCATGCACTGATCACGTGGCTGATCATACACTGCTCACGTAACTGATCATGCACTGATCACGTGGCTGATCATGCACTGATCACGTGGCTGATCATGCACTGATCACGTGGCTATCATGCACTGATCACGTGACTGATCATGCACTGATCACGTGACTGATCATGCACTGATCACGTGGCTGATCATGCACTGATCACGTGACTGATCATGCACTGATCACGTGACTGATCATGCACTGATCACGTGGCTATCATGCACTGATCACGTGGCTGATCATGCACTGATCACGCAGCTGCCATGTACTGGTCACGTGACTGATCATGCACTGATCACGTGGCTTATCATGCACTGATCATGTGACTGATCATGTGCTGATCATGTTTGGTGTCACACACTGATCATGTGCATCTGGAGGCAATGAACAAAGAGCTGAGTAGGCAGAAATCAGTCAGCAGGCTATAATCATGGAACTCAGCTGTGAGAAATCATGCTGCTCAGCTGGCAATAATCAAGTAGATGAGCAGGCAGGAATTATGCAGCACAGGTGGCAATTGTCAAGCAGATGACAGGCAGGAATCGTACAGCTCAGCTGGCAATTGTCAAGCAGATGAGCAGACAGTAATCACGCAGCTCAGCAGGCCCTGATCACGTGACTGAGCATGCACTGTTCACGTGGCTGATCACACACTGATCACGTGACTAATCATGCACTGATCACGTGGCTATCATGCACTGATCACGTGATTGATCATGCACTGATCACGTGATTGTCATGCACTGATCACGTGGCTGATCATGCACTGATCACGTGGCTGATCATGCACTGATCACGTGGCTATCATGCACTGATCACGTGGCTGATCATGCACTGATCACGGGACTGATCATGCACTGATCACGGGCTATCATGCACTGTCACATGACTCCACATGCACTGATCACGTGGCTGATCATGCACTGATCACGTGACTGATCATGCACTGATCACGTGACTGATCATGCACTGATCACGTGGCTGATCATGCACTGATCACGTGACTGATCATGCACTGATCACGTGGCTGATCATGCACTGATCACGTGGCTGATCATGCACTGATCACGTGACTGATCATGCACTGATCACGTGACTGATCATGCACTGATCACGTGGCTATCATGCACTGATCACGTGGCTGATCATGCACTGATCACGTGACTGATCATGCACTGATCACGTGGCTATCATGCACTGATCACGTGGCTATCATGCACTGATCACGTGGCTGATCATGCACTGATCACGTGACTGATCATGCACTGATCACGTCTATATCATGCACTGATCACGTGACTGATCATGCACTGATCACGTGGATGATCATGCACTGATCACGTGACTGATCATGCACTGATCACGTGGCTATCATGCACTGATCACGTGGCTGATCATGCAATGATCACGTAGCTACCATGTACTGGTCACGTGACTGATCATGCACTGATCACGTAATTGATCATGCACTGATCACGTGGCTGATCATGCACTGATCACGTGGCTGATCATACACTGATCACGTAACTGATCATGCACTGATCACGTGACTGATCATGCACTGATCACGTGGCTATCATGCACTGATCACGTGGCTGATCATGCACTGATCACGTGCTGATCATGCACTGATCACGTGGCTGATCATGCACTGATCACGTGGCTATCATGCACTGATCACGTGGCTGATCATGCACTGATCACGTGCCTGATCATGCACTGATCACGTGACTGATCATGCACTGATCACGTGGCTATCATGCACTGATCACGTGGCTGATCATGCACTGATCACGTGCCTGATCATGCACTGATCACGTGGCTGATCATGCACTGATCACGTGACTGATCATACACTGATCACGTGACTGATCATGCACTGATCACGTGGCTATCATGCACTGATCACGTGGCTGATCATGCACTGATCACGCAGCTATCATGCACTGGTCACATGACTGGTCATGCACTGATCACGTGACTGATCATGCACTGATCACGTGGCTATCATGCACTGATCACGTGGCTGATCATGCACTGATACCGTGACTGAGCATGGACTGATCACATGACTATCATGTAGTGATCACGTGACTTAATGGCGCTGATCATGTGACTGATCATGCGCTGATCATGTTTGCTATCATACACTGATCATGTGCCTCTGGAGGCAATAAACAAAGAGCTGAGTAGGCACGAATCAAACAGTCAGCAGGCAATAATCATGGAACTCAGCTGTGAGGAATCATGCTGCTCAGCTGGCAATAATCAAGCAGCTGATCAGGCAGGAATTACGCAGCACAGCTGGCAATTGTCAAGCAGATGACAGGCAGGAATCGTGCAGCTCAGCTGGCAATTGTCAAGCAGATGAGCAGACAGTAATCACGCAGCTCAGCAGGCCCTGATCACGTGACTGAGCATGCACTGTTCACGTGGCTGATCATACACTGATCACGTGATTGATCATGCACTGATCACTTGGATATCATGCACTGATCACGTGGCTGATCATACACTGTTCACGTGTCTGACCATGCACTGATCACGTGGCTGATCATACACTGCTCACGTAACTGATCATGCACTGATCACGTGGCTGATCATGCACTGATCACGTGGCTGATCATGCACTGATCACGTGGCTATCATGCACTGATCACGTGACTGATCATGCACTGATCACGTGACTGATCATGCACTGATCACGTGGCTGATCATGCACTGATCACGTGACTGATCATGCACTGATCACGTGACTGATCATGCACTGATCACGTGGCTATCATGCACTGCTCACGTGGCTGATCATGCATGATCACGTAGCTACCATATACTGGTCACGTGACTGATCATGCACTGATCACGTAAATGATCATGCACTGATCACGTGACTGATCATGCACTGATCACGTGACTGATCATGCACTGATCACGTGGCTATCATGCACTGATCACGTGGCTGATCATGCAATGATCACGTAGCTACCATGTACTGGTCACGTGACTGATCATGCACTGATCACGTAATTGATCATGCACTGATCACGTGGCTGATCATGCACTGATCACGTGGCTGATCATGCACTGATCACGTGGCTGATCATGCACTGATCACGCAGCTATCATGCACTGATCACGTGACTGATCATGCACTGATCACGTGGCTGATCATGCACTGATCACGTGACTGATCATGCACTGATCACGTGGCTATCATGCACTGATCACGTGGCTGATCATGCACTGATCACGCAGCTACCATGCACTGATCACGTGACTGATCATGCACTGATCACGTAACTGATCATGCACTGATCACGTGGCTATCATGCACTGATCACGTGGCTGATCATGCACTGATCACGGGACTGATCATGCACTGATCACGTGACTGATCATGCACTGATCACGTGGCTGATCATGCACTGATCACGTGGCTATCATGCACTGATCACGTGGCTGATCATGCACTGATCACGTGGCTATCATGCACTGATCACGTGGCTGATCATGCACTGATCACGTAGCTATCATGCACTGATCACGTGACTGATCATGCACTGATCACGTGGCTGATCATGCACTGATCACGTGACTGATCATGCACTGATCACGTGACTGATCATGCACTGATCACGTGGCTATCATGCACTGATCACGTGGCTGATCATGCACTGATCACGTAGCTACCATGCACTGATCACGTGACTGATCATGCACTGATCACGTAATTGATCATGCACTGATCACGTGACTGATCATGCACTGATCACGTGGCTGATCACACACTGATCACGTGACTGATCATGCACTGATCACGTGGCTATCATGCACTGATCACGTGGCTGATCATGCACTGATCACGCAGCTCCCATGTACTGATCACGTGACTGATCATGCACTGATCACGTGGCTATCATGCACTGATCACGTGGCTGATCATGCACTGATCACGTGACTGATCATGCACTGATCACGTGGCTATCATGCACTGATCACGTGGCTGATCATGCACTGATCACGTGCCTGATCATGCACTGATCACGTGACTGATCATGCACTGATCACGTGGCTATCATGCACTGATCACGTGGCTGATCATGCACTGATCACGTGGCTGATCATGCACTGATCACGTGACTGATCATGCACTGATCACGTGACTGATCATGCACTGATCACGTGGCTATCATGCACTGATCACGTGGCTGATCATGCACTGATCACGTGGCTGATCATGCACTGATCACGTGACTGATCATGCACTGATCACGTGACTGATCATGCACTGATCACGTGGCTATCATGCACTGATCACGTGACTGATCATGCACTGATCACGTGGCTGATCATGCACTGATCACGTGGCTATCATGCACTGATCACGTGGCTGATCATGCACTGATACCGTGACTGAGCATGGACTGATCACATGACTATCATGTAGTGATCACGTGACTTAATGGCGCTGATCATGTGACTGATCATGCACTGATCATGTTTGCTATCATACACTGATCATGTGCCTCTGGAGGCAATAAACAAAGAGCTGAGTAGGCACGAATCAAACAGTCAGCAGGCAATAATCATGGAACTCAGCTGTGAGGAATCATGCTGCTCAGCTGGCAATAATCAAGCAGCTGAGCAGGCAGGAATTACGCAGCACAGCTGGCAATTGTCAAGCAGATGACAGGCAGGAATCATGCAGCTCAGCTGGCAATTGTCAAGCAGATGAGCAGACAGTAATCACGCAGCTCAGCAGGCCCTGATCACGTGACTGAGCATGCACTGTTCACGTGGCTGATCATACACTGATCACGTGACTGATCATGCACTGATCACTTGGATATCATGCACTGATCACGTGGCTGATCATACACTGTTCACGTGTCTGACCATGCACTGATCACGTGGCTGATCATGCACTGATCACGTGGCTGATCATGCACTGATCACGTGGCTATCATGCACTGATCACGTGGCTGATCATGCACTGATCACGTGGCTATCATGCACTGATCACGTGGCTGATCATGCACTGATCACGTGGCTACCATATACTGATCACGTGACTGATCATGCACTGATCACGTAACTGATCATGCACTGATCACGTGACTGATCATGCACTGATCACGTGACTGATCATGCACTGATCACGTGGCTATCATGCACTGCTCCGTGGCTGATCATGCAATGATCACGTAGCAACCATGTACTGGTCACGTGACTGATCATGCACTGATCACGTAATTGATCATGCACTGATCACGTGGCTGATCATGCACTGATCACGTGGCTGATCATGCACTGATCACGTGACTGATCATGCACTGATCACGTGGCTATCATGCACTGATCACGTGGCTGATCATGCACTGATCACGTGCCTGATCATGCACTGATCACGTGACTGATCATGCACTGATCACGTGGCTATCATGCACTGATCACGTGGCTGATCATGCACTGATCACGTGCCTGATCATGCACTGATCACGTGACTGATCATGCACTGATCACGTGACTGATCATGCACTGATCACGTGCCTGATCATGCACTGATCACGTGGCTATCATGCACTGATCACGTGGCTGATCATGCACTGATCACGTAGCTATCATGCACTGATCACGTGACTGATCATGCACTGATCACGTGGCTATCATGCACTGATCACGTGGCTGATCATGCACTGATCACGTGGCTGATCATGCACTGATCACGTGACTGATCATGCACTGATCACGTGGCTATCATGCACTGATCACGTGGCTGATCATGCACTGATCACGTGGCTGATCATGCACTGATCACGTGGCTGATCATGCACTGATCACGTGGCTATCATGCACTGATCACGTGGCTATCATGCACTGATCACGTGGCTGATCACACACTGATCACGTGACTGATCATGCACTGATCACGTGGCTATCATGCACTGATCACGTGGCTGATCATGCACTGATCACGTAGCTACCATGCACTGATCACGTGACTGATCATGCACTGATCACGTGACTGATCATGCACTGATCACGTGGCTGATCATGCACTGATCACGTGGCTATCATGCACTGATCACGTGGCTGATCATGCACTGATCACGCAGCTACCATGCACTGATCACGTAACTGATCATGCACTGATCACGTGGCTGATCATGCACTGATCACGTGACTGATCATGCACTGATCACGAGGCAATCATGCACTGATCACTTGGCTGGTCAAACACTGATCGTGCAGCTCCCATGTACTGGTCACGTGACTGATCATGCACTGATCACGTGGCTATCATGCACTGATCACGTGGCTGATCATGCACTGATCACGTGACTGATCATGCACTGATCACGTGGCTATCATGCACTGATCACGTGGCTGATCATGCACTGATCACGTGCCTGATCATGCACTGATCACGTGACTGATCATGCACTGATCACGTGACTGATCATGCACTGATCACGTGGCTATCATGCACTATCACGTGGCTGATCATGCAATGATCACGTAGCTACCATGTACGGTCACGTGACTGATCATGCACTGATCACGTGACTGATCATGCACTGATCACGTGGCTATCATGCACTGATCACGTGGCTGATCATGCACTGATCACGTGCCTGATCATGCACTGATCACGTGACTGATCATGCACTGATCACGTAGCTATCATGCACTGATCACGTGGCTGATCATGCACTGATCACGTGGCTATCATGCACTGATCACGTGGCTATCATGCACTGATCACGTGGCTGATCATGCACTGATACCGTGACTGAGCATGGACTGATCACATGACTATCATGTAGTGATCACGTGACTTAATGGCGCTGATCATGTGACTGATCATGCGCTGATCATGTTTGCTATCATACACTGATCATGTGCCTCTGGAGGCAATAAACAAAGAGCTGAGTAGGCATGAATCAAACAGTCAGCAGGCAATAATCATGGAACTCAGCTGTGAGGAATCATGCTGCTCAGCTGGCAATAATCAAGCAGCTGAGCAGGCAGGAATTACACAGCACAGCTGGCAATTGTCAAGCAGATGAGCAGACAGGAATCACGCAGCTCAGCAGGCCCTGATCCCGTGACTGAGCATGCACTGTACACGTGGCTGAACATACACTGATCACGTGACTGATCATGCACTGATCACGTGGATATCATGCACTGATCACGTGGCTGATCATACACTGATCACGTGTCTGACATGCACTGATCACGTGGCTGATCATACACTGCTCACGTAACTGATCATGCACTGATCACGTAACTGATCATGCACTGATCACGTGGCTGATCATGCACTGATCACGTGACTGATCATGCACTGATCACGTGACTGATCATGCACTGATCACGTGACTGATCATGCACTGATCACGTGGCTATCATGCACTGATCACGTGGCTGATCATGCACTGATCACGTAGCTACCATGCACTGGTCACGTGACTGATCATGCACTGATCACGTAACTGATCATGCACTGATCACGTGGCTTATCATGCACTGATCATGTGACTGATCATGCACTGATCATGTTTGGTGTCATACACTGATCATGTGCATCTGGAGGCAATGAACAAAGAGCTGAGTAGGCAGGACTCAGTCAGCAGGCTATAATCATGGAACTCAGCTCTGAGAAATCATGCTGCTCAGCTGGCAATAATCAAGTAGATGAGCAGGCAGGAATTATGCAGCACAGGTGGCAATTGTCAAGCAGATGACAGGCAGGAATCGTACAGCTCAGCTGGCAATTGTCAAGCAGATGAGCAGACAGTAATCACGCTGCTCAGCAGGCCCTGATCACCTGACTGAGCATGCACTGATCACGTGGCTGATCACACACTGATCACGTGACTGATCATGCACTGATCACGTGGCTATCATGCACTGATCACGTGACTGATCATGCACTGATCACGTGACTGTCATGCACTGATCACGTGGCTATCATGCACTGATCACGTGACTGATCATGCACTGATCACGTGGCTATCATGCACTGATCACGTGGCTGATCATGCACTGATCACGGGACTGATCATGCACTGATCACGGGCTATCATGCACTGATACATGACTGACATGCACTGATCACGTGGCTGATCATGCACTGATCACGTGACTGATCATGCACTGATCACGTGGCTGATCATGCACTGATCACGTGGCTATCATGCACTGATCACGTGGCTGATCATGCACTGATCACGTGGCTATCATGCACTGATCACGTGGCTGATCATGCACTGATCACGTAGCTATCATGCACTGATCACGTGACTGATCATGCACTGATCACGTGGCTGATCATGCACTGATCACGTGACTGATCATGCACTGATCACGTGACTGATCATGCACTGATCACGTGGCTATCATGCACTGATCACGTGGCTGATCATGCACTGATCACGCAGCTACCATGCACTGATCACATGACTGATCATGCACTGATCACGTGGCTTATCATGCACTGATCATGTGACTGATCATGCGCTGATCATGTTTGGTGTCATACACTGATCATGTGCCTCTGGAGGCAATGAACAAAGAGCTGAGTAGGCAGGACTCAGTCAGCAGGCAATAATCATGGAACTCAGCTCTGAGAAATCATGCTGCTCAGCTGGCAATAATCAAGCAGATGAGCAGGCAGGAATTATGCAGCACAGCTGGCAATTGTCAAGCAGATGACAGGCAGGAATCGTGCAGCTCAGCTGGCAATTGTCAAGCAGATGAGCAGACAGTAATCACGCAGCTCAGCAGGCCCTGATCACGTGACTGAGCATGCACTGTTCACGTGGCTGATCACACACTGATCACGTGACTGATCATGCACTGATCACGTGGCTATCATGCACTGATCACGTGGCTGATCATGCACTGATCACGTGACTGATCATGCACTGATCACGTGGCTATCATGCACTGATCACGTGACTGATCATGCACTGATCACGTGGCTATCATGCACTGATCACGTGACTGATCATGCACTGATCACGTGGCTGATCATGCACTGATCACGTGACTGATCATGCACTGATCACGTGGCTGATCACACACTGATCACGTGACTGATCATGCACTGATCACGTGGCTATCATGCACTGATCACGTGGCTGATCATGCACTGATCACGTGACTGATCATGCACTGATCACGTGGCTATCATGCACTGATCACGTGGCTGATCATGCACTGATCACGTGCCTGATCATGCACTGATCACGTGACTGATCATGCACTGATCACGTGGCTATCATGCACTGATCACGTGGCTGATCATGCACTGATCACGTGGCTGATCATGCACTGATCACGTGACTGATCATGCACTGATCACGTGACTGATCATGCACTGATCACGTGACTGATCATGCACTGATCACGTGGCTATCATGCACTGATCACGTGGCTGATCATGCAATGATCACGTGGCTACCATGTACTGATCACGTGACTGATCATGCACTGATCACGTGGCTATCATGCACTGATCACGTGGCTGATCATGCACTGATCACGTGACTGATCATGCACTGATCACGTGACTGATCATGCACTGATCACGTGCTATCATGCACTGATCACGTGGCTGATCATGCACTGATCACGTGGCTGATCATGCACTGATCACGTGGCTGATCATGCACTGATCACGTGGCTGATCATGCACTGATACCGTGACTGAGCATGGACTGATCACATGACTATCATGTAGTGATCACGTGACTTAATGGCGCTGATCATGTGACTGATCATGCGCTGATCATGTTTGCTATCATACACTGATCATGTGCCTCTGGAGGCAATAAACAAAGAGCTGAGTAGGCACGAATCAAACAGTCAGCAGGCAATAATCATGGAACTCAGCTGTGAGGAATCATGCTGCTCAGCTGGCAATAATCAAGCAGCTGAGCAGGCAGGAATTACGCAGCACAGCTGGCAATTGTCAAGCAGATGACAGGCAGGAATCGTGCAGCTCAGCTGGCAATTGTCAAGCAGATGAGCAGACAGTAATCACGCAGCTCAGCAGGCCCTGATCACGTGACTGAGCATGCACTGTTCACGTGGCTGATCATACACTGATCACGTGATTGATCATGCACTGATCACTTGGATATCATGCACTGATCACGTGGCTGATCATACACTGTTCACGTGTCTGACCATGCACTGATCACGTGGCTGATCATGCACTGATCACGTGGCTGATCATGCACTGATCACGTGGCTATCATGCACTGATCACGTGGCTGATCATGCACTGATCACGTGGCTATCATGCACTGATCACGTGGCTGATCATGCACTGATCACGTGGCTACCATATACTGATCACGTGACTGATCATGCACTGATCACGTAAATGATCATGCACTGATCACGTGACTGATCATGCACTGATCACGTGACTGATCATGCACTGATCACGTGGCTATCATGCACTGCTCACGTGGCTGATCATGCAATGATCACGTAGCAACCATGTACTGGTCACGTGACTGATCATGCACTGATCACGTAATTGATCATGCACTGATCACGTGGCTCATCATGCACTGATCACGTGGCTGATCACACACGTATCACGTGACTGATCATGCACTGATCACGTGGCTATCATGCACTGATCACGTGGCTATCATGCACTGATCACGTGGATATCATGCACTGATCACGTGGCTGATCACACACGTATCACGTGACTGATCATGCACTGATCACGTGGCTATCATGCACTGATCACGTGGCTGATCATGCACTGATCACGTGGCTGATCATGCACTGATCACGTGGCTGATCATGCACTGATCACGTGGCTGATCATGCACTGATCACGTGGCTATCATGCACTGATCACGTGGCTGATCATGCACTGATCACGTAGCTACCATGCACTGATCACGTGACTGATCATGCACTGATCACGTGACTGATCATGCACTGATCACGTGACTGATCATGCACTGATCACGTGACTGATCATGCACTGATCACGTGGCTATCATGCACTGATCACGTGGCTGATCATGCATGATCACGTAGCTATCATGCACTGATCACGTGACTGATCATGCACTGATCACGTGGCTGATCATGCACTGATCACGTGACTGATCATGCACTGATCACGTGGCTGATCATGCACTGATCACGTGACTGATCATGCACTGATCACGTGGCTATCATGCACTGATCACGTGGCTGATCATGCACTGATCACGCAGCTATCATGCACTGGTCACGTGACTGATCATGCACTGATCACGTGGCTATCATGCACTGATCACGTGGCTGATCATGCACTGATCACGTGACTGATCATGCACTGATCACGTGGCTATCATGCACTGATCACGTGGCTGATCATGCACTGATCACGTGACTGATCATGCACTGATCACGTGGCTGATCATGCACTGATCACGTGGCTGATCATGCACTGATCACGTGGATATCATGCACTGATCACGTGGCTGATCATGCACTGATCACGTGACTGATCATGCACTGATCACGTGGCTATCATGCACTGATCACGTGGCTATCATGCACTGATCACGTGGCTGATCATGCACTGATCACGTAGCTATCATGCACTGATCACGTGACTGATCATGCACTGATCACGTGACTGATCATGCACTGATCACGTGGCTGATCATGCACTGATCACGTGGCTATCATGCACTGATCACGTGGCTGATCATGCACTGATCACGCAGCTATCATGCACTGATCACGTGACTGATCATGCACTGATCACGTGGCTGATCATGCACTGATCACGTGACTGATCATGCACTGATCACGTGGCTATCATGCACTGATCACGTGGCTGATCATGCACTGATCACGTAGCTACCATGCACTGATCACGTGACTGATCATGCACTGATCACGTAACTGATCATGCACTGATCACGTGGCTATCATGCACTGATCACGTGGCTGATCATGCACTGATCACGTGACTGATCATGCACTGATCACGTGACTGATCATGCACTGATCACGTGGCTGATCATGCACTGATCACGTGGCTGATCATGCACTGATCACGTGGCTATCATGCACTGATCACGTGGCTGATCATGCACTGATCACGTAGCTACCATGCACTGGTCACGTGACTGATCATGCACTGATCACGTAAATGATCATGCACTGATCACGTGACTGATCATGCACTGATCACGTGACTGATCATGCACTGATCACGTGGCTATCATGCACTGATCACGTGGCTGATCATGCACTGATCACGTAGCTATCATGTACTGGTCACGTGACTGATCATGCACTGATCACGTAATTGATCATGCACTGATCACGTGGCTGATCATGCACTGATCACGTGGCTGATCATGCACTGATCACGTGACTGATCATGCACTGATCACGTGGCTATCATGCACTGATCACGTGGCTGATCATGCACTGATCACGTGGCTACCATGCACTGGTCACGTGACTGATCATGCACTGATCACGTGGCTGATCATGCACTGATCACGTGGCTGATCATGCACTGATCACGTGACTGATCATGCACTGATCACGTGGCTATCATGCACTGATCACGTGGCTGATCATGCACTGATCACGTGACTGATCATGCACTGATCACGTGACTGATCATGCACTGATCACGTGGCTATCATGCACTGATCACGTGGCTGATCATGCACTGATCACGTGCCTGATCATGCACTGATCACGTGACTGATCATGCACTGATCACGTGACTGATCATGCACTGATCACGTGGCTGATCATGCACTGATCACGTGGCTATCATGCACTGATCACGTGGCTGATCATGCACTGATCACGTAGCTATCATGCACTGGTCACGTGACTGATCATGCACTGATCACGTGGCTATCATGCACTGATCACGTGGCTGATCATGCACTGATCACGTGGCTGATCATGCACTGATCACGTGACTGATCATGCACTGATCACGTGGCTATCATGCACTGATCACGTGGCTGATCATGCACTGATCACGTGGCTGATCATGCACTGATCACGTGGCTGATCATGCACTGATCACGTGGCTGATCATGCACTGATACCGTGACTGAGCATGGACTGATCACATGACTATCATGTAGTGATCACGTGACTTAATGGCGCTGATCATGTGACTGATCATGCGCTGATCATGTTTGCTATCATACACTGATCATGTGCCTCTGGAGGCAATAAACAAAGAGCTGAGTAGGCACGAATCAAACAGTCAGCAGGCAATAATCATGGAACTCAGCTGTGAGGAATCATGCTGCTCAGCTGGCAATAATCAAGCAGCTGATCAGGCAGGAATTACGCAGCACAGCTGGCAATTGTCAAGCAGATGACAGGCAGGAATCATGCAGCTCAGCTGGCAATTGTCAAGCAGATGAGCAGACAGTAATCACGCAGCTCAGCAGGCCCTGATCACGTGACTGAGCATGCACTGTTCACGTGGCTGATCATACACTGATCACGTGACTGATCATGCACTGATCACTTGGATATCATGCACTGATCACGTGGCTGATCATACACTGATCACGTGACTGATCATGCACTGATCACGTGGCTGATCATGCACTGATCACGTGGCTATCATGCACTGATCACGTGGCTGATCATGCACTGATCACGTGGCTGATCATGCACTGATCACGTGACTGATCATGCACTGATCACGTGACTGATCATGCACTGATCACGTGGCTATCATGCACTGATCACGTGGCTGATCATGCAATGATCATGTAGCTACCATGTACTGGTCACGTGACTGATCATGCACTGATCACGTGACTGATCATGCACTGATCACGTGGCTATCATGCACTGATCACGTGGCTGATCATGCACTGATCACGTGACTGATCATGCACTGATCACGTGACTGATCATGCACTGATCACGTGGCTATCATGCACTGATCACGTGGCTGATCATGCACTGATCACGTGGCTGATCATGCACTGATCACGTGGCTATCATGCACTGATCACGTGGCTGATCATGCACTGATCACGTGACTGATCATGCACTGATCACGTGGCTATCATGCACTGATCACGTGGCTGATCATGCACTGATCACGTGGCTGATCATGCACTGATCACGTGGCTGATCATGCACTGATCACGTGACTGATCATGCACTGATCACGTGGCTGATCATGCACTGATCACGTGGCTGATCATGCACTGATCACGTGACTGATCATGCACTGATCACGTGACTGATCATGCACTGATCACGTGACTGATCATGCACTGATCACGTGGCTATCATGCACTGATCACGTGGCTGATCATGCACTGATCACGTAGCTACCATGCACTGATCACGTGACTGATCATGCACTGATCACGTAACTGATCATGCACTGATCACGTGGCTTATCATGCACTGATCATGTGACTGATCATGCACTGATCATGTTTGGTGTCATACACTGATCATGTGCCTCTGGAGGCAATGAACAAAGAGCTGAGTAGGCAGGACTCAGTCAGCAGGCTATAATCATGGAACTCAGCTCTGAGAAATCATGCTGCTCAGCTGGCAATAATCAAGCAGATGAGCAGGCAGGAATTATGCAGCACAGGTGGCAATTGTCAAGCAGATGACAGGCAGGAATCGTGCAGCTCAGCTGGCAATTGTCAAGCAGATGAGCAGACAGTAATCACGCAGCTCAGCAGGCCCTGATCACGTGACTGAGCATGCACTGTTCACGTGGCTGATCATACACTGATCACGTGACTGATCATGCACTGATCACGTGGCTATCATGCACTGATCACGTGACTGATCATGCACTGATCACGTGACTGTCATGCACTGATCACGTGGCTATCATGCACTGATCACGTGACTGATCATGCACTGATCACGTGGCTATCATGCACTGATCACGTGGCTGATCATGCACTGATCACGGGACTGATCATGCACTGATCACGGGCTATCATGCACTGATACATGACTGATCATGCACTGATCACGTGGCTGATCATGCACTGATCACGTGACTGATCATGCACTGATCACGTGACTGATCATGCACTGATCACGTGGCTGATCATGCACTGATCACGTGGCTATCATGCACTGATCACGTGGCTGATCATGCACTGATCACGTGGCTATCATGCACTGATCACGTGGCTGATCATGCACTGATCACGTGGCTATCATGCACTGATCACGTGACTGATCATGCACTGATCACGTGGCTGATCATGCACTGATCACGTGACTGATCATGCACTGATCACGTGACTGATCATGCACTGATCACGTGGCTATCATGCACTGATCACGTGGCTGATCATGCACTGATCACGCAGCTGACCATGCACTGATCACATGACTGATCATGCACTGATCACGTGGCTTATCATGCACTGATCATGTGACTGATCATGCACTGATCATGTTTGGTGTCATACACTGATCATGTGCCTCTGGAGGCAATGAACAAAGAGCTGAGTAGGCAGGAATCAGTCAGCAGGCTATAATCATGGAACTCAGCTCTGAGAAATCATGCTGCTCAGCTGGCAATAATCAAGCAGATGAGCAGGCAGGAATTATGCAGCACAGGTGGCAATTGTCAAGCAGATGACAGGCAGGAATCGTGCAGCTCAGCTGGCAATTGTCAAGCAGATGAGCAGACAGTAATCACGCAGCTCAGCAGGCCCTGATCACGTGACTGAGCATGCACTGTTCACGTGGCTGATCATACACTGATCACGTGACTGATCATGCACTGATCACGTGGCTATCATGCACTGATCACGTGACTGATCATGCACTGATCACGTGATTCATGCACTGATCACGTGGCTATCATGCACTGATCACGTGACTGATCATGCACTGATCACGTGGCTATCATGCACTGATCACGTGACTGATCATGCACTGATCACGTGGCTGATCATGCACTGATCACGTGACTGATCATGCACTGATCACGTGGCTGATCATGCACTGATCACGTGACTGATCATGCACTGATCACGTGGCTATCATGCACTGATCACGTGGCTGATCATGCACTGATCACGTGACTGATCATGCACTGATCACGTGGCTATCATGCACTGATCACGTGGCTGATCATGCACTGATCACGTGCCTGATCATGCACTGATCACGTGACTGATCATGCACTGATCACGTGGCTATCATGCACTGATCACGTGGCTGATCATGCACTGATCACGTGCCTGATCATGCACTGATCACGTGACTGATCATGCACTGATCACGTGACTGATCATGCACTGATCACGTGACTGATCATGCACTGATCACGTGGCTATCATGCACTGATCACGTGGCTGATCATGCAATGATCACGTAGCTACCATGTACTGGTCACGTGACTGATCATGCACTGATCACGTGGCTATCATGCACTGATCACGTGGCTGATCATGCACTGATCACGTGGCTGATCATGCACTGATCACGTGACTGATCATGCACTGATCACGTGGCTATCATGCACTGATCACGTGGCTGATCATGCACTGATCACGTGGCTGATCATGCACTGATCACGTGGCTGATCATGCACTGATCACGTGGCTGATCATGCACTGATACCGTGACTGAGCATGGACTGATCACATGACTATCATGTAGTGATCACGTGACTTAATGGCGCTGATCATGTGACTGATCATGCGCTGATCATGTTTGCTATCATACACTGATCATGTGCCTCTGGAGGCAATAAACAAAGAGCTGAGTAGGCACGAATCAAACAGTCAGCAGGCAATAATCATGGAACTCAGCTGTGAGGAATCATGCTGCTCAGCTGGCAATAATCAAGCAGCTGAGCAGGCAGGAATTACGCAGCACAGCTGGCAATTGTCAAGCAGATGACAGGCAGGAATCATGCAGCTCAGCTGGCAATTGTCAAGCAGATGAGCAGACAGTAATCACGCAGCTCAGCAGGCCCTGATCACGTGACTGAGCATGCACTGTTCACGTGGCTGATCATACACTGATCACGTGATTGATCATGCACTGATCACTTGGATATCATGCACTGATCACGTGGCTGATCATACACTGTTCACGTGTCTGACCATGCACTGATCACGTGGCTGATCATGCACTGATCACGTGGCTGATCATGCACTGATCACGTGGCTATCATGCACTGATCACGTGGCTGATCATGCACTGATCACGTGGCTATCATGCACTGATCACGTGGCTGATCATGCACTGATCACGTGGCTACCATATACTGATCACGTGACTGATCATGCACTGATCACGTAAATGATCATGCACTGATCACGTGACTGATCATGCACTGATCACGTGACTGATCATGCACTGATCACGTGGCTATCATGCACTGCTCACGTGGCTGATCATGCAATGATCACGTAGCAACCATGTACTGGTCACGTGACTGATCATGCACTGATCACGTAATTGATCATGCACTGATCACGTGGCTCATCATGCACTGATCACGTGGCTGATCACACACGTATCACGTGACTGATCATGCACTGATCACGTGGCTATCATGCACTGATCACGTGGCTATCATGCACTGATCACGTGGATATCATGCACTGATCACGTGGCTGATCACACACGTATCACGTGACTGATCATGCACTGATCACGTGGCTATCATGCACTGATCACGTGACTGATCATGCACTGATCACGTGGCTGATCATGCACTGATCACGTGGCTATCATGCACTGATCACGTGGCTGATCATGCACTGATCACGTGGCTATCATGCACTGATCACGTGGCTGATCATGCACTGATCACGTAGCTACCATGCACTGATCACGTGACTGATCATGCACTGATCACGTGACTGATCATGCACTGATCACGTGACTGATCATGCACTGATCACGTGACTGATCATGCACTGATCACGTGGCTATCATGCACTGATCACGTGGCTGATCATGCATGATCACGTAGCTATCATGCACTGGTCACGTGACTGATCATGCACTGATCACGTAATTGATCATGCACTGATCACGTGACTGATCATGCACTGATCACGTGGCTGATCACACTGATCACGTGACTGATCATGCACTGATCACGTGGCTATCATGCACTGATCACGTGGCTATCATGCACTGATCACGTGGATATCATGCACTGATCACGTGGCTGATCACACTATCACGTGACTGATCATGCACTGATCACGTGGCTATCATGCACTGATCACGTGGCTATCATGCACTGATCACGTGGCTGATCATGCACTGATCACGTGGCTATCATGCACTGATCACGTGACTGATCATGCACTGATCACGTGGCTGATCATGCACTGATCACGTGACTGATCATGCACTGATCACGTGGCTATCATGCACTGATCACGTGGCTGATCATGCACTGATCACGTAGCTACCATGCACTGATCACGTGACTGATCATGCACTGATCACGTGGCTGATCATGCACTGATCACGTGACTGATCATGCACTGATCACGTGGCTATCATGCACTGATCACGTGGCTGATCATGCACTGATCACGCAGCTACCATGCACTGATCACGTGACTGATCATGCACTGATCACGTAATTGATCATGCACTGATCACGTGGCTATCATGCACTGATCACGTGGCTGATCATGCACTGATCACGTGACTGATCATGCACTGATCACGTGGCTATCATGCACTGATCACGTGGCTGATCATGCACTGATCACGTGACTGATCATGCACTGATCACGTGGCTATCATGCACTGATCACGTGGCTGATCATGCACTGATCACGTGCCTGATCATGCACTGATCACGTGACTGATCATGCACTGATCACGTGACTGATCATGCACTGATCACGTGGCTATCATGCACTATCACGTGGCTGATCATGCAATGATCATGTAGCTACCATGTACTGGTCACGTGACTGATCATGCACTGATCACGTGACTGATCATGCACTGATCACGTGGCTATCATGCACTGATCACGTGGCTGATCATGCACTGATCACGTGCCTGATCATGCACTGATCACGTGACTGATCATGCACTGATCACGTAGCAATCATGCACTGATCACGTGGCTGATCATGCACTGATCACGTGGCTGATCATGCACTGATCACGTGGCTATCATGCACTGATCACGTGGCTGATCATGCACTGATACCGTGACTGAGCATGGACTGATCACATGACTATCATGTAGTGATCACGTGACTTAATGGCACTGATCATGTGACTGATCATGCGCTGATCATGTTTGCTATCATACACTGATCATGTGCCTCTGGAGGCAATAAACAAAGAGCTGAGTAGGCACGAATCAAACAGTCAGCAGGCAATAATCATGGAACTCAGCTGTGAGGAATCCTGCTGCTCAGCTGGCAATAATCAAGCAGCTGAGCAGGCAGGAATTACGCAGCACAGCTGGCAATTGTCAAGCAGATGACAGGCAGGAATCATGCAGCTCAGCTGGCAATTGTCAAGCAGATGAGCAGACAGTAATCACGCAGCTCAGCAGGCCCTGATCACGTGACTGAGCATGCACTGTTCACGTGGCTGATCATACACTGATCACGTGATTGATCATGCACTGATCACTTGGATATCATGCACTGATCACGTGGCTGATCATGCACTGATCACGTGGCTGATCATGCACTGATCACGTGGCTGATCATGCACTGATCACGTGGCTGATCATGCACTGATCACGTGGCTATCATGCACTGATCACGTGGCTGATCATGCACTGATCACGTGGCTGATCATGCACTGATCACGTGACTGATCATGCACTGATCACGTGGCTGATCATGCACTGATCACGTGACTGATCATGCACTGATCACGTGACTGATCATGCACTGATCACGTGGCTATCATGCACTGCTCACGTGGCTGATCATGCATGATCACGTAGCTACCATGTACTGGTCACGTGACTGATCATGCACTGATCACGTAATTGATCATGCACTGATCACGTGACTGATCATGCACTGATCACGTGGCTGATCACACACTGATCACGTGACTGATCATGCACTGATCACGTGGCTATCATGCACTGATCACGTGGCTATCATGCACTGATCACGTGGATATCATGCACTGATCACGTGGCTGATCACACACTGATCACGTGACTGATCATGCACTGATCACGTGGCTATCATGCACTGATCACGTGGCTATCATGCACTGATCACGTGGCTGATCATGCACTGATCACGTGGCTATCATGCACTGATCACGTGACTGATCATGCACTGATCACGTGGCTGATCATGCACTGATCACGTGACTGATCATGCACTGATCACGTGGCTATCATGCACTGATCACGTGGCTGATCATGCACTGATCACGCAGCTATCATGCACTGATCACGTGACTGATCATGCACTGATCACGTGGCTGATCATGCACTGATCACGTGACTGATCATGCACTGATCACGTGGCTATCATGCACTGATCACGTGGCTGATCATGCACTGATCACGCAGCTCCCATGTACTGATCACGTGACTGATCATGCACTGATCACGTAACTGATCATGCACTGATCACGTGGCTATCATGCACTGATCACGTGGCTGATCATGCACTGATCACGTGACTGATCATGCACTGATCACGTGGCTATCATGCACTGATCACGTGGCTGATCATGCACTGATCACGTGACTGATCATGCACTGATCACGTGGCTATCATGCACTGATCACGTGGCTGATCATGCACTGATCACGTGACTGATCATGCACTGATCACGTGACTGATCATGCACTGATCACGTGACTGATCATGCACTGATCACGTGGCTATCATGCACTGATCACGTGGCTGATCATGCACTGATCACGTAGCTACCATGCACTGATCACGTGACTGATCATGCACTGATCACGTGACTGATCATGCACTGATCACGTGGCTATCATGCACTGATCACGTGGCTGATCATGCACTGATCACGTAGCTATCATGCACTGATCACGTGACTGATCATGCACTGATCACGTGGCTGATCATGCACTGATCACGTGACTGATCATGCACTGATCACGTGACTGATCATGCACTGATCACGTGGCTATCATGCACTGATCACGTGGCTGATCATGCACTGATCACGTAGCTACCATGCACTGATCACGTGACTGATCATGCACTGATCACGTAATTGATCATGCACTGATCACGTGACTGATCATGCACTGATCACGTGGCTATCATGCACTGATCACGTGGCTGATCATGCACTGATCACGCAGCTATCATGCACTGGTCACGTGACTGATCATGCACTGATCACGTGGCTATCATGCACTGATCACGTGGCTGATCATGCACTGATCACGTGACTGATCATGCACTGATCACGTGGCTATCATGCACTGATCACGTGGCTGATCATGCACTGATCACGTGGCTGATCATGCACTGATCACGTGGCTGATCATGCACTGATCACGTGGCTGATCATGCACTGATCACGTGGCTATCATGCACTGATCACGTGACTGATCATGCACTGATCACGTGGCTATCATGCACTGATCACGTGGCTGATCATGCACTGATCACGGGACTGATCATGCACTGATCACGGCTCTATCATGCACTGACTACATGACTGATCATGCACTGATCACGTGGCTGATCATGCACTGATCACGTGACTGATCATGCACTGATCACGTGACTGATCATGCACTGATCACGTGGCTGATCATGCACTGATCACGTGGCTATCATGCACTGATCACGTGGCTGATCATGCACTGATCACGTGGCTGATCATGCACTGATACCGTGACTGAGCATGGACTGATCACATGACTATCATGTAGTGATCACGTGACTTAATGGCGCTGATCATGTGACTGATCATGCGCTGAGCATGTTTGCTATCATACACTGATCATGTGCCTCTGGAGGCAATAAACAAAGAGCTGAGTAGGCACGAATCAAACAGTCAGCAGGCAATAATCATGGAACTCAGCTGTGAGGAATCATGCTGCTCAGCTGGCAATAATCAAGCAGCTGATCAGGCAGGAATTACACAGCACAGCTGACAATTGTCAAGCAGATGACAGGCAGGAATCATGCAGCTCAGCTGGCAATTGTCAAGCAGATGAGCAGACAGTAATCACGCAGCTCAGCAGGCCCTGATCACGTGACTGAGCATGCACTGTTCACCTGGCTGATCATACACTGATCACGTGATTGATCAAGCACTGATCACTTGGATATCATGCACTGATCACATGGCTGATCATACACTGATCACGTGACTGATCATGCACTGATCACGTGGCTGATCATGCACTGATCACATGGCTGGTCATACACTGATCACGGCCTGGTCATGCACTGATCACGTGGCTATCATGCAATGATCACGTGGCTGGTCATACACTGATCACGTGGCTGATCATGCACAGATTACATGACTGATCATGCACTGATCACGTGACTGACCATGCACTGATCACGTGACTGATTATGCACTGATCACGTGGCTGATCATGCACTGATCACGTGGCTATCATGCACTGCTCACGTGGCTGATCATGCACAAATCACGTGGCTATCATGCACTGATCACCTGGCTGGTCATGCAATGATCACGTAGCTACCATATACTGGTCAGGTGACTGATCATGCACTGATCACATAAATGATCATGCACTGATCACGTGACTGATCATGTACTGATCACGTGACTGATCACGCACTGATCACGTGGCTATCATGCACTGCTCACGTGGCTGATCATGCAATGATCATGTAGCAACCATGTACTGGTCACGTGACTGATCATGAAATGATTACGTAATTAATCCTGCACTGATCACCTGACTCATCATGCACTGATCACGTGGCTATCATGCACTGATCACGTGGCTGATCATACACTGATCACGCAGCTCCCATGTACTGGTCACGTGACTGATCATGCACTGATCACGTGGCTATCATGCACTGATCACATGGCTGGTCATACACTGATCACGTGACTGATCATGCACTGATCACGTGGCTATTATGCACTGATCACATGGCTGATCATGCACTGATCACGTGCCTGGTCATGCACTGATCACGTGCCTGTTCACGCACTGATCACGTGGCTATCATGCACTGATCACATGGCTGGTCATACAGTGATCACGTGCCTGGTCATGCACAGATTACATGACTGATCATGCACTGATCACGTGGCTGATCATGCACTGATCACGTGGCTATCATGCACTGATCACGTGGCTGATCATGCAATGATCACGTAGCTACCATGTACTGGTCACCTGACTGATCTTGCACTGATCACGTGGCTATCATGCACTGATCATGTATCTGATCATACACTGATCACCTGCCTGATCATGCACAGATCACGTGACTAATCATGAACTGATCATGTAGCAATCATTCACTGATCACCTGGCTGATCATGCACTGATCACGTGGCTATCATGCAATTATCACGTGGCTATCATGCACTGATCACCTGGCTGATCATGCACTGATCACGTGGCTATCATGCACTGATCACGTGACTGATCATGCACTGATCACGTGACTGATCATGCACTGATCACGTGGCTGATCATGCACTGATACCGAGACTGAGCATGGACTGATCACATGACTATCATGTAGTGATCACGTGACTTAATGGCTCTGATCATGTGACTGATCATGCGCTGATCATGTTTGCTATCATACACTGATCATGTGCCTCTGGAGGCAATAAACAAAGAGCTGAGTAGGCACGAATCAAACAGTCAGCAGGCAATAATCATGGAACTCAGCTGTGAGGAATCATGCTGCTCAGCTGGCAATAATCAAGCAGCTGAGCAGGCAGGAATTACACAGCACAGCTGGCAATTGTCAAGCAGATGACAGGCAGGAATCATGCAGCTCAGCTGGCAATTGTCAAGCAGATGAGCAGACAGTAATCACGCAGCTCAGCAGGCCCTGATCGCGTGACTGAGCATGCACTGTTCACGTGGCTGAACATACACTGATTACGTGATTGATCATGCACTGATCACTTGGATATCATGCACTGATCACGTGGCTGATCATATACAGTTCACGTGTCTGACCATGCACTGATCACGTGGCTGATCATACACTGTTCACGTGTCTGACCATGCAGTGATCACGTGGCTGATCATACACTGCTCACGTAACTGATCATGCACTGATCACGTAACTGATCATGCACTGATCACGTGGCTGATCATGCACTGAACACGTGACTGATCATGCACTGATCACGTGACTGATCATGCACTGTTCACGTGGCTATCATGCACTGCTCACGTGGCTGATCATGCATTCATCATGTGACTGATCATGTGCTGATCATGTTTGGTGTCATACACTGATCATGTGCATCTGGAGGCAATGAACAAAGAGCTGAGTAGGTACGAATCAGTCAGCAGGCTATAATCATTTAACTCAGCTCTGAGAAATCATGCTGCTCAGCTGGAAATAATCAAGTAGATGAGCAGGCAGGAATTATGCAGCACAGGTGGCAATAGTCAAGGAGATGACATGCAGGAATCGTACAGCTCAGCTGGCAATTGTCAAGCAGATGAGCAGACAGTAATCACGCAGCTCAGCAGGCCCTGATCACGTGACTGACCGTGCACTGTTCATGTCGCTGATCACACACCTATCACGTGACTGATCATGCACTGATCACGTGGCTCTCATGCACTGATCACGTGATTGCGCATGCACTGATCACATAATTGTATGCACTGCTCACGTGGCTACCATGCACTGATCATGTGACTGATCATGCACTGATCACGTAGCTATCTTGCACTGATCACTTGGCTGATCATACACTCATCACGGGACTGATCGTGCACTGATTACGACGCTATCATGCATTGACTACATGACTCACATGCACTGATCACGTGGATGATCATGCACTGATCACGTGACTGATTATGCACTATCACGTGGCTGATCATGCACTGATCACGTGGCTATCATGCACTGCTCACGTGGCTGATCATGCAAACATCAGGTGGTTATCATGCACTTCTCACCTGGCTGGTCATGCAATGTTCACGTAGCTACCATATACTGGTCACGTGACTGATCATGCACAGATCACGTAAATGATCATGCACTGTTCACATGACTGATCATGTACTGATCACGTGACTGATCACGCACTGATCACGTGGCTATCATGCACTGCTCACGTGGCTGATCATGCAATGATCACATAGCAACCATGTACTGGTCACGTGACTGATCATGAAATGATTACGTAATTAATCCTGCACTGATCACCTGACTCATCATGCACTGATCACGTGGCTATCATGCACTGATCACTTGGCTGGTCATACACTGATCACGCAGCTCCCATGTACTGGTCACGTGACTGATCATGCACTGATCACGTGGCTATCATGCACTGATCACATGGCTGGTCATACACTGATCACGTGACTGATCATGCACTGATCACGTGGCTATTATGCACTGATCACATGGCTGGTCATACACTGATCACGTGACTGATCATGCACTGATCACGTGGCTATCATGCACTGATCACATGGCTGGTCATACAGTGATCACGTGCCTGGTCATGCACAGATTACATGACTGATCATGCACTGATCACGTGGCTGATCATGCACTGATCACGTGGCTATCATGCACTGCTCACGTGGCTGTTCATGCAATGGTCACGTAGCTACCATGTACTGGTCACGTGACTGATCTTGCACTGATCACGTGGCTATCATGCACTGATCATGTATCTGATCATACACTGATCACCTGCCTGGTCATGCACAGAACACGTGACTAATCATGAACTGATCACGTAGCAATCATTCACTGATCACCTGGCTGATCATGCACTGATCACGTGGCTATCATGCAATTATCACGTGGCTATCATGCACTGATCACGTGGCTGATCATGCACTGATACCGTGACTGAGCATGGACTGATAACATGACTATCATGTAGTGATCACGTGACTTAATGGCACGACCATGTGACTGATCATGCGCTGAGCATGTTTGCTATCATACACTGATCATGTGCCTCTGGAGGCAATAAACAAAGAGCTGAGTAGGCACGAATCAAACAGTCAGCAGGCAATAATCATGGAACTCAGCTGTGAGGAATCATGCTGCTCAGCTGGCAATAATCAAGCAGCTGAGCAGGCAGGAATTACACAGCACAGCTGGCAATTGTCAAGCAGATGATAGGCAGGAATCATGCAGCTCAGCTGGCAATTGTCAAGCAGATGAGCAGACAGTAATCACGCAGCTCAGCAGGCCCTGATCACGTGACTGAGCATGCACTGTTCACGTGGCTGAACATACACTGATTACGTGATTGATCATGCACTGATCACTTGGATATCATGCACTGATCACGTGGCTGATCATATACTGTTCACGTGTCTGACCATGCACTGATCACGTGGCTGATCATACACTGTTCACGTGTCTGACCATGCACTGATCACGTGGCTGATCATACACTGCTCACGTAACTGATCATGCACTGATCACGTAATTGATCATGCACTGATCACGTGGCTGATCATGCACTGAACACGTGACTGATCATGCACTGATCACGTGACTGATCATGCACTGTTCACGTGGCTATCATGCACTGCTCACGTGGCTGATCATGCATTCATCATGTGACTGATCATGTGCTGATCATGTTTGGTGTCACACACTGATCATGTGCATCTGGAGGCAATGAACAAAGAGCTGAGTAGGCACGAATCAGTCAGCAGGCTATAATCATGGAACTCAGCTCTGAGAAATCATGCTGCTCAGCTGGAAATAATCAAGTAGATGAGCAGGAAGGAATTATGCAGCACATGCGGCAATAGTCAAGGAGATGACATGCAGGAATCGTACAGCTCAGCTGGCAATTGTCAAGCAGATGAGCAGACAGTAATCACGCAGCTCAGCAGGCCCTGATCACGTGACTGACCGTGCACTGCTCATGTCGCTGATCACACACCTATCACGTGACTGATCATGCACTGATCACGTGGCTCTCATGCACTGATCACGTGATTGCGCATGCACTGATCACATAATTGTATGCACTGCTCACGTGGCTACCATGCACTGATCATGTGACTGATCATGCACTGATCACGTAGCTATCTTGCACTGATCACTTGGCTGATCATACACTCATCACGGGACTGATCGTGCACTGATTACGGCGCTATCATGCATTGACTACATGACTCCACATGCACTGATCACGTGGCTGATCATGCACTGATCACGTAGCTATCATGCACTGCTCACGTGGCTGATCATGCAAACATCAGGTGGCTATCATGCACTTCTCACCTGGCTGGTCATGCAATGTTCACGTAGCTACCATATACTGGTCACGTGACTGATCATGCACAGATCACGTAAATGATCATGCACTGTTCACATGACTGATCATGTACTGATCACGTGACTGATCACGCACTGATCACGTGGCTATCATGCACTGCTCACGTGGCTGATCATGCAATGATCACGTAGCAACCATGTACTGCTCACGTGACTGATCATGAAATGATCACGTAATTAATCCTGCAGTGATCACCTGACTCATCATGCACTGATCACGTGGCTGATCACACACGTATCACGTGACTGATCATGCACTGATCACGTGGCTATCATGCACTGATCACTTGGCTGGACATACACTGATCACGCAGCTCCCATGTACTGGTCACGTGACTGATCATGCACTGATCACGTGGCTATCATGCACTGATCACATGGCTGGTCATACACTGATCACGTGACTGATCATGCACTGATCACGTGGCTATCATGCACTGATCACATGGCTGGTCATACACTGATCACGTGGCTGGTCATGCACTGATCACGTGCCTGTTCATGCACTGATCACGTGGCTATCATGCACTGATCACGTGGCTGATCATGCACTGATCACGTGCCTGGTCATGCACAGATCACGTGACTGATCATGCACTGATCACGTCACTGATCATGCACTGATCACGTGACTATCATGCACTGATCACGTGGCTATCATGCACTGTTCACGTGGCTGATCATGCAATGATCACGTAGCTACCATGCACTGGTCACGTGACTGATCTTGCACTGATCACGTGGCTATCATGCACTGATCACGTGGCTGATCATACACTGATCACCTGCCTCATCATGCACAGATCACGTGACTAATCATGAACTGATCACGTAGCAATCATTCACTGATCACCTGGCTGATCATGCACTGATCACGTGGCTATCATGCAATGATCACGTGGCTGATCATGCACTGATCCCGTGATTGATCATGCACTGATCACGTGACTGTCATGCACTGCTCACGTGGCTATCATGCACTGATCATGTGACTGATCATGCACTGATCACGTAGCTATCTTGCACTGATCACTTGGCTGATCATACACTCATCACGGGACTGATTGTGCACTGATTACGGCTCTATCATGCATTGACTACATGACTCATCATGCACTGATCACGTGGATGATCATGCACTGATCACGTGACTGACCATGCACTGATCACGTGACTGATTATGCACTGATCACGTGGCTGATCATGCACTGATCACGTGGCTATCATGCACTGCTCACGTGGCTGATCATGCACTGATCACGTGGCTCATCATGGACTGATACCGTGACTGAGCATGGACTGATCACATGACTATCATGTAGTGATCACGTGACTTAATGGCGCTGACCATGTGACTGATCATGCGCTGAGCATGTTTGCTATCATACACTGATCATGTGCCTCTGGAGGCAATAAACAAAGAGCTGAGTAGGCATGAATCAAACAGTCAGCAGGCAATAATCATGGAACTCAGCTGTGAGGAATCATGCTGCTCAGCTGGCAATAATCAAGCAGCTGATCAGGCAGGAATTACACAGCACAGCTGGCAATTGTCAAGCAGATGACAGGCAGGAATCATGCAGCTCAGCTGGCAATTGTCAAGCAGATGAGCAGACAGTAATCACGCAGCTCAGCAGGCCCTGATCACGTGACTGAGCATGCACTGTTTACCTGGCTGATCAGACACTGATCACGTGATTGATCAAGCACTGATCACTTGGATATCATGCACTGATCACATGGCTGGTCATACACTGATCACGTGACTGATCATGCACTGATCACGTGGCTATCATGCACTGATCACATGGCTGGTCATACACTGATCACGTGGCTGGTCATGCACTGATCACGTGGCTATCATGCAATGATCACATGGCTGATCATGCACTGATCACGTGCCTGGTCATGCACAGATTACATGACTGATCATGCACTGAACACGTGACTGACCATGCACTGATCACGTGACTGATTATGCACTGATCACGTGGCTGATCATGCACTGATCACGTGGCTATCATGCACTGATCACGTGGCTGATCATGCAAAAATCAGGTGGCTATCATGCACTTCTCACCTGGCTGGTCATGCAATGTTCACGTAGCTACCATATACTGGTCAGGTGACTGATCATGCACAGATCACATAAATGATCATGCACTGATCACATGACTGATCATGTACTGATCACGTGACTGATCACGCACTGATCACGTGGCTATCATGCACTGCTCACGTGGCTGATCATGCAATGATCACGTAGCAACCATGTACTGATCACGTGACTGATCATGAAATGATTACGTAATTAATCCTGCACTGATCACCTGACTGATCATGCACTGATCACGTGGCTATCATGCACTGATCACGTGGCTGGTCATACACTGATCACGCAGCTATCATGTACTGGTCACGTGACTGATCATGCACTGATCACGTGGCTATCATGCACTGATCACATGGCTGGTCATACACTGATCACGTGACTGATCATGCACTGATCACGTGGCTATTATGCACTGATCACATGGCTGATCATACACGGATCACGTGACTGGTCATGCACTGATCACGTGCTGATCATGCACTGATCACGTGGCTATCATGCACTGATCACGTGGCTGGTCATACAGTGATCACGTGCCTGGTCATGCACAGATTACATGACTGATCATGCACTGATCACGTGGCTATCATGCACTGATCACGTGGCTATCATGCACTGCTCACGTGGCTGTTCATGCAATGATCACGTAGCTACCATGTACTGGTCACGTGACTGATCTTGCACTGATCACGTGGCTATCATGCACTGATCATGTATCTGATCATACACTGATCACCTGCCTGGTCATGCACAGAACACGTGACTAATCATGAACTGATCACGTAGCAATCATTCACTGATCACCTGGCTGATCATGCACTGATCACGTGGCTGATCATGCAATTATCACGTGGCTATCATGCACTGATCACGTGGCTGATCATGCACTGATACCGTGACTGAGCATGGACTGATAACATGACTATCATGTAGTGATCACGTGACTTAATGGCACTGACCATGTGACTGATCATGCGCTGAGCATGTTTGCTATCATACACTGATCATGTGCCTCTGGAGGCAATAAACAAAGAGCTGAGTAGGCACGAATCAAACAGTCAGCAGGCAATAATCATGGAACTCAGCTGTGAGGAATCATGCTGCTCAGCTGGCAATAATCAAGCAGCTGAGCAGGCAGGAATTACACAGCACAGCTGGCAATTGTCAAGCAGATGATAGGCAGGAATCATGCAGCTCAGCTGGCAATTGTCAAGCAGATGAGCAGACAGTAATCACGCAGCTCAGCAGGCCCTGATCACGTGACTGAGCATGCACTGTTCACGTGGCTGAACATACACTGATTACGTGATTGATCATGCACTGATCACTTGGATATCATGCACTGATCACGTGGCTGATCATATACTGTTCACGTGTCTGACCATGCACTGATCACGTGGCTGATCATACACTGTTCACGTGTCTGACCATGCACTGATCGCGTGGCTGATCATACACTGCTCACGTAACTGATCATGCACTGATCACGTAATTGATCATGCACTGATCACGTGGCTGATCATGCACTGAACACGTGACTGATCATGCACTGATCACGTGACTGATCATGCACTGTTCACGTGGCTATCATGCACTGCTCACGTGGCTGATCATGCATTCATCATGTGACTGATCATGTGCTGATCATGTTTGGTGTCACACACTGATCATGTGCATCTGGAGGCAATGAACAAAGAGCTGAGTAGGCACAAATCAGTCAGCAGGCTATAATCATGGAACTCAGCTCTGAGAAATCATGCTGCTCAGCTGGAAATAATCAAGTAGATGAGCAGGAAGGAATTATGCAGCACATGCGGCAATAGTCAAGGAGATGACATGCAGGAATCGTACAGCTCAGCTGGCAATTGTCAAGCAGATGAGCAGACAGTAATCACGCAGCTCAGCAGGCCCTGATCACGTGACTGACCGTGCACTGCTCATGTCGCTGATCACACACCTATCACGTGACTGATCATGCACTGATCACGTGGCTCTCATGCACTGATCACGTGATTGCGCATGCACTGATCACATAATTGTATGCACTGCTCACGTGGCTACCATGCACTGATCATGTGACTGATCATGCACTGATCACGTAGCTATCTTGCACTGATCACTTGGCTGATCATACACTCATCACGGGACTGATCATGCACTGATTACGGCGCTATCATGCATTGACTACATGACTGATCATGCACTGATCACGTGGCTGATCATGCACTGATCACGTAGCTGATCATGCACTGCTCACGTGGCTGATCATGCAAACATCACGTGGCTATCATGCACTCCTCACCTGGCTGGTCATGCAATGTTCACGCAGCTACCATATACTGGTCACGTGACTGATCATGCACAGATCACGTAAATGATCATGCACTGTTCACATGACTGATCATGTACTGATCACGTGACTGATCACGCACTGATCACGTGGCTATCATGCACTGCTCACGTGGCTGATCATGCAATGATCACGTAGCAACCATGTACTGGTCACGTGACTGATCATGAAATGATCACGTAATTAATCCTGCAGTGATCACCTGACTCATCATGCACTGATCACGTGGCTGATCACACACGTATCACGTGACTGATCATGCACTGATCACGTGGCTATCATACACTGATCACTTGGCTGGACATACACTGATCACGCACCTCCCATGTACTGGTCACGTGACTGATCATGCACTGATCACGTGGCTATCATGCACTGATCACATGGCTGGTCATACACTGATCACGTGACTGATCATGCACTGATCACGTGGCTATCATGCACTGATCACATGGCTGGTCATACACTGATCACGTGCCTGTTCATGCACTGATCACGTGCCTGTTCATGCACTGATCACGTGGCTATCATGCACTGATCACATGGCTGGTCATACAGTGATCACGTGCCTGGTCATGCACAGATTAACTGACTGATCATGCACTGATCACGTCACTATCATGCACTGATCACGTGACTATCATGCACTGATCACGTGGCTATCATGCACTGCTCACGTGGCTGATCATGCAATGATCACGTAGCTATCATGTACTGGTCACGTGACTGATCTTGCACTGATCACGTGGCTATCATGCACTGATCATGTGGCTGATCATACACTGATTACCTGCCTCGTCATGCACAGATCACGTGACTAATCATGAACTGATCACGTAGCAATCATTCACTGATCACCTGGCTGATCATGCACTGATCACGTGGCTGATCATGCAATGATCACGTGGCTGATCATGCACTGATCCCGTGATTGCGCATGCACTGATCACGTAATTGTATGCACTGCTCACGTGGCTATCATGCACTGATCATGTGACTGATCATGCACTGATCACGTAGCTATCTTGCACTGATCACGTGGCTGATCATACACTCATCACGGGACTGATTGTGCACTGATTACGGCTCTATCATGCATTGACTACATGACTCCACATGCACTGATCACGTGGATGATCATGCACTGATCACGTGACTGACCATGCACTGATCACGTGACTGATTATGCACTGATCACGTGGCTGATCATGCACTGATCACGTGGCTATCATGCACTGATCACGTGGCTGATCATGCACTGATCACGTGGCTCATCATGGACTGATACCGTGACTGAGCATGGACTGATCACATGACTATCATGTAGTGATCACGTGACTTAATGGCGCTGACCATGTGACTGATCATGCGCTGAGCATGTTTGCTATCATACACTGATCATGTGCCTCTGGAGGCAATAAACAAAGAGCTGAGTAGGCACGAATCAAACAGTCAGCAGGCAATAATCATGGAACTCAGCTGTGAGGAATCATGCTGCTCAGCTGGCAATAATCAAGCAGCTGATCAGGCAGGAATTACACAGCACAGCTGGCAATTGTCAAGCAGATGACAGGCAGGAATCATGCAGCTCAGCTGGCAATTGTCAAGCAGATGAGCAGACAGTAATCACGCAGCTCAGCAGGCCCTGATCACGTGACTGAGCATGCACTGTTCACCTGGCTGATCATACACTGATCACGTGATTGATCAAGCACTGATCACTTGGATATCATGCACTGATCACATGGCTGGTCATACACTGATCACGTGACTGATCATGCACTGATCACGTGGCTATCATGCACTGATCACATGGCTGGTCATACACTGATCACGTGCCTGGTCATGCACTGATCACGTGGCTATCATGCAATGATCACATGGCTGGTCATACACTGATCACGTGCCTGGTCATGCACAGATTACATGACTGATCATGCACTGAACACGTGACTGACCATGCACTGATCACGTGACTGATTATGCACTGATCACGTGGCTGATCATGCACTGATCACGTGGCTATCATGCACTGCTCACGTGGCTGATCATGCAAAAATCAGGTGGCTATCATGCACTTCTCACCTGGCTGGTCATGCAATGTTCACGTAGCTACCATGCACTGGTCAGGTGACTGATCATGCACAGATCACATAAATGATCATGCACTGTTCACATGACTGATCATGTACTGATCACGTGACTGATCACGCACTGATCACGTGGCTATCATGCACTGCTCACGTGGCTGATCATGCAATGATCATGTAGCAACCATGCACTGGTCACGTGACTGATCATGAAATGATTACGTAATTAATCCTGCACTGATCACCTGACTCATCATGCACTGATCACGTGGCTATCATGCACTGATCACTTGGCTGGTCATACACTGATCACGTAGCTACCATGTACTGGTCACGTGACTGATCATGCACTGATCACGTGGCTATCATGCACTGATCACATGGCTGGTCATACACTGATCACGTGACTGATCATGCACTGATCACGTGGCTATTATGCACTGATCACATGGCTGGTCATACACTGATCACATGCCTGGTCATGCACTGATCACGTGCCTGTTCACGCACTGATCACGTGGCTATCATGCACTGATCACATGGCTGATCATGCACTGATCACGTGCCTGGTCATGCACTGATTACATGACTGATCATGCACTGATCACGTGGCTGATCATGCACTGATCACGTGGCTATCATGCACTGATCACGTGGCTGATCATGCACTGATCACGTAGCTACCATGTACTGGTCACCTGACTGATCTTGCACTGATCACGTGGCTATCATGCACTGATCATGTATCTGATCATACACTGATCACCTGCCTGGTCATGCACAGATCACGTGACTAATCATGAACTGATCACATGGCTATCATTCACTGATCACCTGGCTGATCATGCACTGACCACGTGGCTATCATGCACTGATCACGTGGCTGATCATGCACTGATCACCTGGCTGATCATGCACTGATCACGTGGCTATCATGCACTGATCACGTGACTGATCATGCACTGATCACGTGACTGATCATGCACTGATCACGTGGCTGATCATGCACTGATACCGTGACTGAGCATGGACTGATCACATGACTATCATGTAGTGATCACGTGACTTAATGGCTCTGATCATGTGACTGATCATGCGCTGATCATGTTTGCTATCATACACTGATCATGTGCCTCTGGAGGCAATAAACAAAGAGCTGAGTAGGCACGAATCAAACAGTCAGCAGGCAATAATCATGGAACTCAGCTGTGAGGAATCATGCTGCTCAGCTGGCAAAAATCAAGCAGCTGAGCAGGCAGGAATTACACAGCACAGCTGGCAATTGTCAAGCAGATGACAGGCAGGAATCATGCAGCTCAGCTGGCAATTGTCAAGCAGATGAGCAGACAGTAATCACGCAGCTCAGCAGGCCCTGATCACGTGACTGAGCATGCACTGTTCACGTGGCTGAACATACACTGATTACGTGATTGATCATGCACTGATCACTTGGATATCATGCACTGATCACGTGGCTGATCATATACAGTTCACGTGTCTGACCATGCACTGATCACGTGGCTGATCATACACTGTTCACGTGTCTGACCATGCACTGATCACGTGGTGATCATACACTATTCACGTGACTGATCATGCACTGATCACGTGGCTGATCATGCACTGATCACGTGGCTGATCATGCACTGAACACGTGACTGATCATGCACTGATCACGTGACTGATCATGCACTGTTCACGTGGCTATCATGCACTGCTCACGTGGCTGATCATGCACTGATCATGTGACTGATCATGTGCTGATCATGTTTGGTGTCACACACTGATCATGTGCATCTGGAGGCAATGAACAAAGAGCTGAGTAGGTACGAATCAGTCAGCAGGCTATAATCATGGAACTCAGCTCTGAGAAATCATGCTGCTCAGCTGGAAATAATCAAGTAGATGAGCAGGCAGGAATTATGCAGCACAGGTGGCAATAGTCAAGGAGATGACATGCAGGAATCATACAGCTCAGCTGGCAATTGTCAAGCAGATGAGCAGACAGTAATCACGCAGCTCAACAGGCCCTGATCACGTGACTGATCATGCACTGTTCATGTCGCTGATCACACACTTATCACGTGACTGATCATGCACTGATCACGTGGCTATCATGCAGTGATCACGTGACTGCGCATGCACTGATCACATAATTGTATGCACTGCTCACGTGGCTATCATGCACTGATCATGTGACTGATCATGCACTGATCACGTAGCTATCATGCACTGATCACGTGGCTGATCATGCACTCATCACGGGACTGATCATGCACTGATCACGTGGCTATCATGCATTGACTACATGACTGATCATGCACTGATCACGTGGATGATCATGCACTGATCACGTGACTGATTATGCACTGATCACGTGGCTGATCATGCACTGATCACGTGGCTATCATGCACTGCTCACGTGGCTGATCATGCACTGATCACGTGGTTATCATGCACTTCTCACCTGGCTGGTCATGCAATGTTCACGTAGCTACCATATACTGGTCACGTGACTGATCATGCACTGATCACGTAAATGATCATGCACTGTTCACATGACTGATCATGCACTGATCACGTGACTGATCATGCACTGATCACGTGGCTATCATGCACTGCTCACGTGGCTGATCATGCAATGATCACATAGCAACCATGTACTGGTCACGTGACTGATCATGAAATGATCACGTAATTAATCCTGCACTGATCACCTGACTCATCATGCACTGATCACGTGGCTATCATGCACTGATCACTTGGCTGGTCATACACTGATCACGCAGCTCCCATGTACTGGTCACGTGACTGATCATGCACTGATCACGTGGCTATCATGCACTGATCACATGGCTGGTCATACACTGATCACGTGACTGATCATGCACGGATCACGTGGCTATTATGCAGTGATCACATGGCTGGTGATACACTGATCACGTGACTGATCATGCACTGATCACGTGGCTATCATGCACTGATCACATGGCTGGTCATACAGTGATCACGTGCCTGGTCATGTACAGATTACATGACTGATCATGTACTGATCACGTGGCTATCATGCACTGATCACGTGGCTATCATGCACTGCTCACGTGGCTGTTCATGCAATGGTCACGTAGCTACCATGTACTGGTCACGTGACTGATCTTGCACTGATCACGTGGCTATCATGCACTGATCATGTATCTGATCATGCACTGATCACGTGCCTGATCATGCACAGATCACGTGACTAATCATGAACTGATCACGTGGCAATCATTCACTGATCACCTGGCTGATCATGCACTGATCACGTGGCTGATCATGCAATTATCACGTGGCTATCATGCACTGATCACGTGGCTGATCATGCACTGATACCGTGACTGAGCATGGACTGATAACATGACTATCATGTAGTGATCACGTGACTTAATGGCACGACCATGTGACTGATCATGCGCTGAGCATGTTTGCTATCATACACTGATCATGTGCCTCTGGAGGCAATAAACAAAGAGCTGAGTAGGCACGAATCAAACAGTCAGCAGGCAATAATCATGGAACTCAGCTGTGAGGAATCATGCTGCTCAGCTGGCAATAATCAAGCAGCTGAGCAGGCAGGAATTACACAGCACAGCTGGCAATTGTCAAGCAGATGATAGGCAGGAATCATGCAGCTCAGCTGGCAATTGTCAAGCAGATGAGCAGACAGTAATCACGCAGCTCAGCAGGCCCTGATCACGTGACTGAGCATGCACTGTTCACGTGGCTGAACATACACTGATTACGTGATTGATCATGCACTGATCACGTGGCTATCATGCACTGATCACGTGGCTGATCATATACTGTTCACGTGTCTGACCATGCACTGATCACGTGGCTGATCATACACTGTTCACGTGTCTGACCATGCACTGATCACGTGGCTGATCATACACTGCTCACGTAACTGATCATGCACTGATCACGTAACTGATCATGCACTGATCACGTGGCTGATCATGCACTGAACACGTGACTGATCATGCACTGATCACGTGACTGATCATGCACTGATCACGTGGCTATCATGCACTGATCACGTGGCTGATCATGCACTGATCATGTGACTGATCATGTGCTGATCATGTTTGGTGTCACACACTGATCATGTGCATCTGGAGGCAATGAACAAAGAGCTGAGTAGGCACAAATCAGTCAGCAGGCTATAATCATGGAACTCAGCTCTGAGAAATCATGCTGCTCAGCTGGCAATAATCAAGTAGATGAGCAGGAAGGAATTATGCAGCACAGCTGGCAATAGTCAAGCAGATGACATGCAGGAATCGTACAGCTCAGCTGGCAATTGTCAAGCAGATGAGCAGACAGTAATCACGCAGCTCAGCAGGCCCTGATCACGTGACTGACCGTGCACTGCTCACGTGGCTGATCACACACCGATCACGTGACTGATCATGCACTGATCACGTGGCTCTCATGCACTGATCACGTGATTGCGCATGCACTGATCACATAATTGTATACACTGCTCACGTGGCTACCATGCACTGATCACGTGACTGATCATGCACTGATCACGTGGCTATCTTGCACTGATCACTTGGCTGATCATGCACTCATCACGGGACTGATCATGCACTGATTACGGCGCTATCATGCATTGACTACATGACTCCACATGTATTGATCACGTGGATGACCATGCACTGATCACGTAGCTATCATGCACTGCTCACGTGGCTGATCATGCAAACATCAGGTGTCTATCATGCACTGATCACCTGGCTGGTCATGCAATGATCACGTAGCTACCATATACTGGTCACGTGACTGATCATGCACAGATCACGTAAATGATCATGCACTGTTCACGTGACTGATCATGCACTGATCACGTGACTGATCATGCACTGATCACGTGGCTATCATGCACTGCTCACGTGGCTGATCATGCACTGATCACGTAGCAACCATGTACTGGTCACGTGACTGATCATGCACTGATCACGTAATTAATCATGCAGTGATCACGTGACTCATCATGCACTGATCACGTGGCTGGTCATGCACTGATCACGTGACTGGTCATGCACAGATTACGTGACTGATCATGCACTGATCACGTCACTGATCATGCACTGATCACGTGACTATCATGCACTGATCACGTGGCTATCATGCACTGATCACGTGGCTGATCATGCAATGATCACGTGACTACCATGTACTGGTCACGTGACTGATCTTGCACTGATCACGTGGCTATCATGCACTGATCATGTGGCTGATCATACACTGATCACCTGCCTGTCATGCACTGATCACGTGACTAATCATGAACTGATCACGTAGCATCATTCACTGATCACCTGGCTGATCATGCACTGATCACGTGGCTATCATGCACTGATCACGTGGCTATCATGCACTGATCACGTGGCTGATCATGGACTGATACCGTGACTGAGCATGGACTGATCACATGACTATCATGTAGTGATCACGTGACTTAATGGCGCTGACCATGTGACAGATCATGCGCTGAGCATGTTTGCTATCATACACTGATCATGTGCCTCTGGAGGCAATAAACAAAGAACTGAGTAGGCATGAATCAAACAGTCAGCAGGCAATAATCATGGAACTCAGCTGTGAGGAATCATGCTGCTCAGCTGGCAATAATCAAGCAGCTGAGCAGGCAGGAATTACACAGCACAGCTGGCAATTGTCAAGCAGATGACAGGCAGGAATCATGCAGCTCAGCTGGCAATTGTCAAGCAGATGAGCAGACAGTAATCACGCAGCTCAGCAGGCCCTGATCACGTGACTGAGCATGCACTGTTCACGTGGCTGATCATACACTGATTACGTGATTGATCATGCACTGATCACTTGGATATCATGCACTGATCACGTGGCTGATCATACACTGTTCACGTGTCTGACCATGCACTGATCACGTGGATGATCATGCCCTGATCACGTGGCTATCATTCACTGCTCACGTGGCTGATCATGCAAACATCAAGTGGATATCATGCACTGATCACCTGGCTGGTCATGCAATGTTCACGTGGCTACCATATACTGGTCACGTGACTGATCATGCACAGATCACGTAAATGATCATGCACTGTTCACGTGACTGATCATGTACTGATCACGTGACTGATCATGCACTGATCACGTGGCTATCATGCACTGCTCACGTGGCTGATCATGCAATGATCACGTAGCAACCCTGTACTGGTCACGTGACTGATCATGCACTGATCACGTAATTGATCATGCACTGATCACGTGACTGATCATGCACTGATCACGTGGCTGATCACACACGATCACGTGACTGATCATGCACTGATCACGTGGCTATCATGCACTGATCACGTGGCTATCATGCACTGATCACGTGGATATCATGCACTGATCACGTGGCTGATCACACACGTATCACGTGACTGATCATGCACTGATCACGTGGCTATCATGCACTGATCACGTGGCTATCATGCACTGATCACGTGGCTGATCATGCACTGATCACGTAGCTATCATGCACTGATCACGTGACTGATCATGCACTGATCACGTGGCTGATCATGCACTGATCACGTAGCTATCATGCACTGATCACGTGACTGATCATGCACTGATCACGTAACTGATCATGCACTGATCACGTGGCTATCATGCACTGATCACGTGGCTGATCATGCACTGATCACGTGACTGATCATGCACTGATCACGTGGCTATCATGCACTGATCACGTGGCTGATCATGCACTGATCACGTGACTGATCATGCACTGATCACGTGGCTATCATGCACTGATCACATGGCTGATCATGCACTGATCACGTGCCTGATCATGCACTGATCACGTGACTGATCATGCACTGATCACGTGACTGATCATGCACTGATCACGTGGCTATCATGCACTGATCACGTGGCTGATCATGCAATGAGCACGTAGCTACCATGTACTGGTCACGTGACTGATCATGCACTGATCACGTGACTGATCATGCACTGATCACGTGGCTATCATGCACTGATCACGTGGCTGATCATGCACTGATCACGTGACTGATCATGCACTGATCACGTGACTGATCATGCACTGATCACGTAGCAATCATGCACTGATCACGTGGCTGATCATGCACTGATCACGTGGCTGATCACACTGATCACGTGACTGATCATGCACTGATCACGTGGCTATCATGCACTGATCACGTGGCTGATCATGCACTGATCACGTGGCTATCATGCACTGATCACGTGGCTGATCACACACTGATCACGTGACTGATCATGCACTGATCACGTGGCTATCATGCACTGATCACGTGGCTGATCATGCACTGATCACGTGGCTACCATGTACTGATCACGTGACTGATCATGCACTGATCACGTAACTGATCATGCACTGATCACGTGGCTGATCATGCACTGATCACGTGGCTATCATGCACTGATCACGTGGCTGATCATGCACTGATCACGCAGCTACCATGCACTGATCACGTGACTGATCATGCACTGATCACGTGGCTGATCATGCACTGATCACGTGACTGATCATGCACTGATCACGTGGCTATCATGCACTGATCACGTGGCTGATCATGCACTGATCACGTAGCTACCATGCACTGATCACGTGACTGATCATGCACTGATCACGTAATTGATCATGCACTGATCACGTGGCTATCATGCACTGATCACGTGGCTGATCATGCACTGATCACGTGACTGATCATGCACTGATCACGTGGCTATCATGCACTGATCACGTGGCTGATCATGCACTGATCACGTGGCTGATCATGCACTGATCACGTGGCTGATCATGCACTGATCACGTGGCTATCATGCACTGATCACGTGGCTGATCATGCAATGATCACGTAGCTACCATGTACTGGTCACGTGACTGATCATGCACTGATCACGTGGCTATCATGCACTGATCACGTGGCTGATCATGCACTGATCACGTGCCTGATCATGCACTGATCACGTGACTGATCATGCACTGATCACGTAGCAATCATGCACTGATCACGTGGCTGATCATGCACTGATCACGTGGCTATCATGCACTGATCACGTGGCTATCATGCACTGATCACGTGGCTGATCATGCACTGATACCGTGACTGAGCATGGACTGATCACATGACTATCATGTAGTGATCACGTGACTTAATGGCGCTGATCATGTGACTGATCATGCGCTGATCATGTTTGCTATCATACACTGATCATGTGCCTCTGGAGGCAATAAACAAAGAGCTGAGTAGGCACGAATCAAACAGTCAGCAGGCAATAATCATGGAACTCAGCTGTGAGGAATCATGCTGCTCAGCTGGCAATAATCAAGCAGCTGAGCAGGCAGGAATTACGCAGCACAGCTGGCAATTGTCAAGCAGATGACAGGCAGGAATCGTGCAGCTCAGCTGGCAATTGTCAAGCAGATGAGCAGACAGTAATCACGCAGCTCAGCAGGCCCTGATCACGTGACTGAGCATGCACTGTTCACGTGGCTGATCATACACTGATCACGTGATTGATCATGCACTGATCACTTGGATATCATGCACTGATCACGTGGCTGATCATACACTGTTCACGTGTCTGACCATGCACTGATCACGTGGCTGATCATGCACTGATCACGTGGCTGATCATGCACTGATCACGTGGCTGATCATGCACTGATCACGTGGCAATCATGCACTGATCACGTGACTGATCATGCACTGATCACGTGATTGATCATGCACTGATCACGTGGCTGATCATGCACTGATCACGTGGCTGATCACACACTGATCACGTGACTGATCATGCACTGATCACGTGGCTATCATGCACTGATCACGTGGCTATCATGCACTGATCACGTGGCTATCATGCACTGATCACGTGGCTGATCATGCACTGATCACGTGACTGATCATGCACTGATCACGTGGCTGATCATGCACTGATCACGTGACTGATCATGCACTGATCACGTGGCTGATCATGCACTGATCACGTGGCTATCATGCACTGATCACGTGGCTGATCATGCACTGATCACGTGGCTATCATGCACTGATCACGTGGCTGATCATGCACTGATCACGTAGCTATCATGCACTGATCACGTGACTGATCATGCACTGATCACGTGGCTGATCATGCACTGATCACGTGACTGATCATGCACTGATCACGTGACTGATCATGCACTGATCACGTGGCTATCATGCACTGATCACGTGGCTGATCATGCATGATCACGTAGCTACCATGTACTGGTCACGTGACTGATCATGCACTGATCACGTAATTGATCATGCACTGATCACGTGACTGATCATGCACTGATCACGTGGCTGATCACACACTGATCACGTGACTGATCATGCACTGATCACGTGGCTATCATGCACTGATCACGTGGCTATCATGCACTGATCACGTGGATATCATGCACTGATCACGTGGCTGATCATGCACTGATCACGTGACTGATCATGCACTGATCACGTGGCTATCATGCACTGATCACGTGGCTGATCATGCACTGATCACGTAGCTATCATGCACTGATCACGTGACTGATCATGCACTGATCACGTAACTGATCATGCACTGATCACGTGGCTGATCATGCACTGATCACGTGGCTATCATGCACTGATCACGTGGCTGATCATGCAATGATCACGCAGCTATCATGCACTGGTCACGTGACTGATCATGCACTGATCACGTGGCTGATCATGCACTGATCACGTGACTGATCATGCACTGATCACGTGGCTATCATGCACTGATCACGTGGCTGATCATGCACTGATCACGTGATCATGCACTGATCACGTGACTGATCATGCACTGATCACGTGGCTATCATGCACTGATCACGTGCCTGATCATGCACTGATCACGTGCCTGATCATGCACTGATCACGTGACTGATCATGCACTGATCACGTGGCTATCATGCACTGATCACGTGGCTGATCATGCACTGATCACGTGGCTGATCATGCACTGATCACGTGACTGATCATGCACTGATCACGTGACTGATCATGCACTGATCACGTGCTGATCATGCACTGATCACGTGGCTATCATGCACTGATCACGTGGCTGATCATGCACTGATCACGTAGCTATCATGTACTGATCACGTGACTGATCATGCACTGATCACGTAACTGATCATGCACTGATCACGTGGCTGATCATGCACTGATCACGTGGCTATCATGCACTGATCACGTGGCTGATCATGCACTGATCACGTAGCTATCATGCACTGATCACGTGACTGATCATGCACTGATCACGTGGCTGATCATGCACTGATCACGTGACTGATCATGCACTGATCACGTGGCTGATCATGCACTGATCACGTGGCTGATCATGCACTGATCACGTGGCTGATCATGCACTGATCACGTGCCTGATCATGCACTGATCACGTGACTGATCATGCACTGATCACGTGACTGATCATGCACTGATCACGTGGCTGATCATGCACTGATCACGTGGCTATCATGCACTGATCACGTGGCTGATCATGCAATGATCACGTAGCTACCATGTACTGGTCACGTGACTGATCATGCACTGATCACGTGGCTATCATGCACTGATCACGTGGCTGATCATGCACTGATCACGTGCCTGATCATGCACTGATCACGTGACTGATCATGCACTGATCACGTAGCAATCATGCACTGATCACGTGGCTGATCATGCACTGATCACGTGGCTATCATGCACTGATCACGTGGCTATCATGCACTGATCACGTGGCTGATCATGCACTGATACCGTGACTGAGCATGGACTGATCACATGACTATCATGTAGTGATCACGTGACTTAATGGCGCTGATCATGTGACTGATCATGCGCTGATCATGTTTGCTATCATACACTGATCATGTGCCTCTGGAGGCAATAAACAAAGAGCTGAGTAGGCACGAATCAAACAGTCAGCAGGCAATAATCATGGAACTCAGCTGTGAGGAATCATGCTGCTCAGCTGGCAATAATCAAGCAGCTGATCAGGCAGGAATTACGCAGCACAGCTGGCAATTGTCAAGCAGATGACAGGCAGGAATCATGCAGCTCAGCTGGCAATTGTCAAGCAGATGAGCAGACAGTAATCACGCAGCTCAGCAGGCCCTGATCACGTGACTGAGCATGCACTGTTCACGTGGCTGATCATACACTGATCACGTGATTGATCATGCACTGATCACTTGGATATCATGCACTGATCACGTGGCTGATCATACACTGTTCACGTGTCTGACCATGCACTGATCACGTGGCTGATCATGCACTGATCACGTGGCTGATCATGCACTGATCACGTGGCTATCATGCACTGATCACGTGACTGATCATGCACTGATCACGTGGCTATCATGCACTGATCACGTGGCTGATCATGCACTGATCACGGGCTATCATGCACTGATCACGTGACTGATCATGCACTGATCACGTAACTGATCATGCACTGATCACGTGGCTGATCATGCACTGATCACGTGACTGATCATGCACTGATCACGTGGCTATCATGCACTGATCACGTGACTGATCATGCACTGATCACGTGACTGATCATGCACTGATCACGTGGCTATCATGCACTGATCACGTGGCTGATCATGCACTGATCACGTAGCTACCATGTACTGGTCACGTGACTGATCATGCACTGATCACGTAATTGATCATGCACTGATCACGTGGCTGATCATGCACTGATCACGTGACTGATCATGCACTGATCACGTGGCTATCATGCACTGATCACGTGGCTGATCATGCACTGATCACGTGTCTGATCATGCACTGATCACGTGGCTGATCATGCACTGATCACGTGACTGATCATGCACTGATCACGTGGCTGATCATGCACTGATCACGTGGCTGATCATGCACTGATCACGTGGCTGATCATGCACTGATCACGTGACTGATCATGCACTGATCACGTGACTGATCATGCACTGATCACGTGGCTGATCATGCACTGATCACGTGGCTGATCATGCACTGATCACGTGGCTGATCATGCACTGATCACGTAGCTATCATGCACTGATCACGTGACTGATCATGCACTGATCACGTGATCATGCACTGATCACGTGACTGATCATGCACTGATCACGTGACTGATCATGCACTGATCACGTGACTATCATGCACTGATCACGTGGCTGATCATGCACTGATCACGTAGCTATCATGCACTGGTCACGTGACTGATCATGCACTGATCACGTAATTGATCATGCACTGATCACGTGACTGATCATGCACTGATCACGTGGCTGATCACACACGTATCACGTGACTGATCATGCACTGATCACGTGGCTATCATGCACTGATCACGTGCTATCATGCACTGATCACGTGGATATCATGCACTGATCACGTGGCTGATCACACACTGATCACGTGACTGATCATGCACTGATCACGTGGCTATCATGCACTGATCACGTGGCTGATCATGCACTGATCACGTAGCTACCATGCACTGATCACGTGACTGATCATGCACTGATCACGTGACTGATCATGCACTGATCACGTGGCTGATCATGCACTGATCACGTGGCTATCATGCACTGATCACGTGGCTGATCATGCAATGATCACGCAACTACAATGCACTGATCACGTGACTGATCATGCACTGATCACGTGGCTGATCATGCACTGATCACGTGACTGATCATGCACTGATCACGTGGCTATCATGCACTGATCACGTGGCTGATCATGCACTGATCACGCAGCTACCATGTACTGATCACGTGACTGATCATGCACTGATCACGTAATTGATCATGCACTGATCACGTGGCTATCATGCACTGATCACGTGGCTGATCATGCACTGATCACGTGACTGATCATGCACTGATCACGTGGCTATCATGCACTGATCACGTGGCTGATCATGCACTGATCACGTGCCTGATCATGCACTGATCACGTGACTGATCATGCACTGATCACGTGACTGATCATGCACTGATCACGTGGCTATCATGCACTATCACGTGGCTGATCATGCAATGATCACGTAGCTACCATGTACTGTCACGTGACTGATCATGCACTGATCACGTGACTGATCATGCACTGATCACGTGGCTATCATGCACTGATCACGTGGCTGATCATGCACTGATCACGTGCCTGATCATGCACTGATCACGTGACTGATCATGCACTGATCACGTAGCAATCATGCACTGATCACGTGGCTGATCATGCACTGATCACGTGGCTATCATGCACTGATCACGTGGCTATCATGCACTGATCACGTGGCTGATCATGCACTGATACCGTGACTGAGCATGGACTGATCACATGACTATCATGTAGTGATCACGTGACTTAATGGCGCTGATCATGTGACTGATCATGCGCTGATCATGTTTGCTATCATACACTGATCATGTGCCTCTGGAGGCAATAAACAAAGAGCTGAGTAGGCACGAATCAGTCAGCAGGCAATAATCATGGAACTCAGCTGTGAGGAATCATGCTGCTCAGCTGGCAATAATCAAGCAGCTGAGCAGGCAGGAATTACGCAGCACAGCTGGCAATTGTCAAGCAGATGACAGGCAGGAATCATGCAGCTCAGCTGGCAATTGTCAAGCAGATGAGCAGACAGTAATCACGCAGCTCAGCAGGCCCTGATCACGTGACTGAGCATGCACTGTTCACGTGGCTGATCATACACTGATCACGTGACTGATCATGCACTGATCACGTGGCTATCATGCACTGATCACGTGGCTGATCATGCACTGATCACGTGGCTGTCATGCACTGATCACGTGGCTGATCATGCACTGATCACGTGACTGATCATGCACTGATCACGTGGCTATCATGCACTGATCACGTGGCTGATCATGCACTGATCACGGGACTGATCATGCACTGATCACGGGCTATCATGCACTGACTACATGACTCACATGCACTGATCACGTGGCTGATCATGCACTGATCACGTGACTGATCATGCACTGATCACGTGACTGATCATGCACTGATCACGTGGCTGATCATGCACTGATCACGTGGCTATCATGCACTGATCACGTGGCTGATCATGCACTGATCACGTGGCTATCATGCACTGATCACGTGGCTGATCATGCACTGATCACGTAGCTACCATATACTGATCACGTGACTGATCATGCACTGATCACGTAAATGATCATGCACTGATCACGTGACTGATCATGCACTGATCACGTGACTGATCATGCACTGATCACGTGGCTATCATGCACTGATCACGTGGCTGATCATGCAATGATCACGTAGCTACCATGTACTGGTCACGTGACTGATCATGCACTGATCACGTAATTGATCATGCACTGATCACGTGACTGATCATGCACTGATCACGTGGCTGATCACACACGTATCACGTGACTGATCATGCACTGATCACGTGGCTATCATGCACTGATCACGTGGCTATCATGCACTGATCACGTGGCTATCATGCACTGATCACGTGGCTGATCATGCACTGATCACGTGACTGATCATGCACTGATCACGTGGCTATCATGCACTGATCACGTGGCTGATCATGCACTGATCACGTGCCTGATCATGCACTGATCACGTGACTGATCATGCACTGATCACGTGGCTATCATGCACTGATCACGTGGCTGATCATGCACTGATCACGTGGCTGATCATGCACTGATCACGTGACTGATCATGCACTGATCACGTGACTATCATGCACTGATCACGTGGCTGATCATGCACTGATCACGTGGCTATCATGCACTGATCACGTGGCTGATCATGCACTGATCACGTGGCTATCATGCACTGATCACGTGGCTATCATGCACTGATCACGTGGCTATCATGCACTGATCACGTGGCTGATCATGCACTGATCACGTGACTGATCATGCACTGATCACGTGGCTATCATGCACTGATCACGTGGCTGATCATGCACTGATCACGTAGCTATCATGCACTTGTCACGTGACTGATCATGCACTGATCACGTAACTGATCATGCACTGATCACGTGGCTGATCATGCACTGATCACGTGGCTATCATGCACTGATCACGTGGCTGATCATGCACTGATCACAGCTATCATGCACTGATCACGTGACTGATCATGCACTGATCACGTGGCTGATCATGCACTGATCACGTGACTGATCATGCACTGATCACGTGGCTATCATGCACTGATCACGTGGCTGATCATGCACTGATCACGCAGCTATCATGCACTGGTCACGTGACTGATCATGCACTGATCACGTGGCTATCATGCACTGATCACGTGGCTGATCATGCACTGATCACGTGGCTGATCATGCACTGATCACGTGACTGATCATGCACTGATCACGTGGCTATCATGCACTGATCACGTGGCTGATCATGCACTGATCACGTGCCTGATCATGCACTGATCACGTGACTGATCATGCACTGATCACGTGACTATCATGCACTGATCACGTGGCTGATCATGCACTGATCACGTGGCTATCATGCACTGATCACGTGGCTGATCATGCACTGATCACGTGGCTACCATGTACTGATCACGTGACTGATCATGCACTGATCACGTGGCTATCATGCACTGATCACGTGGCTGATCATGCACTGATCACGTGCCTGATCATGCACTGATCACGTGACTGATCATGCACTGATCACGTAGCTATCATGCACTGATCACGTGGCTGATCATGCACTGATCACGTGGCTGATCATGCACTGATCACGTGGCTGATCATGCACTGATCACGTGGCTGATCATGCACTGATACGTGACTGAGCATGGACTGATCACATGACTATCATGTAGTGATCACGTGACTTAATGGCGCTGATCATGTGACTGATCATGCGCTGATCATGTTTGCTATCATACACTGATCATGTGCCTCTGGAGGCAATAAACAAAGAGCTGAGTAGGCATGAATCAAACAGTCAGCAGGCAATAATCATGGAACTCAGCTGTGAGGAATCATGCTGCTCAGCTGGCAATAATCAAGCAGCTGAGCAGGCAGGAATTACACAGCACAGCTGGCAATTGTCAAGCAGATGAGCAGACAGTAATCACGCAGCTCAGCAGGCCCTGATCACGTGACTGAGCATGCACTGTTCACGTGGCTGATCATACACTGATCACGTGACTGATCATGCACTGATCACGTGGATATCATGCACTGATCACGTGGCTGATCATGCACTGATCACGTGTCTGACCATGCACTGATCACGTGGCTGATCATACACTGCTCACGTAACTGATCATGCACTGATCACGTAACTGATCATGCACTGATCACGTGGCTGATCATGCACTGATCACGTGACTGATCATGCACTGATCACGTGACTGATCATGCACTGATCACGTGGCTATCATGCACTGATCACGTGGCTGATCATGCACTGATCACGTAGCTACCATGTACTGGTCACGTGACTGATCATGCACTGATCACGTAACTGATCATGCACTGATCACGTGGCTTATCATGCACTGATCATGTGACTGATCATGTGCTGATCATGTTTGGTGTCATACACTGATCATGTGCATCTGGAGGCAATGAACAAAGAGCTGAGTAGGCAGGAATCAGTCAGCAGGCTATAATCATGGAACTCAGCTCTGAGAAATCATGCTGCTCAGCTGGCAATAATCAAGTAGATGGCAGGCAGGAATTATGCAGCACAGGTGGCAATTGTCAAGCAGATGACAGGCAGGAATCGTACAGCTCAGCTGGCAATTGTCAAGCAGATGAGCAGACAGTAATCACGCAGCTCAGCAGGCCCTGATCACGTGACTGAGCATGCACTGTTCACGTGGCTGATCATACACTGATCACGTGACTGATCATGCACTGATCACGTGGCTATCATGCACTGATCACGTGGCTGATCATGCACTGATCACGTGTCTGATCATGCACTGATCACGTGGCTGATCATGCACTGATCACGTGACTGATCATGCACTGATCACGTGGCTGATCATGCACTGATCACGTGGCTGATCATGCACTGATCACGTGACTGATCATGCACTGATCACGTGACTGATCATGCACTGATCACGTGGCTATCATGCACTGATCACGTGGCTGATCATGCACTGATCACGTGGCTACCATGCACTGGACACGTGACTGATCATGCACTGATCACGTAACTGATCATGCACTGATCACGTGGCTTATCATGCACTGATCATGTGACTGATCATGCACTGATCATGTTTGGTGTCATACACTGATCATGTGCATCTGGAGGCAATGAACAAAGAGCTGAGTAGGCACGAATCAGTCAGCAGGCTATAATCATGGAACTCAGCTCTGAGAAATCATGCTGCTCAGCTGGCAATAATCAAGCAGATGAGCAGGCAGGAATTATGCAGCACAGCTGGCAATTGTCAAGCAGATGACAGGCAGGAATCGTGCAGCTCAGCTGGCAATTGTCAAGCAGATGAGCAGACAGTAATCACGCAGCTCAGCAGGCCCTGATCACGTGACTGATCATGCACTGTTCACGTGGCTGATCATACACTGATCACGTGACTGATCATGCACTGATCACGTAACTGATCATGCACTGATCACGTGGCTGATCATGCACTGATCACGTGGCTATCATGCACTGATCACGTGGCTGATCACACACTGATCACGTGACTGATCATGCACTGATCACGTGGCTATCATGCACTGATCACGTGGCTGATCATGCACTGATCACGTGGCTATCATGCACTGATCACGTGACTGATCATGCACTGATCACGTAACTGATCATGCACTGATCACGTGGCTGATCATGCACTGATCACGTGGCTATCATGCACTGCTCACGTGGCTGATCATGCAATGATCACGCAGCTACCATGCACTGGTCACGTGACTGATCATGCACTGATCACGTGGCTGATCATGCACTGATCACGTAACTGATCATGCACTGATCACGTGGCTATCATGCACTGATCACGTGGCTGATCATGCACTGATCACGCAGCTCCCATGTACTGATCACGTGACTGATCATGCACTGATCACGTGGCTATCATGCACTGATCACGTGGCTGATCATGCACTGATCACGTGACTGATCATGCACTGATCACGTGGCTGATCATGCACTGATCACGTGGCTGATCATGCACTGATCACGTGGCTGATCATGCACTGATCACGTGACTGATCATGCACTGATCACGTGGCTATCATGCACTGATCACGTGGCTGATCATGCACTGATCACGTGCCTGATCATGCACTGATCACGTGACTGATCATGCACTGATCACGTGACTATCATGCACTGATCACGTGGCTATCATGCACTGATCACGTGGCTATCATGCACTGATCACGTGGCTGATCATGCACTGATCACGTAGCTACCATGCACTGATCACGTGACTGATCATGCACTGATCACGTGGCTATCATGCACTGATCACGTGGCTGATCATGCACTGATCACGTGCCTGATCATGCACTGATCACGTGACTGATCATGCACTGATCACGTAGCAATCATGCACTGATCACGTGGCTGATCATGCACTGATCACGTGGCTGATCATGCACTGATCACGTGATGATCATGCACTGATCACGTGGCTGATCATGCACTGATAACGTGACTGAGCATGGACTGATCACATGACTATCATGTAGTGATCAGGTGACTTAATGGCGCTGATCATGTGACTGATCATGCGCTGATCATGTTTGCTATCATACACTGATCATGTGCCTCTGGAGGCAATAAACAAAGAGCTGAGTAGGCACGAATCAAACAGTCAGCAGGCAATAATCATGGAACTCAGCTGTGAGGAATCATGCTGCTCAGCTGGCAATAATCAAGCAGCTGAGCAGGCAGGAATTACACAGCACAGCTGGCAATTGTCAAGCAGATGACAGGCAGGAATCATGCAGCTCAGCTGGCAATTGTCAAGCAGATGAGCAGACAGTAATCACGCAGCTCAGCAGGCCCTGATCACGTGACTGAGCATGCACTGTTCACGTGGCTGATCATACACTGATCACGTGATTGATCATGCACTGATCACTTGGATATCATGCACTGATCACGTGGCTGATCATACACTGTTCACGTGTCTGACCATGCACTGATCACGTGGCTGATCATGCACTGATCACGTGGCTGATCATGCACTGATCACGTGGCTATCATGCACTGATCACGTGGCTGATCATGCACTGATCACGTGGCTATCATGCACTGATCACGTGGCTGATCATGCACTGATCACGTAGCTACCATATACTGGTCACGTGACTGATCATGCACTGATCACGTAAATGATCATGCACTGATCACGTGACTGATCATGCACTGATCACGTGACTGATCATGCACTGATCACGTGGCTATCATGCACTGCTCACGTGGCTGATCATGCAATGATCACGTAGCAACCATGTACTGGTCACGTGACTGATCATGCACTGATCACGTAATTGATCATGCACTGATCACGTGACTCATCATGCACTGATCACGTGGCTGATCACACACGTATCACGTGACTGATCATGCACTGATCACGTGGCTATCATGCACTGATCACGTGGATATCATGCACTGATCACGTGGCTGATCACACACGTATCACGTGACTGATCATGCACTGATCACGTGGCTATCATGCACTGATCACGTGGCTGATCATGCACTGATCACGTGGCTACCATGTACTGATCACGTGACTGATCATGCACTGATCACGTAACTGATCATGCACTGATCACGTGGCTGATCATGCACTGATCACGTGGCTATCATGCACTGATCACGTGGCTGATCATGCAATGATCACGTAGCTACCATGCACTGATCACGTGACTGATCATGCACTGATCACGTGGCTGATCATGCACTGATCACGTGACTGATCATGCACTGATCACGTGGCTATCATGCACTGATCACGTGGCTGATCATGCACTGATCACGCAGCTACCATGTACTGATCACGTGACTGATCATGCCCTGATGACGTAATTGATCATGCACTGATCACGTGGCTATCATGCACTGATCACGTGGCTGATCATGCACTGATCACGTGACTGATCATGCACTGATCACGTGGCTATCATGCACTGATCACGTGGCTGATCATGCACTGATCACGTGCCTGATCATGCACTGATCACATGACTGATCATGCACTGATCACGTGACTGATCATGCACTGATCACGTGGCTATCATGCACTATCACGTGGCTGATCATGCAATGATCACGTAGCTACCATGTACTGGTCACGTGACTGATCATGCACTGATCACGTGACTGATCATGCACTGATCACGTGGCTATCATGCACTGATCACGTGGCTGATCATGCACTGATCACGTGCCTGATCATGCACTGATCACGTGACTGATCATGCACTGATCACGTAGCAATCATGCACTGATCACGTGGCTGATCATGCACTGATCACGTGGCTATCATGCACTGATCACGTGGCTATCATGCACTGATCACGTGGCTGATCATGCACTGATACCGTGACTGAGCATGGACTGATCACATGACTATCATGTAGTGATCACGTGACTTAATGGCGCTGATCATGTGACTGATCATGCGCTGATCATGTTTGCTATCATACACTGATCATGTGCCTCTGGAGGCAATAAACAAAGAGCTGAGTAGGCATGAATCAAACAGTCAGCAGGCAATAATCATGGAACTCAGCTGTGAGGAATCATGCTGCTCAGCTGGCAATAATCAAGCAGCTGAGCAGGCAGGAATTACACAGCACAGCTGGCAATTGTCAAGCAGATGACAGGCAGGAATCATGCAGCTCAGCTGGCAATTGTCAAGCAGATGAGCAGACAGTAATCACGCAGCTCAGCAGGCCCTGATCACGTGACTGAGCATGCACTGTTCACGTGGCTGATCATACACTGATCACGTGATTGATCATGCACTGATCACTTGGATATCATGCACTGATCACGTGGCTGATCATACACTGTTCACGTGTCTGACCATGCACTGATCACGTGGCTGATCATACACTGCTCACGTAACTGATCATGCACTGATCACGTAACTGATCATGCACTGATCACGTGGCTGATCATGCACTGATCACGTGACTGATCATGCACTGATCACGTGACTGATCATGCACTGATCACGTGGCTATCATGCACTGATCACGTGGCTGATCATGCACTGATCACGCAGCTACCATGTACTGGTCACATGACTGATCATGCACTGATCACGTAATTGATCATGCACTGATCACGTGGCTTATCATGCACTGATCATGTGACTGATCATGTGCTGATCATGTTTGGTGTCACACACTGATCATGTGCATCTGGAGGCAATGAACAAAGAGCTGAGTAGGCAGGAATCAGTCAGCAGGCTATAATCATGGAACTCAGCTCTGAGAAATCATGCTGCTCAGCTGGCAATAATCAAGTAGATGAGCAGGCAGGAATTATGCAGCACAGGTGGCAATTGTCAAGCAGATGACAGGCAGGAATCGTGCAGCTCAGCTGGCAATTGTCAAGCAGATGAGCAGACAGTAATCACGCAGCTCAGCAGGCCCTGATCACGTGACTGATCATGCACTGTTCACGTGGCTGATCACACACCTATCACGTGACTGATCATGCACTGATCACGTGGCTATCATGCACTGATCACGTGGCTGATCATGCACTGATCACGTACTGTCATGCACTGATCACGTGGCTATCATGCACTGATCACGTGACTGATCATGCACTGATCACGTGGCTATCATGCACTGATCACGTGGCTGATCATGCACTGATCACGGGACTGATCATGCACTGATCACGGGCTATCATGCACTGATACATGACTCATGCACTGATCACGTGGATGATCATGCACTGATCACGTGACTGATCATGCACTGATCACGTGACTGATCATGCACTGATCACGTGGCTGATCATGCACTGATCACGTGGCTATCATGCACTGATCACGTGGCTGATCATGCACTGATCACGTGGCTATCATGCACTGATCACGTGGCTGATCATGCACTGATCACGTAGCTATCATGCACTGATCACGTGACTGATCATGCACTGATCACGTAAATGATCATGCACTGATCACGTGACTGATCATGCACTGATCACGTGACTGATCATGCACTGATCACGTGGCTATCATGCACTGATCACGTGGCTGATCATGCACTGATCACGTGACTACCATGCACTGATCACGTGACTGATCATGCACTGATCACGTGGTGATCATGCACTGATCACGTGACTGATCATGCACTGATCACGTGGCTGATCACACACTGATCACGTGACTGATCATGCACTGATCACGTGGCTATCATGCACTGATCACGTGGCTGATCATGCACTGATCACGTAGCTATCATGCACTGATCACGTGACTGATCATGCACTGATCACGTGGCTGATCATGCACTGATCACGTGGCTGATCATGCACTGATCACGTGGCTATCATGCACTGACACATGACTGATCATGCACTGATCACGTAACTGATCATGCACTGATCACGTGGCTTATCATGCACTGATCATGTGACTGATCATGTGCTGATCATGTTTGGTGTCATACACTGATCATGTGCATCTGGAGGCAATGAACAAAGAGCTGAGTAGGCACGAATCAGTCAGCAGGCTATAATCATGGAACTCAGCTCTGAGAAATCATGCTGCTCAGCTGGCAATAATCAAGCAGATGAGCAGGCAGGAATTATGCAGCACAGGTGGCAATTGTCAAGAGATGACAGGCAGGAATCGTGCAGCTCAGCTGGCAATTGTCAAGCAGATGAGCAGACAGTAATCACGCAGCTCAGCAGGCCCTGATCACGTGACTGAGCATGCACTGTTCACGTGGCTGATCACACACTGATCACGTGACTGATCATGCACTGATCACGTGGCTATCATGCACTGATCACGTGATTGATCATGCACTGATCACGTACTGTCATGCACTGATCACGTGGCTGATCATGCACTGATCACGTGACTGATCATGCACTGATCACGTGGCTATCATGCACTGATCACGTGGCTGATCATGCACTGATCACGGGACTGATCATGCACTGATCACGGGCTATCATGCACTGACTACATGACTGACATGCACTGATCACGTGGCTGATCATGCACTGATCACGTGACTGATCATGCACTGATCACGTGACTGATCATGCACTGATCACGTGGCTGATCATGCACTGATCACGTGGCTATCATGCACTGATCACGTGGCTGATCATGCACTGATCACGTGGCTATCATGCACTGATCACGTGGCTGATCATGCACTGATCACGTAGCTACCATATACTGGTCACGTGACTGATCATGCACTGATCACGTAAATGATCATGCACTGATCACGTGACTGATCATGCACTGATCACGTGACTGATCATGCACTGATCACGTGGCTATCATGCACTGATCACGTGGCTGATCATGCAATGATCACGTAGCAACCATGTACTGGTCACGTGACTGATCATGCACTGATCACGTAATTGATCATGCACTGATCACGTGACTCATCATGCACTGATCACGTGGCTGATCACACACGTATCACGTGACTGATCATGCACTGATCACGTGGCTATCATGCACTGATCACGTGGCTGATCATGCACTGATCACGTAGCTATCATGCACTGATCACGTGACTGATCATGCACTGATCACGTAACTGATCATGCACTGATCACGTGGCTGATCATGCACTGATCACGTGGCTATCATGCACTGATCACGTGGCTGATCATGCAATGATCACAGCTATCATGCACTGATCACGTGACTGATCATGCACTGATCACGTGGCTGATCATGCACTGATCACGTGACTGATCATGCACTGATCACGTGGCTATCATGCACTGATCACGTGGCTGATCATGCACTGATCACGCAGCTCCCATGTACTGATCACGTGACTGATCATGCACTGATCACGTAATTGATCATGCACTGATCACGTGGCTATCATGCACTGATCACGTGGCTGATCATGCACTGATCACGTGACTGATCATGCACTGATCACGTGGCTATCATGCACTGATCACGTGGCTGATCATGCACTGATCACGTGCCTGATCATGCACTGATCACGTGGCTATCATGCACTGATCACGTGGCTGATCATGCACTGATCACGTGCCTGGTCATGCAGATTACATGACTGATCATGCACTGATCACGTGACTGATCATGCACTGATCACGTGGCTATCATGCACTATCACGTGGCTGATCATGCAATGATCACGTAGCTACCATGTACTGGTCACGTGACTGATCATGCACTGATCACGTGGCTATCATGCACTGATCACGTGGCTGATCATGCACTGATCACGTGCCTGATCATGCACTGATCACGTGACTGATCATGCACTGATCACGTAGCTATCATGCACTGATCACGTGGCTGATCATGCACTGATCACGTGGCTATCATGCACTGATCACGTGGCTATCATGCACTGATCACGTGGCTGATCATGCACTGATACCGTGACTGAGCATGGACTGATCACATGACTATCATGTAGTGATCACGTGACTTAATGGCGCTGATCATGTGACTGATCATGCGCTGATCATGTTTGCTATCATACACTGATCATGTGCCTCTGGAGGCAATAAACAAAGAGCTGAGTAGGCATGAATCAAACAGTCATCAGGCAATAATCATGGAACTCAGCTGTGAGGAATCATGCTGCTCAGCTGGCAATAATCAAGCAGCTGAGCAGGCAGGAATTACACAGCACAGCTGGCAATTGTCAAGCAGATGAGCAGACAGTAATCACGCAGCTCAGCAGGCCCTGATCACATGACTGAGCATGCACTGTTCACGTGGCTGATCATACACTGATCACGTGACTGATCATGCACTGATCACGTGGATATCATGCACTGATCACGTGGCTGATCATACACTGATCACGTGTCTGATCATGCACTGATCACGTGGCTGATCATGCACTGATCACGTAACTGATCATGCACTGATCACGTAACTGATCATGCACTGATCACGTGGCTTATCATGCACTGATCATGTGACTGATCATGTGCTGATCATGTTTGGTGTCATACACTGATCATGTGCATCTGGAGGCAATGAACAAAGAGCTGAGTAGGCAGGAATCAGTCAGCAGGCTATAATCATGGAACTCAGCTCTGAGAAATCATGCTGCTCAGCTGGCAATAATCAAGCAGATGAGCAGGCAGGAATTATGCAGCACAGGTGGCAATTGTCAAGCAGATGACAGGCAGGAATCGTGCAGCTCAGCTGGCAATTGTCAAGCAGATGAGCAGACAGTAATCACGCAGCTCAGCAGGCCTGATCACGTGACTGATCATGCACTGTTCACGTGGCTGATCACACACTGATCACGTGACTGATCATGCACTGATCACGTGGCTGATCATGCACTGATCACGTGGCTGATCATGCACTGATCACGTGGCTATCATGCACTGATCACGTGGCTGATCATGCAATGATCACGCAGCTCCCATGCACTGATCACGTGACTGATCATGCACTGATCACGTGGCTGATCATGCACTGATCACGTAACTGATCATGCACTCACGACGTGGCTATCATGCACTGATCACTTGGCTGGTAATACACTGATCACGCAGCTCCCATGTACTGGTCACGTGACTGATCATGCACTGATCACGTGGCTATCATGCACTGATCACATGGCTGGTCATACACTGATCACGTGACTGATCATGCACTGATCACGTGGCTATCATGCACTGATCACATGGCTGGTCATACACTGATCACGTGCCTGTTCATGCACTGATCACGTGCCTGTTCATGCACTGATCACGTGGCTATCATGCACTGATCACATTGCTGGTCATACAGTGATCACGTGCCTGGTCATGCACAGATTACATGACTGATCATGCACTGATCACGTCACTATCATGCACTGGTCACGTGGCTATCATGCACTGATCACGTGGCTATCATGCACTGATCACGTGGCTGATCATGCAATGATCACGTAGCTACCATGTACTGGTCACGTGACTGATCTTGCACTGATCACGTGGCTATCATGCACTGATCATGTGGCTGATCATACACTGATCACCTGCCTGGTCATGCACACATCACGTGACTAATCATGAACTGATCACGTAGCAATCATTCACTGATCACCTGGCTGATCATGCAGTGATCACGTGGCTATCATGCAATGATCACGTGGCTATCATGCACTGATCACGTGGCTGATCATGCACTGATACCGTGACTGAGCATGGACTGATCACATGACTATCATGTAGTGATCACGTGACTTAATGGCGCTGACCATGTGATTGATCATGCGCTGAACATGTTTGCTATCATACACTGATCATGTGCCTCTGGAGGCAATAAACAAAGAGCTGAGTAGGCATGAATCAAACAGTCAGCAGGCAATAATCATGGAACTCAACTGTGAGGAATCATGCTGCTCAGCTGGCAATAATCAAGCAGCTGAGCAGGCAGGAATTACACAGCACAGCTGGCAATTGTCAAGCAGATGACAGGCAGGAATCATGCAGCTCAGCTGGCAATTGTCAAGCAGATGAGCAGACAGGAATCACGCAGCTCAGCAGGCCCTGATCACGTGACTGAGCATGCACTGTTCACGTGGCTGATCATACACTGATTACGTGATTGATCATGCACTGATCACTTGGATATCATGCACTGATCACGTGGCTGATCATACACTGTTCACGTGTCTGACCATTCACTGATCACGTGGCTGATTATGCACTGATCACGTGGCTGATCATGCCCTGATCATGTGGCTATCATGCACTGCTCACGTGGCTGATCATGAAAACATCAAGTGGCTATCATGCACTTCTCACCTGGCTGGTCATGCAATGTTCACGTAGCTACCATTTACTGGTCACGTGACTGATCATGCACAGATCACGTAAATGATCATGCACTCTTCACGTGACTGATAATGTACTGATCACCTGACTGATCACGCACTGATCACGTGGCTATCATGCACTGCTCACGTGGCTGATCATGCAATGATCACGTAGCAACCATGTACTGGTCACGAGACTGATCATGCACTGATCACGTAATTAATCCTGCACTGATCACCTGACTCATCATGCACTGATCACGTGGCTGATCACACACGTATCACGTGACTGATCATGCACTGTTCAAGTGGTTATCATGCACTAATCACGTGCTATAATTCACTGATCACGTGGATATCATGCACGGGTCACGTGGCTGATCACACACGTATCACGTGACTGATCATGCACTGATCACGTGGCTATCATGCACTGATCACGTGGCTATCATGCACTGATCACGTGGCTGATCATGCAATGATCACGTAGCTACCATGTACTGGTCACGTGACTGATCTTGCACTGATCACGTGGCTATCATGCACTGATCATGTGGCTGATCATACACTGATCACCTGCCTGGTCATGCACAGATCACGTGACTAATCATGAACTGATCATGTAGCAATCATTCACTGATCACCTGGCTGATCATGCACTGATCACATGGCTGGTCATACACTGATCACGTGACTGATCATGCACTGATCACGTGGCTATCATCCACTGATCACATGGCTGGTCATACACTGATCACGTGCCTGGTCATTCACTGATCACGTGGCTATCATGCACTGATCACATGGCTGGTCATACACTGATCACGTGCCTGGTCATGCAGATTACATGACTGATCATGCACTGATCACGTCACTGATCATGCACTGGTCACGTGGCTATCATGCACTGATCATATGGCTGGTCATACACTGATCACGTGACTGATCATGCACTGATCACGTGGCTATCATGCACTGATCACATTGCTGGTCATACAGTGATCACGTGCCTGGTCATGCACAGATTACATGACTGATCATGCACTGATCACGTCACTATCATGCACTGGTCACGTGGCTATCATGCACTGATCACGTGGCTATCATGCACTGATCACGTGGCTGATCATGCAATGATCACGTAGCTACCATGTACTGGTCACGTGACTGACCTTGCACTGATCACGTGGCTATCATGCACTGATCATGTGGCTGATCATACACTGATCACCTGCCTGGTCATGCACACATCACGTGACTAATCATGAACTGATCACGTAGCAATCATTCACTGATCACCTGGCTGATCATGCAGTGATCACGTGGCTATCATGCAATGATCACGTGGCTATCATGCACTGATCACGTGGCTGATCATGCACTGATACCGTGACTGAGCATGGACTGATCACATGACTATCATGTAGTGATCACGTGACTTAATGGCGCTGACCATGTGATTGATCATGCGCTGAACATGTTTGCTATCATACACTGATCATGTGCCTCTGGAGGCAATAAACAAAGAGCTGAGTAGGCATGAATCAAACAGTCAGCAGGCAATAATCATGGAACTCAACTGTGAGGAATCATGCTGCTCAGCTGGCAATAATCAAGCAGCTGAGCAGGCAGGAATTACACAGCACAGCTGGCAATTGTCAAGCAGATGACAGGCAGGAATCATGCAGCTCAGCTGGCAATTGTCAAGCAGATGAGCAGACAGGAATCACGCAGCTCAGCAGGCCCTGATCACGTGACTGAGCATGCACTGTTCACGTGGCTGATCATACACTGATTACGTGATTGATCATGCACTGATCACTTGGATATCATGCACTGATCACGTGGCTGATCATACACTGTTCACGTGTCTGACCATTCACTGATCACGTGGCTGATTATGCACTGATCACGTGGCTGATCATGCCCTGATCATGTGGCTATCATGCACTGCTCACGTGGCTGATCATGAAAACATCAAGTGGCTATCATGCACTTCTCACCTGGCTGGTCATGCAATGTTCACGTAGCTACCATTTACTGGTCACGTGACTGATCATGCACAGATCACGTAAATGATCATGCACTCTTCACGTGACTGATAATGTACTGATCACCTGACTGATCACGCACTGATCACGTGGCTATCATGCACTGCTCACGTGGCTGATCATGCAATGATCACGTAGCAACCATGTACTGGTCACGAGACTGATCATGCACTGATCACGTAATTAATCCTGCACTGATCACCTGACTCATCATGCACTGATCACGTGGCTGATCACACACGTATCACGTGACTGATCATGCACTGTTCAAGTGGTTATCATGCACTAATCACGTGCTATAATTCACTGATCACGTGGATATCATGCACGGGTCACGTGGCTGATCACACACGTATCACGTGACTGATCATGCACTGATCACGTGGCTATCATGCACTGATCACGTGGCTATCATGCACTGATCACGTGGCTGATCATGCAATGATCACGTAGCTACCATGTACTGGTCACGTGACTGATCTTGCACTGATCACGTGGCTATCATGCACTGATCATGTGGCTGATCATACACTGATCACCTGCCTGGTCATGCACAGATCACGTGACTAATCATGAACTGATCATGTAGCAATCATTCACTGATCACCTGGCTGATCATGCACTGATCACATGGCTGGTCATACACTGATCACGTGACTGATCATGCACTGATCACGTGGCTATCATCCACTGATCACATGGCTGGTCATACACTGATCACGTGCCTGGTCATTCACTGATCACGTGGCTATCATGCACTGATCACATGGCTGGTCATACACTGATCACGTGCCTGGTCATGCAGATTACATGACTGATCATGCACTGATCACGTCACTGATCATGCACTGGTCACGTGGCTATCATGCACTGATCATATGGCTGGTCATACACTGATCACGTGACTGATCATGCACTGATCACGTGGCTATCATGCACTGATCACATGGCTGGTCATACACTGATCACGTGCCTGGTCATGCACTGATCACGTGCCTGTTCATGCACTGAATACGTGGCTATCATGCACTGATCACATGGCTGGTCATACAGTGATCACGTGCCTGGTCATGCACAGATTTCATGACTGATCATGCACTGATCACGTCACTATCATGCACTGGTCACGTGGCTATCATGCACTGATCACGTGGCTATCATGCACTGATCACGTGGCTGATCATGCAATGATCACGTAGCTACCATGTACTGGTCACGTGACTGATCTTGCTCTGATCACGTGGCTATCATGCACTGATCATGTGGCTGATCATACACTGATCACCTGCCTGGTCATGCACAGATCACGTGACTAATCATGAACTGATCACGTAGCAATCATTCACTGATCACCTGGCTGATCATGCACTGATCACGTGGCTATCATGCAATGATCACGTGGCTATCATGCACTGATCACGTGGCTGATCATGCACTGATACTGTGACTGAGCATGGACTGATCACATGACTATCATGTAGTGATCACGTGACTTAATGGCGCTGACCATGTGACTGATCATGCGCTGAGCATGTTTGCTATCATACACTGATCATGTGCCTCTGGAGGCAATAAACAAAGAGCTGAGTAGGCATGAATCAAACAGTCATCAGGCAATAATCATGGAACTCAGCTGTGAGGAATCATGCTGCTCAGCTGGCAATAATCAAGCAGCTGAGCAGGCAGGAATTACACAGCACAGCTGGCAATTGTCAAGCAGATGAGCAGAGAGTAATCACGCAACTCAGCAGGCCCTGATCACATGACTGAGCATGCACTGTTCACGTGGCTGATCATACACTGATTACATGATTGATCATGCACTGATCACTTGGATATCATGCACTGATCATGTGGCTGATCATACACTGTTCACGTGTCTGACCATGCACTGATCACGTGGCTGATCACACACTGCTCACGTAACTGATCATGCACTGATCACGTAATTGATCATGCACTGATCACCTGGCTTATCATGCATTGATCATGTGACTGATCATGTGCTGATCATGTTTGGTGTCACACACTGATCATGTGCATCTGGAGGCAACGAACAAAGAGCTGAGTAGGCAGGAATCAGTCAACAGGCTATAATCATGGAACTCAGCTCTGAGAAATCATGCTGCTCAGCTGGAAATAATCAAGTAGATGAGCAGGCAGGAATTATGCAGCACAGGTGGCAATAGTCAAGGAGATGACAGGCAGGAATCGTACAGCTCAGATGGCAATTGTCAAGCAGATGAGCAGACAGTAATCACGCTGCTCAGCAGGCCGTGATCACGTGACTGACCACGCACTGTTCACGTCGCTGATCACACACCTATCACGTGACTGATTATGCACTGATCACGTAATTGATCATGCACTGATCACGTGGCTGATCAAGCACTGATTACGTGGCTATCATGCACTGCTAACGTGGCTGATCATGAAATGATCACGCAGCTCCCATGTACTCGTCACGTGACTGATCATGCACTGATCATGTGGCTGATCATGCACTGATCACGTAACTGATCATGCACTCACGACGTGGCTATCATGCACTGATCACTTGGCTGGTAATACACTGATCACGCAGCTCCCATGTACTGGTCACGTGACTGATCATGCACTGATCACGTGGCTATCATGCACTGATCACATGGCTGGTCATACACTGATCACGTGACTGATCATGCACTGATCACGTGGCTATCATGCACTGATCACATGGCTGGTCATACACTGATCACGTGCCTGTTCATGCACTGATCACGTGCCTGTTCATGCACTGATCACGTGGCTATCATGCACTGATCACATTGCTGGTCATACAGTGATCACGTGCCTGGTCATGCACAGATTACATGACTGATCATGCACTGATCACGTCACTATCATGCACTGGTCACGTGGCTATCATGCACTGATCACGTGGCTATCATGCACTGATCACGTGGCTGATCATGCAATGATCACGTAGCTACCATGTACTGGTCACGTGACTGATCTTGCACTGATCACGTGGCTATCATGCACTGATCATGTGGCTGATCATACACTGATCACCTGCCTGGTCATGCACACATCACGTGACTAATCATGAACTGATCACGTAGCAATCATTCACTGATCACCTGGCTGATCATGCAGTGATCACGTGGCTATCATGCAATGATCACGTGGCTATCATGCACTGATCACGTGGCTGATCATGCACTGATACCGTGACTGAGCATGGACTGATCACATGACTATCATGTAGTGATCACGTGACTTAATGGCGCTGACCATGTGATTGATCATGCGCTGAACATGTTTGCTATCATACACTGATCATGTGCCTCTGGAGGCAATAAACAAAGAGCTGAGTAGGCATGAATCAAACAGTCAGCAGGCAATAATCATGGAACTCAACTGTGAGGAATCATGCTGCTCAGCTGGCAATAATCAAGCAGCTGAGCAGGCAGGAATTACACAGCACAGCTGGCAATTGTCAAGCAGATGACAGGCAGGAATCATGCAGCTCAGCTGGCAATTGTCAAGCAGATGAGCAGACAGGAATCACGCAGCTCAGCAGGCCCTGATCACGTGACTGAGCATGCACTGTTCACGTGGCTGATCATACACTGATTACGTGATTGATCATGCACTGATCACTTGGATATCATGCACTGATCACGTGGCTGATCATACACTGTTCACGTGTCTGACCATTCACTGATCACGTGGCTGATTATGCACTGATCACGTGGCTGATCATGCCCTGATCATGTGGCTATCATGCACTGCTCACGTGGCTGATCATGAAAACATCAAGTGGCTATCATGCACTTCTCACCTGGCTGGTCATGCAATGTTCACGTAGCTACCATTTACTGGTCACGTGACTGATCATGCACAGATCACGTAAATGATCATGCACTCTTCACGTGACTGATAATGTACTGATCACCTGACTGATCACGCACTGATCACGTGGCTATCATGCACTGCTCACGTGGCTGATCATGCAATGATCACGTAGCAACCATGTACTGGTCACGAGACTGATCATGCACTGATCACGTAATTAATCCTGCACTGATCACCTGACTCATCATGCACTGATCACGTGGCTGATCACACACGTATCACGTGACTGATCATGCACTGTTCAAGTGGTTATCATGCACTAATCACGTGGATATAATTCACTGATCACGTGGATATCATGCACGGGTCACGTGGCTGATCACACACGTATCACGTGACTGATCATGCACTGATCACGTGGCTATCATGCACTGATCACGTGGCTATCATGCACTGATCACGTGGCTGATCATGCAATGATCACGTAGCTACCATGTACTGGTCACGTGACTGATCTTGCACTGATCACGTGGCTATCATGCACTGATCATGTGGCTGATCATACACTGATCACCTGCCTGGTCATGCACAGATCACGTGACTAATCATGAACTGATCATGTAGCAATCATTCACTGATCACCTGGCTGATCATGCACTGATCACGTGGCTATCATGCAATGATCACGTGGCTATCATGCACTGATCACGTGGCTGATCATGCACTGATACCGTGACTGAGCATGGACTGATCACATGACTATCATGTAGTGATCACGTGACTTAATGGCGCTGACCATGTGACTGATCATGCGCTGAGCATGTTTGCTATCATACACTGATCATGTGCCTCTGGAGGCAATAAACAAAGAGCTGAGTAGGCATGAATCAAACAGTCAGCAGGCAATAATCATGGAACTCAGCTGTGAGGAATCATGCTGCTCAGCTGGCAATAATCAAGCAGCTGAGCAGGCAGGAATTACACAGCACAGCTGGCAATTGTCAAGCAGATGACAGGCAGGAATCATGCAGCTCAGCTGGCAATTGTCAAGCAGATGAGCAGACAGGAATCACGCAGCTCAGCAGGCCCTGATCACGTGACTGAGCATGCACTGTTCACGTGGCTGATCATACACTGATTACGTGATTGATCATGCACTGATCACTTGGATATCATGCACTGATCCTGTGGCTGATCATACACTGTTCACGTGTCTGACCATGCACTGATCACGTGGCTGATCATACACTGCTCACGTAACTGATCATGCACTGATCACGTAATTGATCATGCACTGATCACGTGGCTGATCATGCACTGTTCACGTGACTAAGCATGTACTGATCACCTGACTGATCACGCACTGATCACGTGGCTATCATGCACTGCTCACGTGGCTGATCATGCAATGATCACGTAGCAACCATGTACTGGTCACGAGACTGATCATGCACTGATCACGTAATTAATCCTACACTGATCACCTGACTCATCCTGCACTGATCACGTGGCTGATCACACACGTATCACGTGACTGATCATGCACTGATCACGTGGCTATCATTCACTGATCACGTGGATATCATGCACGGGTCACGTGGCTGATCACACACGTATCACGTGACTGATCATGCACTGATCACGTGGCTATCATGCACTGATCACGTGGCTGATCATGCAATGATCACGTAGCTACCATGTACTGGTCACGTGACTCATCTTGCACTGATCACGTAATTGATCATGCACTGATCACGTGGCTGATCAAGCACTGATCACGTGGCTATCATGCACTGCTAACGTGGTTGATCATGAAATGATCAGGAAGCTCCCATGTACTGGTCACTTGACTGATCATGCACTGATCATGTGGCTGATCATGCACTGATCACGTGACTGATCATGCACTGATCACGTGGCTATCATGCACTGATCACTTGGGTGGTCATACACTTATCACGCAGCTCCCATGTACTGGTCACGTGACTGATCATGCACTGATGACGTAATTGATCATGCACTGATCACGTGGCTATCATGCACTGATCACATGGCTGGTCATACACTGATCACGTGACTGATCATGCACTGATCACGTGGCTATCATGCACTGATCACATGGCTAGTCATACACTGATCACGTGCCTGGTCATGCACTGATCACGTGGCTATCATGCACTGATCACATGGCTGGTCATACACTGATCACGTGCCTGGTCATGCACAGATTACATGACTGATCATGCACTGATCACGTCACTGATCATGCACTGATCACGTGGCTATCATGCAATGATCACGTGGCTATCATGCACTGATCACGTGGCTGATCATGCACTGATACTGTGACTGAGCATGGACTGATCACATGACTATCATGTAGTGATCACGTGACTTAATGGCGCTGACCATGTGACTGATCATGCGCTGAGCATGTTTGCTATCATACACTGATCATGTGCCTCTGGAGGCAATAAACAAAGAGCTGAGTAGGCATGAATCAAACAGTCATCAGGCAATAATCATGGAACTCAGCTGTGAGGAATCATGCTGCTCAGCTGGCAATAATCAAGCAGCTGAGCAGGCAGGAATTACACAGCACAGCTGGCAATTGTCAAGCAGATGACAGGCAGGAATCATGCAGCTCAGCTGGCAATTGTCAAGCAGATGAGCAGACAGGAATCACGCAGCTCAGCAGGCCCTGATCACGTGACTGAGCATGCACTGTTCACGTGGCTGATCATACACTGATTACGTGACTGATCATGCACTGATCACTTGGATATCATGCACTGATTCTGTGGCTGATCATACACTGTTCACGTGTCTGACCATGCACTGATCACGTGGCTGATCATACACTGCTCACGTAACTGATCATGCACTGATCACGTAATTGATCATGCACTGATCACGTGGCTGATCATGCTCTGAACACGTGAGTGATCATGCACTGATCACGTGACTGATCATGCACTGATCACGTGGCTATCATGCACTGCTCACGTGGCTGATCATGCAGTGATCACGCAGCTACCATGTACTGGACACATGACTGATCATGCACTGATCACGTAATTGATCATGCACTGATCACCTGGCTTATCATGCATTGATCATGTGACTGATCATGTGCTGATCATGTTTGGTGTCACACACTGATCATGTGCATCTGGAGGCAATGAACAAAGAGCTGAGTAGGCAGGAATCAGTCAGCAGGCTATAATCATGGAACTCAGCTCTGAGAAATCATGCTGCTCAGCTGGAAATAATCAAGTAGATGGCAGGCAGGAATTATGCAGCACAGGTGGCAATAGTCAAGGAGATGACAGGCAGGAATCGTACAGCTCAGCTGGCAATTGTCAAGCAGATGAGCAGACAGTAATCACGCAGCTCAGCAGGCCCTGATCACGTGACTGACCATGCACTGTTCACGTCGCTGATCACACACCTATCACGTGACTGATCATGCACTGATCACGTGGCTCTCATGCACTGATCACGTGATTGCGCATGCACTGATCACGTACTTGTATGCACTGCTCACGTGGCTATCATGCACTGATCATGTGACTGATCATGCACTGATCACGTAGCTATCTTGCACTGATCACTTGGCTGATCATACACTCATCACGGGACTGATCGTGCACTGATTACGGAGCTATCATGCATTGACTACATGACTCCACATGCACTGATCACGCGGATGATCATGCACTGATCACGTGACTGACCATGCACTGATCACGTGACTGATTATGCACTGATCACGTGGCTGATCATGCACTGATCACGTGGCTATCATGCACTGCTCACGTGGCTGATCATGCAAACATCAGGTGGCTATCATGCACTTCTCACCTGGCTGGTCATGCAATGTTCACGTAGCTACCATATACTGGTCACGTGACTGATCATGCACAGATCACGTAAATGATCATGCACTGTTCACGTGACTTATCATGTACTGATCACGTGACTGATCACGCACTGATCACGTGGCTATCATGCACTGCTCACGTGGCTGATCATGCAATGATCACGTAACAACCATGTACTGGTCACGTGACTGATCATGCAATGATCACGTAAGTAATCCTGCGCTGATCACCTGACTCATCATGCACTGATCACGTGGCTGATCACACACGTATCACGTGACTGATCATGCACTGATCACGTGGCTATCATGCACTGATTACGTGGCTGATCATGCAATGATCACGTAGCTACCATGTACTGGTCAAGTGACTGATCTTGCACTGATCACGTAATTGATCATGCACTGATCACGTGGCTGATAAAGCACTGATCACGTGGCTATCATGCACTGCTAATGTGGCTGATCATGAAATGATCACGAAGCTCCCATGTACTGGTCACGTGACTGATCATGCACTGATCATGTAGTTGAACATGCACTGATCACGTGACTGATCATGCACTGATAACGTGGCTATCATGCACTGATCACTTGGCTGGTCATACACTGATCACGCAGCTCCCATGTACTGGTCACGAGACTGATCATGCACTGATGACGTAATTGATCATGCACTGATCACGTGGCTATCATGCACTGATCACATGGCTGGTCATACACTGATCACGTGACTGATCATGCACTGATCACGTGGCTATCATGCACTGATCACATGGCTGGTCATACACTGATCACGTGCCTGATCATGCACTGATCACGTGGCTATCATGCAATGATCACATGGCTGGTCATACACTGATCACGTGCCTGGTCATGCACAGATTACATGACTGATCATGCACTGATCACGTCACTGCTCATGCACTGATCACGTGGTTATCATGCACTACTCACGTGGCTGATCATGCAATGATCATGTAGCTACCATGTACCGGTCACGTGACTGATCATACACCCATCAGGTGACTGATCATGCACTGATCACGTGGCTATCATGCACTGATCATGTGGCTGATCATACACTGATCACCTGCCTGGTCATGCACAGATCACGTGACTAATCATGAACTGATCACGTAGCAATCATTCACTGATCACCTGGCTGATCATGCAGTGATCACGTGGCTATCATGCAATGATCACGTGGCTATCATGCACTGATCACGTGGCTGATCATGCACTGATACTGTGACTGAGCATGGACTGATCACATGACTATCATGTAGTGATCACGTGACTTAATGGCGCTGACCATGTGACTGATCATGCGCTGAGCATGTTTGCTATCATACACTGATCATGTGCCTCTGGAGGCAATAAACAAAGAGCTGAGTAGGCATGAATCAAACAGTCATCAGGCAATAATCATGGAACTCAGCTGTGAGGAATCATGCTGCTCAGCTGGCAATAATCAAGCAGCTGAGCAGGCAGGAATTACACAGCACAGCTGGCAATTGTCAAGCAGATGACAGGCAGGAATCATGCAGCTCAGTTGGCAATTGTCAAGCAGATGAGCAGACAGTAATCACGCAGCTCAGCAGGCCCTGATCACGTGACTGACCATGCACTGTTCACGTCGCTGATCACACACCTATCACGTGACTGATCATGCACTGATCACGTGGCTATCATGCACTGATCACATTTCTGGTCATACACTGATCACGTGACTGATCATGCACTGATCACGTGGCTATCATGCACTGATCACATGGCTGGTCATACACTGATCACGTGCCTGGTCATGCACTGATCACGTGCCTGTTCATGCACTGATTACGTGGCTATCATGCACTGATCACATGGCAGGTCATACACTGATCACGTGCCTGGTCATGCACAGATTACATGACTGATCATGCACTGATCACGTCACTGATCATGCACTGATCACGTGGCTATCATGTACTGATCACGTGACTGATCATGCAATGATCACGTAGCTACCATGTACTGGTCACGTGACTGATCTTGCACTGATCATGTGGCTATCATGCACTGATCATGTGGCTGATCATACACTGATCACCTGCCTGGTCATGCACACATCACGTGACTAATCATGAACTGATCACGTAGCAATCATTCACTGATCACCTGGCTGATCATGCAGTGATCACGTGGCTATCATGCAATGATCACGTGGCTATCATGCACTGATCACGTGGCTGATCATGCACTGATACCGTGACTGAGCATGGACTGATCACATGACTATCATGAAGTGATCACGTGACTTAATGTCGCTGACCATGTGACTGATCTTGCGCTGAGCATGTTTGCTATCATACACTGATCATGTGCCTCTGGAGGCAATAAACAAAGAGCTGAGTAGGCATGAATCAAACAGTCAGCAGGCAATAATCATGGAACTCAACTGTGAGGAATCATGCTGCTCAGCTGGCAATAATCAAGCAGCTGAGCAGGCAGGAATTACACAGCACAGCTGGCAATTGTCAAGCAGATGACAGGCAGGAATCATGCAGCTCAGCTGGCAATTGTCAAGCAGATGAGCAGACAGGAATCACGCAGCTCAGCAGGCCCTGATCACGTGAGTGAGCATGCACTGTTCACGTGGCTGATCATACACTGATTACGTGATTGATCCTGCACTGATCACTTGGATATCATGCACTGATCACGTGGCTGATCATACACTGTTCACGTGTCTGACCATGCACTGATCACGTGGCTGATCATGCCCTGATCATGTGGCTGTCATGCACTGCTCACGTGGCTGATCATGAAAACATCAAGTGGCTATCATGCACTTCTCACCTGGCTGGTCATGCAATGTTCACGTAGCTACCATATACTGGTCACGTGACTGATCATGCACAGATCACGTAAATGATCATGCACTGTTCACGTGACTAAGCATGTACTGATCACCTGACTGATCACGCACTGATCACGTGGCTATCATGCACTGCTCACGTGGCTGATCATGCAATGATCACGTAGCAACCATGTACTGGTCACGAGACTGATCATGCACTGATCACGTAATTAATCCTACACTGATCACCTGACTCATCAAGCACTGATCACGTTGCTGATCACACACGTATCACGTGACTGATCATGCACTGATCACGTGGCTATCATTCACTGATCACGTGGATATCATGCACGGGTCACGTGGCTGATCACACACGTATCACGTGACTGATCATGCACTGATCACGTGGCTATCATGCACTGATCACGTGGCTGATCATGCAATGATCACGTAGCTACCATGTACTGGTCAAGTGACTGATCTTGCACTGATCACGTAATTGATCATGCACTGATCACGTGGCTGATCAAGCACTGATCACGTGGCTATCATGCACTGCTAACGTGGTTGATCATGAAATGATCAGGAAGCTCCCATGTACTGGTCACTTGACTGATCATGCACTGATCATGTGGCTGATCATGCACTGATCACGTGACTGATCATGCACTGATCACGTGGCTATCATGCACTGATCACTTGGGTGGTCATACACTTATCACGCAGCTCCCATGTACTGGTCACGTGACTGATCATGCACTGATGACGTAATTGATCATGCACGGATCACGTGGCTATCATGCACTGATCACATGGCTGGTCATACACTGATCACGTGACTGATCATGCACTGATCACGTGGCTATCATGCACTGATCACATGGCTAGTCATACACTGATCACGTGCCTGGTCATGCACTGATCACGTGGCTATCATGCACTGATCACATGGCTGGTCATACACTGATCACGTGCCTGGTCATGCACAGATTACATGACTGATCATGCACTGATCACGTCACTGCTCATGCACTGATCACGTGGCTATCATGCAATGATCACGTGGCTATCATGCACTGATCACGTGGCTGATCATGCACTGATACTGTGACTGAGCATGGACTGATCACATGACTATCATGTAGTGATCACGTGACTTAATGGCGCTGACCATGTGACTGATCATGCGCTGAGCATGTTTGCTATCATACACTGATCATGTGCCTCTGGAGGCAATAAACAAAGAGCTGAGTAGGCATGAATCAAACAGTCATCAGGCAATAATCATGGAACTCAGCTGTGAGGAATCATGCTGCTCAGCTGGCAATAATCAAGCAGCTGAGCAGGCAGGAATTACACAGCACAGCTGGCAATTGTCAAGCAGATGACAGGCAGGAATCATGCAGCTCAGCTGGCAATTGTCAAGCAGATGAGCAGACAGGAATCACGCAGCTCAGCAGGCCCTGATCACGTGACTGAGCATGCACTGTTCACGTGGCTGATCATACACTGATTACGTGATTGATCATGCACTGATCACTTGGATATCATGCACTGATTCTGTGGCTGATCATACACTGTTCACGTGTCTGACCATGCACTGATCACGTGGCTGATCATACACTGCTCACGTAACTGATCATGCACTGATCACGTAATTGATCATGCACTGATCACGTGGCTGATCATGCTCTGAACACGTGAGTGATCATGCACTGATCACGTGACTGATCATGCACTGATCACGTGGCTATCATGCACTGCTCACGTGGCTGATCATGCAGTGATCACGCAGCTACCATGTACTGGACACATGACTGATCATGCACTGATCACGTAATTGATCATGCACTGATCACCTGGCTTATCATGCATTGATCATGTGACTGATCATGTGCTGATCATGTTTGGTGTCACACACTGATCATGTGCATCTGGAGGCAATGAACAAAGAGCTGAGTAGGCAGGAATCAGTCAGCAGGCTATAATCATGGAACTCAGCTCTGAGAAATCATGCTGCTCAGCTGGAAATAATCAAGTAGATGGCAGGCAGGAATTATGCAGCACAGGTGGCAATAGTCAAGGAGATGACAGGCAGGAATCGTACAGCTCAGCTGGCAATTGTCAAGCAGATGAGCAGACAGTAATCACGCAGCTCAGCAGGCCCTGATCACGTGACTGACCATGCACTGTTCACGTCGCTGATCACACACCTATCACGTGACTGATCATGCACTGATCACGTGGCTCTCATGCACTGATCACGTGATTGCGCATGCACTGATCACGTACTTGTATGCACTGCTCACGTGGCTATCATGCACTGATCATGTGACTGATCATGCACTGATCACGTAGCTATCTTGCACTGATCACTTGGCTGATCATACACTCATCACGGGACTGATCGTGCACTGATTACGGAGCTATCATGCATTGACTACATGACTCCACATGCACTGATCACGCGGATGATCATGCACTGATCACGTGACTGACCATGCACTGATCACGTGACTGATTATGCACTGATCACGTGGCTGATCATGCACTGATCACGTGGCTATCATGCACTGCTCACGTGGCTGATCATGCAAACATCAGGTGGCTATCATGCACTTCTCACCTGGCTGGTCATGCAATGTTCACGTAGCTACCATATACTGGTCACGTGACTGATCATGCACAGATCACGTAAATGATCATGCACTGTTCACGTGACTTATCATGTACTGATCACGTGACTGATCACGCACTGATCACGTGGCTATCATGCACTGCTCACGTGGCTGATCATGCAATGATCACGTAACAACCATGTACTGGTCACGTGACTGATCATGCAATGATCACGTAAGTAATCCTGCGCTGATCACCTGACTCATCATGCACTGATCACGTGGCTGATCACACACGTATCACGTGACTGATCATGCACTGATCACGTGGCTATCATGCACTGATTACGTGGCTGATCATGCAATGATCACGTAGCTACCATGTACTGGTCAAGTGACTGATCTTGCACTGATCACGTAATTGATCATGCACTGATCACGTGGCTGATAAAGCACTGATCACGTGGCTATCATGCACTGCTAATGTGGCTGATCATGAAATGATCACGAAGCTCCCATGTACTGGTCACGTGACTGATCATGCACTGATCATGTAGCTGAACATGCACTGATCACGTGACTGATCATGCACTGATAACGTGGCTATCATGCACTGATCACTTGGCTGGTCATACACTGATCACGCAGCTCCCATGTACTGGTCACGAGACTGATCATGCACTGATGACGTAATTGATCATGCACTGATCACGTGGCTATCATGCACTGATCACATGGCTGGTCATACACTGATCACGTGACTGATCATGCACTGATCACGTGGCTATCATGCACTGATCACATGGCTGGTCATACACTGATCACGTGCCTGATCATGCACTGATCACGTGGCTATCATGCAATGATCACATGGCTGGTCATACACTGATCACGTGCCTGGTCATGCACAGATTACATGACTGATCATGCACTGATCACGTCACTGCTCATGCACTGATCACGTGGTTATCATGCACTACTCACGTGGCTGATCATGCAATGATCATGTAGCTACCATGTACCGGTCACGTGACTGATCATACACCCATCAGGTGACTGATCATGCACTGATCACGTGGCTATCATGCACTGATCATGTGGCTGATCATACACTGATCACCTGCCTGGTCATGCACAGATCACGTGACTAATCATGAACTGATCACGTAGCAATCATTCACTGATCACCTGGCTGATCATGCAGTGATCACGTGGCTATCATGCAATGATCACGTGGCTATCATGCACTGATCACGTGGCTGATCATGCACTGATACTGTGACTGAGCATGGACTGATCACATGACTATCATGTAGTGATCACGTGACTTAATGGCGCTGACCATGTGACTGATCATGCGCTGAGCATGTTTGCTATCATACACTGATCATGTGCCTCTGGAGGCAATAAACAAAGAGCTGAGTAGGCATGAATCAAACAGTCATCAGGCAATAATCATGGAACTCAGCTGTGAGGAATCATGCTGCTCAGCTGGCAATAATCAAGCAGCTGAGCAGGCAGGAATTACACAGCACAGCTGGCAATTGTCAAGCAGATGACAGGCAGGAATCATGCAGCTCAGTTGGCAATTGTCAAGCAGATGAGCAGACAGTAATCACGCAGCTCAGCAGGCCCTGATCACGTGACTGACCATGCACTGTTCACGTCGCTGATCACACACCTATCACGTGACTGATCATGCACTGATCACGTGGCTATCATGCACTGATCACATTTCTGGTCATACACTGATCACGTGACTGATCATGCACTGATCACGTGGCTATCATGCACTGATCACATGGCTGGTCATACACTGATCACGTGCCTGGTCATGCACTGATCACGTGCCTGTTCATGCACTGATTACGTGGCTATCATGCACTGATCACATGGCAGGTCATACACTGATCACGTGCCTGGTCATGCACAGATTACATGACTGATCATGCACTGATCACGTCACTGATCATGCACTGATCACGTGGCTATCATGTACTGATCACGTGACTGATCATGCAATGATCACGTAGCTACCATGTACTGGTCACGTGACTGATCTTGCACTGATCATGTGGCTATCATGCACTGATCATGTGGCTGATCATACACTGATCACCTGCCTGGTCATGCACACATCACGTGACTAATCATGAACTGATCACGTAGCAATCATTCACTGATCACCTGGCTGATCATGCAGTGATCACGTGGCTATCATGCAATGATCACGTGGCTATCATGCACTGATCACGTGGCTGATCATGCACTGATACCGTGACTGAGCATGGACTGATCACATGACTATCATGTAGTGATCACGTGACTTAATGGCGCTGACCATGTGACTGATCATGCGCTGAGCATGTTTGCTATCATACACTGATCATGTGCCTCTGGAGGCAATAAACAAAGAGCTGAGTAGGCATGAATCAAACAGTCATCAGGCAATAATCATGGAACTCAGCTGTGAGGAATCATGCTGCTCAGCTGGCAATAATCAAGCAGCTGAGCAGGCAGGAATTACACAGCACAGCTGGCAATTGTCAAGCAGATGACAGGCAGGAATCATGCAGCTCAGTTGGCAATTGTCAAGCAGATGAGCAGACAGTAATCACGCAGCTCAGCAGGCCCTGATCACGTGACTGACCATGCACTGTTCACGTCGCTGATCACACACCTATCACGTGACTGATCATGCACTGATCACGTGGCTATCATGCACTGATCACATTTCTGGTCATACACTGATCACGTGACTGATCATGCACTGATCACGTGGCTATCATGCACTGATCACATGGCTGGTCATACACTGATCACGTGCCTGGTCATGCACTGATCACGTGCCTGTTCATGCACTGATTACGTGGCTATCATGCACTGATCACATGGCAGGTCATACACTGATCACGTGCCTGGTCATGCACAGATTACATGACTGATCATGCACTGATCACGTCACTGATCATGCACTGATCACGTGGCTATCATGTACTGATCACGTGACTGATCATGCAATGATCACGTAGCTACCATGTACTGGTCACGTGACTGATCTTGCACTGATCATGTGGCTATCATGCACTGATCATGTGGCTGATCATACACTGATCACCTGCCTGGTCATGCACACATCACGTGACTAATCATGAACTGATCACGTAGCAATCATTCACTGATCACCTGGCTGATCATGCAGTGATCACGTGGCTATCATGCAATGATCACGTGGCTATCATGCACTGATCACGTGGCTGATCATGCACTGATACCGTGACTGAGCATGGACTGATCACATGACTATCATGTAGTGATCACGTGACTTAATGGCGCTGACCATGTGACTGATCATGCGCTGAGCATGTTTGCTATCATACACTGATCATGTGCCTCTGGAGGCAATAAACAAAGAGCTGAGTAGGCATGAATCAAACAGTCAGCAGGCAATAATCATGGAACTCAACTGTGAGGAATCATGCTGCTCAGCTGGCAATAATCAAGCAGCTGAGCAGGCAGGAATTACACAGCACAGCTGGCAATTGTCAAGCAGATGACAGGCAGGAATCATGCAGCTCAGCTGGCAATTGTCAAGCAGATGAGCAGACAGGAATCACGCAGCTCAGCAGGCCCTGATCACGTGACTGAGCATGCACTGTTCACGTGGCTGATCATACACTGATTACGTGATTGATCCTGCACTGATCACTTGGATATCATGCACTGATCACGTGGCTGATCATACACTGTTCACGTGTCTGACCATGCACTGATCACGTGGCTGATCATGCCCTGATCATGTGGCTGTCATGCACTGCTCACGTGGCTGATCATGAAAACATCAAGTGGCTATCATGCACTTCTCACCTGGCTGGTCATGCAATGTTCACGTAGCTACCATATACTGGTCACGTGACTGATCATGCACAGATCACGTAAATGATCATGCACTGTTCACGTGACTAAGCATGTACTGATCACCTGACTGATCATGCACTGATCACGTGGCTATCATGCACTGCTCACGTGGCTGATCATGCAATGATCACGTAGCAACCATGTACTGGTCACGAGACTGATCATGCACTGATCACGTAATTAATCCTACACTGATCACCTGACTCATCCTGCACTGATCACGTGGCTGATCACACACGTATCACGTGACTGATCATGCACTGATCACGTGGCTATCATTCACTGATCACGTGGATATCATGCACGGGTCACGTGGCTGATCACACACGTATCACGTGACTGATCATGCACTGATCACGTGGCTATCATGCACTGATCACGTGGCTGATCATGCAATGATCACGTAGCTACCATGTACTGGTCAAGTGACTGATCTTGCACTGATCACGTAATTGATCATGCACTGATCACGTGGCTGATCAAGCACTGATCACGTGGCTATCATGCACTGCTAACGTGGTTGATCATGAAATGATCAGGAAGCTCCCATGTACTGGTCACTTGACTGATCATGCACTGATCATGTGGCTGATCATGCACTGATCACGTGACTGATCATGCACTGATCACGTGGCTATCATGCACTGATCACTTGGGTGGTCATACACTTATCACGCAGCTCCCATGTACTGGTCACGTGACTGATCATGCACTGATGACGTAATTGATCATGCACTGATCACGTGGCTATCATGCACTGATCACATGGCTGGTCATACACTGATCACGTGACTGATCATGCACTGATCACGTGGCTATCATGCACTGATCACATGGCTAGTCATACACTGATCACGTGCCTGGTCATGCACTGATCACGTGGCTATCATGCACTGATCACATGGCTGGTCATACACTGATCACGTGCCTGGTCAAGCACAGATTACATGACTGATCATGCACTGATCACGTCACTGATCATGCACTGATCACGTGGCTATCATGCAATGATCACGTGGCTATCATGCACTGATCACGTGGCTGATCATGCACTGATACTGTGACTGAGCATGGACTGATCACATGACTATCATGTAGTGATCACGTGACTTAATGGCGCTGACCATGTGACTGATCATGCGCTGAGCATGTTTGCTATCATACACTGATCATGTGCCTCTGGAGGCAATAAACAAAGAGCTGAGTAGGCATGAATCAAACAGTCATCAGGCAATAATCATGGAACTCAGCTGTGAGGAATCATGCTGCTCAGCTGGCAATAATCAAGCAGCTGAGCAGGCAGGAATTACACAGCACAGCTGGCAATTGTCAAGCAGATGACAGGCAGGAATCATGCAGCTCAGCTGGCAATTGTCAAGCAGATGAGCAGACAGGAATCACGCAGCTCAGCAGGCCCTGATCACGTGACTGAGCATGCACTGTTCACGTGGCTGATCATACACTGATTACGTGATTGATCATGCACTGATCACTTGGATATCATGCACTGATTCTGTGGCTGATCATACACTGTTCACGTGTCTGACCATGCACTGATCACGTGGCTGATCATACACTGCTCACGTAACTGATCATGCACTGATCACGTAATTGATCATGCACTGATCACGTGGCTGATCATGCTCTGAACACGTGAGTGATCATGCACTGATCACGTGACTGATCATGCACTGATCACGTGGCTATCATGCACTGCTCACGTGGCTGATCATGCAGTGATCACGCAGCTACCATGTACTGGACACATGACTGATCATGCACTGATCACGTAATTGATCATGCACTGATCACCTGGCTTATCATGCATTGATCATGTGACTGATCATGTGCTGATCATGTTTGGTGTCACACACTGATCATGTGCATCTGGAGGCAATGAACAAAGAGCTGAGTAGGCAGGAATCAGTCAGCAGGCTATAATCATGGAACTCAGCTCTGAGAAATCATGCTGCTCAGCTGGAAATAATCAAGTAGATGGCAGGCAGGAATTATGCAGCACAGGTGGCAATAGTCAAGGAGATGACAGGCAGGAATCGTACAGCTCAGCTGGCAATTGTCAAGCAGATGAGCAGACAGTAATCACGCAGCTCAGCAGGCCCTGATCACGTGACTGACCATGCACTGTTCACGTCGCTGATCACACACCTATCACGTGACTGATCATGCACTGATCACGTGGCTCTCATGCACTGATCACGTGATTGCGCATGCACTGATCACGTACTGTATGCACTGCTCACGTGGCTATCATGCACTGATCATGTGACTGATCATGCACTGATCACGTAGCTATCTTGCACTGATCACTTGGCTGATCATACACTCATCACGGGACTGATCGTGCACTGATTACGGAGCTATCATGCATTGACTACATGACTCCACATGCACTGATCACGCGGATGATCATGCACTGATCACGTGACTGACCATGCACTGATCACGTGACTGATTATGCACTGATCACGTGGCTGATCATGCACTGATCACGTGGCTATCATGCACTGCTCACGTGGCTGATCATGCAAACATCAGGTGGCTATCATGCACTTCTCACCTGGCTGGTCATGCAATGTTCACGTAGCTACCATATACTGGTCACGTGACTGATCATGCACAGATCACGTAAATGATCATGCACTGTTCACGTGACTTATCATGTACTGATCACGTGACTGATCACGCACTGATCACGTGGCTATCATGCACTGCTCACGTGGCTGATCATGCAATGATCACGTAACAACCATGTACTGGTCACGTGACTGATCATGCAATGATCACGTAAGTAATCCTGCGCTGATCACCTGACTCATCATGCACTGATCACGTGGCTGATCACACACGTATCACGTGACTGATCATGCACTGATCACGTGGCTATCATGCACTGATTACGTGGCTGATCATGCAATGATCACGTAGCTACCATGTACTGGTCAAGTGACTGATCTTGCACTGATCACGTAATTGATCATGCACTGATCACGTGGCTGATAAAGCACTGATCACGTGGCTATCATGCACTGCTAATGTGGCTGATCATGAAATGATCACGAAGCTCCCATGTACTGGTCACCTGACTGATCATGCACTGATCATGTAGCTGAACATGCACTGATCACGTGACTGATCATGCACTGATAACGTGGCTATCATGCACTGATCACTTGGCTGGTCATACACTGATCACGCAGCTCCCATGTACTGGTCACGAGACTGATCATGCACTGATGACGTAATTGATCATGCACTGATCACGTGGCTATCATGCACTGATCACATGGCTGGTCATACACTGATCACGTGACTGATCATGCACTGATCACGTGGCTATCATGCACTGATCACATGGCTGGTCATACACTGATCACGTGCCTGATCATGCACTGATCACGTGGCTATCATGCAATGATCACATGGCTGGTCATACACTGATCACGTGCCTGGTCATGCACAGATTACATGACTGATCATGCACTGATCACGTCACTGCTCATGCACTGATCACGTGGTTATCATGCACTACTCACGTGGCTGATCATGCAATGATCATGTAGCTACCATGTACCGGTCACGTGACTGATCATACACCCATCAGGTGACTGATCATGCACTGATCACGTGGCTATCATGCACTGATCATGTGGCTGATCATACACTGATCACCTGCCTGGTCATGCACAGATCACGTGACTAATCATGAACTGATCACGTAGCAATCATTCACTGATCACCTGGCTGATCATGCAGTGATCACGTGGCTATCATGCAATGATCACGTGGCTATCATGCACTGATCACGTGGCTGATCATGCACTGATACTGTGACTGAGCATGGACTGATCACATGACTATCATGTAGTGATCACGTGACTTAATGGCGCTGACCATGTGACTGATCATGCGCTGAGCATGTTTGCTATCATACACTGATCATGTGCCTCTGGAGGCAATAAACAAAGAGCTGAGTAGGCATGAATCAAACAGTCATCAGGCAATAATCATGGAACTCAGCTGTGAGGAATCATGCTGCTCAGCTGGCAATAATCAAGCAGCTGAGCAGGCAGGAATTACACAGCACAGCTGGCAATTGTCAAGCAGATGACAGGCAGGAATCATGCAGCTCAGTTGGCAATTGTCAAGCAGATGAGCAGACAGTAATCACGCAGCTCAGCAGGCCCTGATCACGTGACTGAGCATGCACTGTTCACGTGGCTGATCATACACTGATTACGTGATTGATCATGCACTGATCACTTGGATATCATGCACTGATACTTTGGCTGATCATACACTGTTCACGTGTCTGACCATGCACTGATCACGTGGCTGATCATACACTGCTCACTTAACTGATCATGCACTGATCACGTAATTGATCATGCACTGATCACGTGGCTGATCATGCACTGAACAGGTGACTGATCATGCACTGATCACGTGACTGATCATGCACTGATCACGTGGCTATCATGCACTGCTCACGTGGCTGATCATGCAGTGATCACGCAGCTACCATGTACTGGACACATGACTGATCATGCACTGATCACGTAATTGATCATGCACTGATCACCTGGCTTATCATGCATTCATCATGTGACTGATCATGTGCTGATCATGTTTGGTGTCACACACTGATCATGTGCATCTGGAGGCAATGAACAAAGGGCTGAGTAGGCAGGAATCAGTCAGCAGGCTATAATCATGGAACTCAGCTCTGAGAAATCATGCTGCTCAGCTGGAAATAATCAAGTAGATGGCAGGCAGGAATTATGCAGCACAGGTGGCAATAGTCAAGGAGATGACAGGCAGGAATCGTACAGCTCACCTGGCAATTGTCAAGCAGATGAGCAGACAGTAATCACGCAGCTCAGCAGGCCCTGATCACGTGACTGACCATGCACTGTTCACGTCGCTGATCACACACCTATCACGTGACTGATCATGCACTGATCACGTGGCTCTCATGCACTGATCACGTGATTGCACATGCACTGATCACGTACTTGTATGCACTGCTCACGTGGCTATCATGCACTGATCATGTGACTGATCATGCACTGATCACGTAGCTATCTTGCACTGATCACTTGGCTGATCATACACTCATCACGGGACTGATCGTGCACTGATTACGGTGCTATCATGCATTGACTACATGACTCCACATGCACTGATCACGTGGATGATCATGCACTGATCACGTGACTGACCATGCACTGATCACGTGGCTATCATGCACTGATCACGTGGCTATCATGCACTGCTCACGTAGCTGATCATGCAAGCATCAGGTGGCTATCATGCACTTCTCACCTGGCTGGTCATGCAATGTTCACGTAGCTACCATATACTGGTCACGTGACTGATCATGCACAGATCACGTAAATGATCATGCACTGTTCACGTGACTGATCATGTACTGATCACGTGACTGATCACGCACTGATCACTTGGCTATCATGCACTGCTCACGTGGCTGATCATGCAATGATCACGTAGCAACCATGTACTGGTCACGTGACTGATCATAAATGATCACGTAAGTAATCCTGCGCATATCACCTGACTCATCATGCACTGATCACGTGGCTGATCACACGGATCACGTGACTGATCATGCACTGATCACGTGGCTATCATGCACTGATTACGTGGCTGATCATGCAATGAACACGTAGCTACCATGTACTGGTCACGTGACTGATCTTGCACTGATCACGTAATTGATCATGCACTGATCACGTGGCTGATCAAGCACTGATCACGTGGCTATCATGCACCGCTAACGTGGCTGATCATGAAATGATCACGCAGCTACCATGTACTGGTCACGTGACTGATCATGCACTGATCATGTGGCTTATCATGCACTGATCATGTGACTGATCATGCACTGATCACTTGGCTATCATGCACTGATCACTTGGCTGGTCATACACTGATCACGCAGCTCCCATGTACTGGTCACGTGACTGATCATGCACTGATGACGTAATTGATCATGCACTGATCACGTGGCTATCATGCACTGATCACATGGCTGGTCATACACTTATCACGTAACTGATCATGCAACGATCACGTGGCTATCATCCACTGATCACATGGCTGGTCATACACTGATCACGTGCCTGGTCATTCACTGATCACGTGGCTATCATGCACTGATCACATGGCTGGTCATACACTGATCACGTGCCTGGTCATGCAGATTACATGACTGATCATGCACTGATCACGTCACTGATCATGCACTGGTCACGTGGCTAACATGCACTACTCACGTGGCTGATCATGCAATGATCACGTAGCTACCATGTACTGGTCACGTGACTGATCTTGCACTGATCACGTGGCTATCATGCACTGATCATGTGGCTGATCATACACTGATCACCTGCCTGGTCATGCACAGATCACGTGACTAATCATGAACTGATCACGTAGCAATCATTCACTGATCACCTGGCTGATCATGCAGTGATCACGTGGCTATCATGCAATGATCACGTGGCTATCATGCACTGATCACGTGGCTGATCATGCACTGATACCGTGACTGAGCATGGACTGATCACATGACTATCATGTAGTGATCACGTGACTTAATGGCGCTGACCATGTGACTGATCATGCGCTGAGCATGTTTGCTATCATACACTGATCATGTGCCTCTGGAGGCAATAAACAAAGAGCTGAGTAGGCATGAATCAAACAGTCAGCAGGCAATAATCATGGAACTCAGCTGTGAGGAATCATGCTGCTCAGCTGGCAATAATCAAGCAGCTGAGCAGGCAGGAATTACACAGCACAGCTGGCAATTGTCAAGCAGATGAGCAGACAGTAATCACGCAACTCAGCAGGCCCTGATCACATGACTGAGCATGCACTGTTCACGTGGCTGATCATACACTGATTACGTGATTGATCATGCACTGATCACTTGGATATCATGCACTGATCATGTGGCTGATCATACACTGTTCACGTGTCTGACCATGCACTGATCACGTGGCTGATCACACACTGCTCACGTAACTGATCATGCACTGATCACGTAATTGATCATGCACTGATCACGTGGCTGATCATGCACTGAACACGTGACTGATCATGCACTGATCACGTGACTGATCATGCACTGATCACGTGGCTATCATGCACTGCTCACGTGGCTGATCATGCAGTGATCACACAGCTACCATGTACAGGTCACATGACTGATCATGCACTGATCACGTAATTGATCATGCACTGATCACCTGGCTTATCATGCATTCATCATGTGACTGATCATGTGCTGATCATGTTTGGTGTCACACACTGATCTTGTGCATCTGGAGGCAATGAGCAAAGAGCTGAGTATGCAGGAATCAGTCAGCAGGCTATAATCATGGAACTCAGCTCTGAGAAATCATGCTGCTCAGCTGGAAATAATCAAGTAGATGAGCAGGCAGGAATTATGCAGCACAGGTGGCAATAGTCAAGGAGATGACAGGCAGGAATCGTACAGCTCAGATGGCAATTGTCAAGCAGATGAGCAGACAGTAATCACGCTGCTCAGCAGGCCCTGATCACGTGACTGACCATGCACTGTTCACGTCGCTGATCACACACCTATCACGTGACTGATTATGCACTGATCACGTAATTGATCATGCACTGATCACGTGGCTGATCAAGCACTGATTACGTGGCTATCATGCACTGCTAACGTGGCTGATCATGAAATGATCACGCAGCTCCCATGTACTCGTCACGTGACTGATCATGCACTGATCATGTGGCTGATCATGCACTGATCACGTAACTGATCATGCACTCACGACGTGGCTATCATGCACTGATCACTTGGCTGGTAATACACTGATCACGCAGCTCCCATGTACTGGTCACGTGACTGATCATGCACTGATCACGTGGCTATCATGCACTGATCACATGGCTGGTCATACACTGATCACGTGACTGATCATGCACTGATCACGTGGCTATCATGCACTGATCACATGGCTGGTCATACACTGATCACGTGCCTGGTCATGCACTGATCACGTGCCTGTTCATGCACTGATCACGTGGCTATCATGCACTGATCACATGGCTGTTCATACAGTGATCACGTGCCTGGTCATGCACAGATTACATGACTGATCATGCACTGATCACGTCACTATCATGCACTGGTCACGTGGCTATCATGCACTGATCACGTGGCTATCATGCACTGATCACGTGGCTGATCATGCAATGATCACGTAGCTACCATGTACTGGTCACGTGACTGATCTTGCACTGATCACGTGGCTATCATGCACTGATCATGTGGCTGATCATACACTGATCACCTGCCTGGTCATGCACAAATCACGTGACTAATCATGAACTGATCACGTAGCAATCATTCACTGATCACCTGGCTGATCATGCAGTGATCACGTGGCTATCATGCAATGATCACGTGGCTATCATGCACTGATCACGTGGCTGATCATGCACTGATACCGTGACTGAGCATGGACTGATCACATGACTATCATGTAGTGATCACGTGACTTAATGGCGCTGACCATGTGATTGATCATGCGTTGAACATGTTTGCTATCATACACTGATCATGTGCCTCTGGAGGCAATAAACAAAGAGCTGAGTAGGCATGAATCAAACAGTCAGCAGGCAATAATCATGGAACTCAACTGTGAGGAATCATGCTGCTCAGCTGGCAATAATCAAGCAGCTGAGCAGGCAGGAATTACACAGCACAGCTGGCAATTGTCAAGCAGATGACAGGCAGGAATCATGCAGCTCAGCTGGCAATTGTCAAGCAGATGAGCAGACAGGAATCACGCAGCTCAGCAGGCCCTGATCACGTGACTGAGCATGCACTGTTCACGTGGCTGATCATACACTGATTACGTGATTGATCATGCACTGATCACTTGGATATCATGCACTGATCACGTGGCTGATCATACACTGTTCACGTGTCTGACCATGCACTGATCACGTGGCTGATTATGCACTGATCACGTGGCTGATCATGCCCTGATCATGTGGCTATCATGCACTGCTCACGTGGCTGATCATGAAAACATCAAGTGGCTATCATGCACTTCTCACCTGGCTGGTCATGCAATGTTCACGTAGCTACCATTTACTGGTCACGTGACTGATCATGCACAGATCACGTAAATGATCATGCACTGTTCACGTGACTGATCATGTACTGATCACCTGACTGAACACGCACTGATCACGTGGCTATCATGCACTGCTCACGTGGCTGATCATGCAATGATCACGTAGCAACCATGTACTGGTCACGAGACTGATCATGCACTGATCACGTAATTAATCCTGCACTGATCACCTGACTCATCATGCACTGATCACGTGGCTGATCACACACGTATCACGTGACTGATCATGCACTGTTCAAGTGGTTATCATGCACTAATCACGTGCTATAATTCACTGATCACGTGGATATCATGCACGGGTCACGTGGCTGATCACACACGTATCACGTGACTGATCATGCACTGATCACGTGGCTATCATGCACTGATCACGTGGCTATCATGCACTGATCACGTGGCTGATCATGCAATGATCACGTAGCTACCATGTACTGGTCACGTGACTGATCTTGCACTGATCACGTGGCTGATCATACACTGATCACCTGCCTGGTCATGCACAGATCACGTGACTAATCATGAACTGATCACGTAGCAATCATTCACTGATCACCTGGCTGATCATGCAGTGATCACGTGGCTATCATGCTTGATCACGTGGCTATCATGCACTGATCACGTGGCTGATCATGCACTGATACCGTGACTGAGCATGGACTGATCACATGACTATCATGTAGTGATCACGTGACTTAATGGCGCTGACCATGTGACTGATCATGCGCTGAGCATGTTTGCTATCATACACTGATCATGTGCCTCTGGAGGCAATAAACAAAGAGCTGAGTAGGCATGAATCAAACAGTCAGCAGGCAATATTCATGGAACTCAGCTGTGAGGAATCATGCTGCTCAGCTGGCAATAATCAAGCAGCTGATCAGGCAGGAATTACACAGCACAGCTGGCAATTGTCAAGCAGATGACAGGCAGGAATCATGCAGCTCAGCTGGCAATTGTCAAGCAGATGAGCAGACAGTAATCACGCAGCTCAGCAGGCCCTGATCACGTGACTGAGCATGCACTGTTCACGTGGCTGATCATACACTGATTACGTGATTGATCATGCACTGATCACTTGGATATCATGCACTGATCCTGTGGCTGATCATACACTGTTCACGTGTCTGACCATGCACTGATCACGTGGCTGATCATACACTGCTCACGTAACTGATCATGCACTGATCACGTAATTGATCATGCACTGATCACGTGGCTGATCATGCACTGAACAGGTGACTGATCATGCACTGATCACGTGACTGATCATGCACTGATCACGTGGCTATCATGCACTGCTCACGTGGCTGATCATGCAGTGATCACGCAGCTACCATGAACTGGACACATGACTGATCATGCACTGATCACGTAATTGATCATGCACTGATCACCTGGCTTATCATGCATTCATCATGTGACTGATCATGTGCTGATCATGTTTGGTGTCACACACTGATCATGTGCATCTGGAGGCAATGAACAAAGGGCTGAGTAGGCAGGAATCAGTCAGCAGGCTATAATCATGGAACTCAGCTCTGAGAAATCATGCTGCTCAGCTGGAAATAATCAAGTAGATGGCAGGCAGGAATTATGCAGCACAGGTGGCAATAGTCAAGGAGATGACAGGCAGGAATCGTACAGCTCACCTGGCAATTGTCAAGCAGATGAGCAGACAGTAATCACGCAGCTCAGCAGGCCCTGATCACGTGACTGACCATGCACTGTTCACGTGGCTGATCACACACCTATCACGTGACTGATCATGCACTGATCACGTGGCTATCATGCACTGATCACATGGCTGTTCATACACTGATCACGTGACTGATCATGCACTGATCACGTGGCTATCATGCACTGATCACATGGCTGGTCATACACTGATCACGTGCCTGGTCATGCACAGATTACATGACTGATCATGCACTGATCACGTCACTATCATGCACTGGTCACGTGGCTATCATGCACTGATCACGTGGCTATCATGCACTGATCACGTGGCTGATCATGCAATGATCACGTAGCTACCATGTACTGGTCACGTGACTGACCTTGCACTGATCACGTGGCTATCATGCACTGATCATGTGGCTGATCATACACTGATCACCTGCCTGGTCATGCACAAATCACGTGACTAATCATGAACTGATCACGTAGCAATCATTCACTGATCACCTGGCTGATCATGCAGTGATCACGTGGCTATCATGCAATGATCACGTGGCTATCATGCACTGATCACGTGGCTGATCATGCACTGATACCGTGACTGAGCATGGACTGATCACATGACTATCATGTAGTGATCACGTGACTTAATGGCGCTGACCATGTGATTGATCATGCGTTGAACATGTTTGCTATCATACACTGATCATGTGCCTCTGGAGGCAATAAACAAAGAGCTGAGTAGGCATGAATCAAACAGTCAGCAGGCAATAATCATGGAACTCAACTGTGAGGAATCATGCTGCTCAGCTGGCAATAATCAAGCAGCTGAGCAGGCAGGAATTACACAGCACAGCTGGCAATTGTCAAGCAGATGACAGGCAGGAATCATGCAGCTCAGCTGGCAATTGTCAAGCAGATGAGCAGACAGGAATCACGCAGCTCAGCAGGCCCTGATCACGTGACTGAGCATGCACTGTTCACGTGGCTGATCATACACTGATTACGTGATTGATCATGCACTGATCACTTGGATATCATGCACTGATCACGTGGCTGATCATACACTGTTCACGTGTCTGACCATGCACTGATCACGTGGCTGATTATGCACTGATCACGTGGCTGATCATGCCCTGATCATGTGGCTATCATGCACTGCTCACGTGGCTGATCATGAAAACATCAAGTGGCTATCATGCACTTCTCACCTGGCTGGTCATGCAATGTTCACGTAGCTACCATTTACTGGTCACGTGACTGATCATGCACAGATCACGTAAATGATCATGCACTGTTCACGTGACTGATCATGTACTGATCACCTGACTGAACACGCACTGATCACGTGGCTATCATGCACTGCTCACGTGGCTGATCATGCAATGATCACGTAGCAACCATGTACTGGTCACGAGACTGATCATGCACTGATCACGTAATTAATCCTGCACTGATCACCTGACTCATCATGCACTGATCACGTGGCTGATCACACACGTATCACGTGACTGATCATGCACTGTTCAAGTGGTTATCATGCACTAATCACGTGCTATAATTCACTGATCACGTGGATATCATGCACGGGTCACGTGGCTGATCACACACGTATCACGTGACTGATCATGCACTGATCACGTGGCTATCATGCACTGATCACGTGGCTATCATGCACTGATCACGTGGCTGATCATGCAATGATCACGTAGCTACCATGTACTGGTCACGTGACTGATCTTGCACTGATCACGTGGCTGATCATACACTGATCACCTGCCTGGTCATGCACAGATCACGTGACTAATCATGAACTGATCACGTAGCAATCATTCACTGATCACCTGGCTGATCATGCAGTGATCACGTGGCTATCATGCTTGATCACGTGGCTATCATGCACTGATCACGTGGCTGATCATGCACTGATACCGTGACTGAGCATGGACTGATCACATGACTATCATGTAGTGATCACGTGACTTAATGGCGCTGACCATGTGACTGATCATGCGCTGAGCATGTTTGCTATCATACACTGATCATGTGCCTCTGGAGGCAATAAACAAAGAGCTGAGTAGGCATGAATCAAACAGTCAGCAGGCAATATTCATGGAACTCAGCTGTGAGGAATCATGCTGCTCAGCTGGCAATAATCAAGCAGCTGATCAGGCAGGAATTACACAGCACAGCTGGCAATTGTCAAGCAGATGACAGGCAGGAATCATGCAGCTCAGCTGGCAATTGTCAAGCAGATGAGCAGACAGTAATCACGCAGCTCAGCAGGCCCTGATCACGTGACTGAGCATGCACTGTTCACGTGGCTGATCGTACACTGATTACGTGATTGATCATGCACTGATCACTTGGATATCATGCACTGATCCTGTGGCTGATCATACACTGTTCACGTGTCTGACCATGCACTGATCACGTGGCTGATCATACACTGCTCACGTAACTGATCATGCACTGATCACGTAATTGATCATGCACTGATCACGTGGCTGATCATGCACTGAACAGGTGACTGATCATGCACTGATCACGTGACTGATCATGCACTGATCACGTGGCTATCATGCACTGCTCACGTGGCTGATCATGCAGTGATCACGCAGCTACCATGTACTGGACACATGACTGATCATGCACTGATCACGTAATTGATCATGCACTGATCACCTGGCTTATCATGCATTCATCATGTGACTGATCATGTGCTGATCATGTTTGGTGTCACACACTGATCATGTGCATCTGGAGGCAATGAACAAAGGGCTGAGTAGGCAGGAATCAGTCAGCAGGCTATAATCATGGAACTCAGCTCTGAGAAATCATGCTGCTCAGCTGGAAATAATCAAGTAGATGGCAGGCAGGAATTATGCAGCACAGGTGGCAATAGTCAAGGAGATGACAGGCAGGAATCGTACAGCTCACCTGGCAATTGTCAAGCAGATGAGCAGACAGTAATCACGCAGCTCAGCAGGCCCTGATCACGTGACTGACCATGCACTGTTCACGTCGCTGATCACACACCTATCACGTGACTGATCATGCACTGATCACGTGGCTATCATGCACTGATCACATGGCTGTTCATACACTGATCACGTGACTGATCATGCACTGATCACGTGGCTATCATGCACTGATCACATGGCTGGTCATACACTGATCACGTGCCTGGTCATGCACTGATCACGTGCCTGTTCATGCACTGATCACGTGGCTATCATGCACTGATCACATGGCTGGTCATACACTGATCACGTGCCTGGTCATGCACAGATTACATGACTGATCATGCACTGATCACGTCACTATCATGCACTGATCACGTGGCTATCATGCACTGATCACGTGGCTATCATGCACTGATCACGTGGCTGATCATGCAATGATCACGTAGCTACCATGTACTGGTCACGTGACTGATCTTGCACTGATCACGTGGCTATCATGCACTGATCATGTGGCTGATCATACACTGATCACCTGCCTGGTCATGCACAGATCACGTGACTAATCATGAACTGATCACGTAGCAATCATTCACTGATCACCTGGCTGATCATGCAGTGATCACGTGGCTATCATGCACTGATCACGTGGCTGATCATGCACTGATACCGTGACTGAGCATGGACTGATCACATGACTATCATGTAGTGATCACGTGACTTAATGGCGCTGACCATGTGACTGATCATGCGCTGAGCATGTTTGCTATCATACACTGATCATGTGCCTCTGGAGGCAATAAACAAAGAGCTGAGTAGGCATGAATCAAACAGTCAGCAGGCAATAATCATGGAACTCAACTGTGAGGAATCATGCTGCTCAGCTGGCAATAATCAAGCAGCTGAGCAGGCAGGAATTACACAGCACAGCTGGCAATTGGCAAGCAGATGACAGGCAGGAATCATGCAGCTCAGCTGGCAATTGTCAAGCAGATGAGCAGACAGGAATCACGCAGCTCAGCAGGCCCTGATCACGTGACTGAGCATGCACTGTTCACGTGGCTGATCATACACTGATTACGTGATTGATCATGCACTGATCACTTGGATATCATGCACTGATCAAGTGGCTGATCATACACTGTTCACGTGTCTGACCATGCACTGATCACGTGGCTGATTATGCACTGATCACGTGGCTGATCATGCCCTGATCATGTGGCTATCATGCACTGCTCACGTGGCTGATCATGAAAACATCAAGTGGCTATCATGCACTTCTCACCTGGCTGGTCATGCAATGTTCACGTAGCTACCATATACTGGTCACGTGACTGATCATGCACAGATCACTTAAATGATCATGCACTGTTCACGTGACTAAGCATGTACTGATCACGTGGCTGATCATACACTGCTCACGTAACTGATCATGCACTGATCACGTGGCTGATCATGCACTGTTCACGTGTCTGACCATGCACTGATCACGTGGCTGATCATACACTGCTCACGTAACTGATCATGCACTGATCACGTAATTGATCATGCACTGATCACGTGGCTGATCATGCACTGAACAGGTGACTGATCATGCACTGATCACGTGACTGATCATGCACTAATCATGTGGCTATCATGCACTGCTCACGTGGCTGATCATGCAGTGATCACGCAGCTACCATGTACTGGACACATGACTGATCATGCACTGATCACGTAATTGATCATGCACTGCTCACGTGGCTGATCATGCAGTGATCACGCAGCTACCATGTACTGGACACATGACTGATCATGCACTGATCACGTAATTGATCATGCACTGATCACGTGGCTCTCATGCACTGATCACGTGATTGCGCATGCACTGATCACGTACTTGTATGCACTGCTCACGTGCTATCATGCACTGATCATGTGACTGATCATGCACTGATCACGTAGCTATCTTGCACTGATCACTTGGCTGATCATACACTCATCACGGGACTGATCGTGCACTGATTACGGCGCTATCATGCATTGACTACATGACTCCTCATGCACTGATCACGTGGATGATCATGCACTGATCACGTGACTGACCATGCACTGATCACGTGCCTGGTCATGCACTGATCACGTGGCTATCATGCACTGATCACATGGCTGGTCATACACTGATCACGTGCCTGGTCATGCACAGATTACATGACTGATCATGCACTGATCACGTCACTGATCATGCACTGATCACGTGGCTATCATGCACTACTCACGTGGCTGATCATGCAATGATCATGTAGCTACCATGTACCGGTCACGTGACTGATCATACACCCTTCAGGTGACTGATCATGCACTGATCACGTGGCTATCATGCACTGATCATGTGGCTGATCATACACTGATCACCTGCCTGGTCATGCACAGATCACGTGACTAATCATGAACTGATCACGTAGCAATCATTCACTGATCACCTGGCTGATCATGCAGTGATCACGTGGCTATCATGCAATGATCACGTGGCTATCATGCACTGATCACGTGGCTGATCATGCACTGATACCGTGACTGAGCATGGACTGATCACATGACTATCATGTAGTGATCACGTGACTTAATGGCGCTGACCATGTGCCTGATCATGCGCTGAGCATGTTTGCTCTCATACACTGATCATGTGCCTCTGGAGGCAATAAACAAAGAGCTGAGTAGGCATGAATCAAACAGTCAGCAGGCAATAATCATGGAACTCAGCTGTGAGGAATCATGCTGCTCAGCTGGCAATAATCAAGCAGCTGAGCAGGCAGGAATTACACAGCACAGCTGGCAATTGTCAAGCAGATGAGCAGACAGTAATCACGCAACTCAGCAGGCCCTGATCACATGACTGAGCATGCACTGTTCACGTGGCTGATCATACACTGATTACGTGATTGATCATGCACTGATCACTTGGATATCATGCACTGATCATGTGGCTGATCATACACTGTTCACGTGTCTGACCATGCACTGATCACGTGGCTGATCACACACTGCTCACGTAACTGATCATGCACTGATCACGTAATTGATCATGCACTGATCACGTGGCTGATCATGCACTGAACACGTGACTGATCATGCACTGATCACGTGACTGATCATGCACTGATCACGTGGCTATCATGCCCTGCTCACGTGGCTGATCATGCAGTGATCACACAGCTACCATGTACTGGTCACATGACTGATCATGCACTGATCACGTAATTGATCATGCACTGATCACCTGGCTTATCATGCATTCATCATGTGACTGATCATGTGCTGATCATGTTTGGTGTCACACACTGATCTTGCGCATCTGGAGGCAATGAGCAAAGAGCTGAGTATGCAGGACTCAGTCAGCAGGCTATAATCATGGAACTCAGCTCTGAGAAATCATGCTGCTCAGCTGGAAATAATCAAGTAGATGAGCAGGCAGGAATTATGCAGCACAGGTGGCAATAGTCAAGGAGATGACAGGCAGGAATCGTACAGCTCAGATGGCAATTGTCAAGCAGATGAGCAGACAGTAATCACGCTGCTCAGCAGGCCCTGATCACGTGACTGACCATGCACTGTTCACGTCGCTGATCACACACCTATCACGTGACTGATTATGCACTGATCACGTAATTGATCATGCACTGATCACGTGGCTGATCAAGCACTGATTACGTGGCTATCATGCACTGCTAACGTGGCTGATCATGAAATGATCACGCAGCTCCCATGTACTCGTCACGTGACTGATCATGCACTGATCATGTGGCTGATCATGCACTGATCACGTAACTGATCATGCACTCACGACGTGGCTATCATGCACTGATCACTTGGCTGGTAATACACTGATCACGCAGCTCCCATGTACTGGTCACGTGACTGATCATGCACTGATCACGTGGCTATCATGCACTGATCACATGGCTGGTCATACACTGATCACGTGACTGATCATGCACTGATCACGTGGCTATCATGCACTGATCACATGGCTGGTCATACACTGATCACGTGCCTGGTCATCCACTGATCACGTGCCTGTTCATGCTCTGATCACGTGGCTATCATGCACTGATCACATGGCTGGTCATACAGTGATCACGTGCCTGGTCATGCACAGATTACATGACTGATCATGCACTGATCACGTCACTATCATGCACTGGTCACGTGGCTATCATGCACTGATCACGTGGCTATCATGCACTGATCACGTGGCTGATCATGCAATGATCACGTAGCTACCATGTACTGGTCACGTGACTGATCTTGCACTGATCACGTGGCTATCATGCACTGATCATGTGGCTGATCATACACTGATCACCTGCCTGGTCATGCACAAATCACGTGACTAATCATGAACTGATCACGTAGCAATCATTCACTGATCACCTGGCTGATCATGCAGTGATCACGTGGCTATCATGCAATGATCACGTGGCTATCATGCACTGATCACGTGGCTGATCATGCACTGATACCGTGACTGAGCATGGACTGATCACATGACTATCATGTAGTGATCACGTGACTTAATGGCGCTGACCATGTGATTTATCATGCGCTGAACATGTTTGCTATCATACACTGATCATGTGCCTCTGGAGGCAATAAACAAAGAGCTGAGTAGGCACGAATCAAACAGTCAGCAGGCAATAATCATGGAACTCAACTGTGAGGAATCATGCTGCTCAGCTGGCAATAATCAAGCAGCTGAGCAGGCAGGAATTACACAGCACAGCTGGCAATTGTCAAGCAGATGACAGGCAGGAATCATGCATCTCAGCTGGCAATTGTCAAGCAGATGAGCAGACAGGAATCACGCAGCTCAGCAGGCCCTGATCACGTGACTGAGCATGCACTGTTCACGTGGCTGATCATACACTGATCACGTGATTGATCATGCACTGATCACTTGGATATCATGCACTGATCACGTGGCTGATCATACACTGTTCACGTGTCTGACCATGCACTGATCACGTGGCTGATCATGCACTGATCACGTGGCTGATCATGCACTGATCACGTGGCTATCATGCACTGATCACGTGGCTGATCATGCACTGATCACGTGGCTATCATGCACTGATCACGTGGCTGATCATGCACTGATCACGTAGCTACCATGCACTGGTCACGTGACTGATCATGCACTGATCACGTAAATGATCATGCACTGATCACGTGACTGATCATGCACTGATCACGTGACTGATCATGCACTGATCACGTGGCTATCATGCACTGATCACGTGGCTGATCATGCACTGATCACGTAGCAACCATGTACTGGTCACGTGACTGATCATGCACTGATCACGTAATTGATCATGCACTGATCACGTGGCTCATCATGCACTGATCACGTGGCTGATCACACACGTATCACGTGACTGATCATGCACTGATCACGTGGCTATCATGCACTGATCACGTGCTATCATGCACTGATCACGTGGATATCATGCACTGATCACGTGGCTGATCACACACGTATCACGTGACTGATCATGCACTGATCACGTGGCTATCATGCACTGATCACGTGGCTATCATGCACTGATCACGTGGCTGATCATGCAATGATCACGTAGCTACCATGTACTGGTCACGTGACTGATCATGCACTGATCACGTGGCTGATCATGCACTGATCACGTGGCTGATCATGCACTGATCACGTGACTGATCATGCACTGATCACGTAGCAATCATGCACTGATCACGTGGCTGATCATGCACTGATCACGTGGCTGATCATGCACTGATCACGTGGCTATCATGCACTGATCACGTGGCTGATCATGCACTGATACCGTGACTGAGCATGGACTGATCACATGACTATCATGTAGTGATCACGTGACTTAATGGCGCTGATCATGTGACTGATCATGCGCTGATCATGTTTGCTATCATACACTGATCATGTGCCTCTGGAGGCAATAAACAAAGAGCTGAGTAGGCATGAATCAAACAGTCAGCAGGCAATAATCATGGAACTCAGCTGTGAGGAATCATGCTGCTCAGCTGGCAATAATCAAGCAGCTGAGCAGGCAGGAATTACACAGCACAGCTGGCAATTGTCAAGCAGATGACAGGCAGGAATCATGCAGCTCAGCTGGCAATTGTCAAGCAGATGAGCAGACAGTAATCACGCAGCTCAGCAGGCCCTGATCACGTGACTGAGCATGCACTGTTCACGTGGCTGATCATACACTGATCACGTGATTGATCATGCACTGATCACTTGGATATCATGCACTGATCACGTGGCTGATCATACACTGTTCACGTGTCTGACCATGCACTGATCACGTGGCTGATCATACACTGCTCACGTAACTGATCATGCACTGATCACGTAACTGATCATGCACTGATCACGTGGCTGATCATGCACTGATCACGTGACTGATCATGCACTGATCACGTGACTGATCATGCACTGATCACGTGGCTATCATGCACTGATCACGTGGCTGATCATGCACTGATCACGCAGCTACCATGTACTGGTCACATGACTGATCATGCACTGATCACGTAATTGATCATGCACTGATCACGTGGCTTATCATGCACTGATCATGTGACTGATCATGTGCTGATCATGTTTGGTGTCACACACTGATCATGTGCATCTGGAGGCAATGAACAAAGAGCTGAGTAGGCAGGAATCAGTCAGCAGGCTATAATCATGGAACTCAGCTCTGAGAAATCATGCTGCTCAGCTGGCAATAATCAAGTAGATGGCAGGCAGGAATTATGCAGCACAGGTGGCAATAGTCAAGCAGATGACAGGCAGGAATCGTACAGCTCAGCTGGCAATTGTCAAGCAGATGAGCAGACAGTAATCACGCAGCTCAGCAGGCACTGATCACGTGACTGATCATGCACTGATCACGTGGCTGATCACACACTGATCACGTGACTGATCATGCACTGATCACGTGGCTATCATGCACTGATCACGTGGCTGATCATGCACTGATCACGTGACTGATCATGCACTGATCACGTGGCTATCATGCACTGATCACGTGGCTGATCATGCACTGATCACGTGGCTGATCATGCACTGATCACGTGGCTGATCATGCACTGATCACGTGGCTATCATGCACTGATCACGTGGCTGATCATGCACTGATCACGTGGCTGATCATGCACTGATCACATGACTGATCATGCACTGATCACGTGACTGATCATGCACTGATCACGTGGCTGATCATGCACTGATCACGTGGCTATCATGCACTGATCACGTGGCTGATCATGCAATGATCACGTAGCTACCATGTACTGGTCACGTGACTGATCATGCACTGATCACGTGGCTGATCATGCACTGATCACGTGGCTGATCATGCACTGATCACGTGACTGATCATGCACTGATCACGTGACTGATCATGCACTGATCACGTGCAATCATGCACTGATCACGTGGCTGATCATGCACTGATCACGTGGCTATCATGCACTGATCACGTGGCTGATCATGCACTGATACCGTGACTGAGCATGGACTGATCACATGACTATCATGTAGTGATCACGTGACTTAATGGCGCTGATCATGTGACTGATCATGCGCTGATCATGTTTGCTATCATACACTGATCATGTGCCTCTGGAGGCAATAAACAAAGAGCTGAGTAGGCACGAATCAAACAGTCAGCAGGCAATAATCATGGAACTCAGCTGTGAGGAATCATGCTGCTCAGCTGGCAATAATCAAGCAGCTGAGCAGGCAGGAATTACGCAGCACAGCTGGCAATTGTCAAGCAGATGACAGGCAGGAATCATGCAGCTCAGCTGGCAATTGTCAAGCAGATGAGCAGACAGTAATCACGCAGCTCAGCAGGCCCTGATCACGTGACTGAGCATGCACTGTTCACGTGGCTGATCATACACTGATCACGTGATTGATCATGCACTGATCACTTGGATATCATGCACTGATCACGTGGCTGATCATACACTGTTCACGTGTCTGACCATGCACTGATCACGTGGCTGATCATGCACTGATCACGTGGCTGATCATGCACTGATCACGTGGCTATCATGCACTGATCACGTGGCTGATCATGCACTGATCACGTGGCTATCATGCACTGATCACGTGGCTGATCATGCACTGATCACGTGGCTATCATGCACTGATCACGTGACTGATCATGCACTGATCACGTAAATGATCATGCACTGATCACGTGACTGATCATGCACTGATCACGTGGCTGATCATGCACTGATCACGTAACTGATCATGCACTGATCACGTGGCTGATCATGCACTGATCACGTGACTGATCATGCACTGATCACGTGGCTGATCATGCACTGATCACGTGACTGATCATGCACTGATCACGTAACTGATCATGCACTGATCACGTGGCTGATCATGCACTGATCACGTGACTGATCATGCACTGATCACGTGACTGATCATGCACTGATCACGTGGCTATCATGCACTGATCACGTGGCTGATCATGCACTGATCACGTGGCTATCATGCACTGATCACGTGACTGATCATGCACTGATCACGTGGCTGATCATGCACTGATCACGTGGCTGATCATGCACTGATCACGTGGCTATCATGCACTGATCACGTGACTGATCATGCACTGATCACGTGACTGATCATGCACTGATCACGTGGCTATCATGCACTGATCACGTGACTGATCATGCACTGATCACGTACTGTCATGCACTGATCACGTGCTGATCATGCACTGATCACGTGACTGATCATGCACTGATCACGTGGCTATCATGCACTGATCACGTGGCTGATCATGCACTGATCACGTGACTGATCATGCACTGATCACGGGCTATCATGCACTGATCACATGACTGATCATGCACTGATCACGTGGCTGATCATGCACTGATCACGTGACTGATCATGCACTGATCACGTGACTGATCATGCACTGATCACGTGGCTATCATGCACTGATCACGTGGCTGATCATGCACTGATCACGTGCCTGATCATGCACTGATCACATGACTGATCATGCACTGATCACGTGACTGATCATGCACTGATCACGTGGCTATCATGCACTATCACGTGGCTGATCATGCAATGATCACGTAGCTACCATGTACTGGTCACGTGACTGATCATGCACCCATCACGTGACTGATCATGCACTGATCACGTGGCTATCATGCACTGATCACGTGGCTGATCATGCACTGATCACGTGCCTGATCATGCACTGATCACGTGACTGATCATGCACTGATCACGTAGCAATCATGCACTGATCACGTGGCTGATCATGCACTGATCACGTGGCTATCATGCACTGATCACGTGGCTATCATGCACTGATCACGTGGCTGATCATGCACTGATACCGTGACTGAGCATGGACTGATCACATGACTATCATGTAGTGATCACGTGACTTAATGGCGCTGATCATGTGACTGATCATGCGCTGATCATGTTTGCTATCATACACTGATCATGTGCCTCTGGAGGCAATAAACAAAGAGCTGAGTAGGCATGAATCAAACAGTCAGCAGGCAATAATCATGGAACTCAGCTGTGAGGAATCATGCTGCTCAGCTGGCAATAATCAAGCAGCTGAGCAGGCAGGAATTACACAGCACAGCTGGCAATTGTCAAGCAGATGACAGGCAGGAATCGCACAGCTCAGCTGGCAATTGTCAAGCAGATGAGCAGACAGTAATCACGCAGCTCAGCAGGCCCTGATCACGTGACTGAGCATGCACTGTTCACGTGGCTGATCATACACTGATCACGTGACTGATCATGCACTGATCACTTGGATATCATGCACTGATCACGTGGCTGATCATACACTGTTCACGTGTCTGACCATGCACTGATCACGTGGCTGATCACACACTGCTCACGTAACTGATCATGCACTGATCACGTAACTGATCATGCACTGATCACGTGGCTGATCATGCACTGATCACGTGACTGATCATGCACTGATCACGTGACTGATCATGCACTGATCACGTGGCTATCATGCACTGATCACGTGGCTGATCATGCACTGATCACGCAGCTACCATGCACTGATCACGTGACTGATCATGCACTGATCACGTAATTGATCATGCACTGATCACGTGGCTTATCATGCACTGATCATGTGACTGATCATGTGCTGATCATGTTTGGTGTCATACACTGATCATGTGCATCTGGAGGCAATGAACAAAGAGCTGAGTATGCACGAATCAGTCAGCAGGCTATAATCATGGAACTCAGCTCTGAGAAATCATGCTGCTCAGCTGGCAATAATCAAGTAGATGAGCAGGCAGGAATTATGCAGCACAGGTGGCAATTGTCAAGCAGATGACAGGCAGGAATCGTGCAGCTCAGCTGGCAATTGTCAAGCAGATGAGCAGACAGTAATCACGCAGCTCAGCAGGCCCTGATCACGTGACTGAGCATGCACTGTTCACGTGGCTGATCACACACTGATCACGTGACTGATCATGCACTGATCACGTGGCTGATCATGCACTGATCACGTGGCTGATCATGCACTGATCACGTGGCTATCATGCACTGATCACGTGGCTGATCATGCACTGATCACGCAGCTATCATGCACTGATCACGTGACTGATCATGCACTGATCACGTGGCTGATCATGCACTGATCACGTGACTGATCATGCACTGATCACGTGGCTATCATGCACTGATCACGTGGCTGATCATGCACTGATCACGCAGCTATCATGCACTGGTCACGTGACTGATCATGCACTGATCACGTGGCTATCATGCACTGATCACGTGGCTGATCATGCACTGATCACGTGACTGATCATGCACTGATCACGTGGCTATCATGCACTGATCACGTGGCTGATCATGCACTGATCACGTGCCTGATCATGCACTGATCACGTGACTGATCATGCACTGATCACGTGGCTATCATGCACTGATCACGTGGCTGATCATGCACTGATCACGTGCTGATCATGCACTGATCACGTGACTGATCATGCACTGATCACGTGACTGATCATGCACTGATCACGTGGCTGATCATGCACTGATCACGTGGCTATCATGCACTGATCACGTGGCTGATCATGCAATGATCACGTAGCTACCATGCACTGATCACGTGACTGATCATGCACTGATCACGTGGCTATCATGCACTGATCACGTGGCTGATCATGCACTGATCACGTGCCTGATCATGCACTGATCACGTGACTGATCATGCACTGATCACGTAGCTATCATGCACTGATCACGTGGCTGATCATGCACTGATCACGTGGCTGATCATGCACTGATCACGTGGCTATCATGCACTGATCACGTGGCTGATCATGCACTGATACCGTGACTGAGCATGGACTGATCACATGACTATCATGTAGTGATCACGTGACTTAATGGCGCTGATCATGTGACTGATCATGCGCTGATCATGTTTGCTATCATACACTGATCATGTGCCTCTGGAGGCAATAAACAAAGAGCTGAGTAGGCACGAATCAAACAGTCAGCAGGCAATAATCATGGAACTCAGCTGTGAGGAATCATGCTGCTCAGCTGGCAATAATCAAGCAGCTGAGCAGGCAGGAATTACGCAGCACAGCTGGCAATTGTCAAGCAGATGACAGGCAGGAATCGTGCAGCTCAGCTGGCAATTGTCAAGCAGATGAGCAGACAGTAATCACGCAGCTCAGCAGGCCCTGATCACGTGACTGAGCATGCACTGTTCACGTGGCTGATCATACACTGATCACGTGATTGATCATGCACTGATCACTTGGATATCATGCACTGATCACGTGGCTGATCATACACTGTTCACGTGTCTGACCATGCACTGATCACGTGGCTGATCATGCACTGATCACGTGGCTGATCATGCACTGATCACGTGGCTATCATGCACTGATCACGTGGCTGATCATGCACTGATCACGTGGCTATCATGCACTGATCACGTGGCTGATCATGCACTGATCACGTAGCTACCATGCACTGATCACGTGACTGATCATGCACTGATCACGTAAATGATCATGCACTGATCACGTGACTGATCATGCACTGATCACGTGACTGATCATGCACTGATCACGTGGCTATCATGCACTGCTCACGTGGCTGATCATGCAATGATCACGTAGCAACCATGTACTGGTCACGTGACTGATCATGCACTGATCACGTAATTGATCATGCACTGATCACGTGGCTCATCATGCACTGATCACGTGGCTGATCACACACGTATCACGTGACTGATCATGCACTGATCACGTGGCTATCATGCACTGATCACGTGCTATCATGCACTGATCACGTGGATATCATGCACTGATCACGTGGCTGATCACACACGTATCACGTGACTGATCATGCACTGATCACGTGGCTATCATGCACTGATCACGTGGCTATCATGCACTGATCACGTGGCTGATCATGCACTGATCACGTAGCTATCATGTACTGATCACGTGGCTGATCATGCACTGATCACGTAACTGATCATGCACTGATCACGTGGCTGATCATGCACTGATCACGTGGCTGATCATGCACTGATCACGTGACTGATCATGCACTGATCACGTGACTGATCATGCACTGATCACGTGGCTATCATGCACTGATCACGTGGCTGATCATGCACTGATCACGCAGCTATCATGTACTGATCACGTGACTGATCATGCACTGATCACGTGACTGATCATGCACTGATCACGTGGCTGATCATGCACTGATCACGCAGCTGACACACGTGACTGATCATGCACTGATCACGTAACTGATCATGCACTGATCACGTGGCTATCATGCACTGATCACGTGACTGATCATGCACTGATCACGTACTGTCATGCACTGATCACGTGCTATCATGCACTGATCACGTGACTGATCATGCACTGATCACGTGGCTATCATGCACTGATCACGTGGCTGATCATGCACTGATCACGTGACTGATCATGCACTGATCACGGGCTATCATGCACTGATCACATGACTGATCATGCACTGATCACGTGGCTGATCATGCACTGATCACGTGACTGATCATGCACTGATCACGTGACTGATCATGCACTGATCACGTGGCTGATCATGCACTGATCACGTGGCTATCATGCACTGATCACGTGGCTGATCATGCACTGATCACGTGGCTATCATGCACTGATCACGTGGCTGATCATGCAATGATCACGTAGCTACCATGCACTGATCACGTGACTGATCATGCACTGATCACGTAAATGATCATGCACTGATCACGTGACTGATCATGCACTGATCACGTGACTGATCATGCACTGATCACGTGGCTATCATGCACTGATCACGTGGCTGATCATGCACTGATCACGTAGCAACCATGTACTGGTCACGTGACTGATCATGCACTGATCACGTAATTGATCATGCACTGATCACGTGGCTGATCATGCACTGATCACGTGGCTGATCACACACTGATCACGTGACTGATCATGCACTGATCACGTGGCTATCATGCACTGATCACGTGGCTATCATGCACTGATCACGTGGATATCATGCACTGATCACGTGGCTGATCACACACGTATCACGTGACTGATCATGCACTGATCACGTGGCTATCATGCACTGATCACGTGGCTATCATGCACTGATCACGTGGCTGATCATGCACTGATCACGCAGCTCCCATGTACTGATCACGTGACTGATCATGCACTGATCACGTGGCTGATCATGCACTGATCACGTGGCTATCATGCACTGATCACGTGACTGATCATGCACTGATCACGTAACTGATCATGCACTGATCACGTGACTGATCATGCACTGATCACGTGGCTGATCATGCACTGATCACGTGACTGATCATGCACTGATCACGTGGTGATCATGCACTGATCACGTGGCTGATCATGCACTGATCACGTGGATATCATGCACTGATCACGTGGCTGATCATGCACTGATCACGTGACTGATCATGCACTGATCACGTGGCTATCATGCACTGATCACGTGGCTATCATGCACTGATCACGTGGCTGATCATGCACTGATCACGCAGCTACCATGCACTGATCACGTGACTGATCATGCACTGATCACGTGGCTGATCATGCACTGATCACGTGGCTATCATGCACTGATCACGTGACTGATCATGCACTGATCACGTAAGTGATCATGCACTGATCACGTGACTGATCATGCACTGATCACGTGGCTGATCACACACTGATCACGTGACTGATCATGCACTGATCACGTGGCTATCATGCACTGATCACGTGGCTGATCATGCACTGATCACGTAGCTACCATGCACTGATCACGTGACTGATCATGCACTGATCACGTAACTGATCATGCACTGATCACGTGGCTGATCATGCACTGATCACGTGGCTATCATGCACTGATCACGTGGCTGATCATGCACTGATCACGCAGCTATCATGCACTGATCACGTGACTGATCATGCACTGATCACGTGGCTTATCATGCACTGATCATGTGACTGATCATGCACTGATCACGTGGCTATCATGCACTGATCACGTGGCTGATCATGCACTGATCACGCAGCTACCATGCACTGATCACGTGACTGATCATGCACTGATCACGTAATTGATCATGCACTGATCACGTGGCTATCATGCACTGATCACGTGGCTGATCATGCACTGATCACGTGACTGATCATGCACTGATCACGTGGCTATCATGCACTGATCACGTGGCTGATCATGCACTGATCACGTGCCTGATCATGCACTGATCACGTGGCTATCATGCACTGATCACGTGGCTGATCATGCACTGATCACGTGGCTGATCATGCACTGATCACGTGACTGATCATGCACTGATCACGTGACTGATCATGCACTGATCACGTGGCTATCATGCACTATCACGTGGCTGATCATGCAATGATCACGTAGCTACCATGTACTGGTCACGTGACTGATCATGCACTGATCACGTGACTGATCATGCACTGATCACGTGGCTATCATGCACTGATCACGTGGCTGATCATGCACTGATCACGTGCCTGATCATGCACTGATCACGTGACTGATCATGCACTGATCACGTAGCAATCATGCACTGATCACGTGGCTGATCATGCACTGATCACGTGGCTGATCATGCACTGATCACGTGGCTATCATGCACTGATCACGTGGCTGATCATGCACTGATACCGTGACTGAGCATGGACTGATCACATGACTATCATGTAGTGATCACGTGACTTAATGGCGCTGATCATGTGACTGATCATGCGCTGATCATGTTTGCTATCATACACTGATCATGTGCCTCTGGAGGCAATAAACAAAGAGCTGAGTAGGCACGAATCAAACAGTCAGCAGGCAATAATCATGGAACTCAGCTGTGAGGAATCATGCTGCTCAGCTGGCAATAATCAAGCAGCTGAGCAGGCAGGAATTACGCAGCACAGCTGGCAATTGTCAAGCAGATGACAGGCAGGAATCGTGCAGCTCAGCTGGCAATTGTCAAGCAGATGAGCAGACAGTAATCACGCAGCTCAGCAGGCCCTGATCACGTGACTGAGCATGCACTGTTCACGTGGCTGATCATACACTGATCACGTGATTGATCATGCACTGATCACTTGGATATCATGCACTGATCACGTGGCTGATCATACACTGTTCACGTGTCTGACCATGCACTGATCACGTGGCTGATCATGCACTGATCACGTGGCTGATCATGCACTGATCACGTGGCTATCATGCACTGATCACGTGGCTGATCATGCACTGATCACGTGGCTATCATGCACTGATCACGTGGCTGATCATGCACTGATCACGTAGCTACCATGCACTGATCACGTGACTGATCATGCACTGATCACGTAAATGATCATGCACTGATCACGTGACTGATCATGCACTGATCACGTGACTGATCATGCACTGATCACGTGGCTATCATGCACTGCTCACGTGGCTGATCATGCAATGATCACGTAGCAACCATGTACTGGTCACGTGACTGATCATGCACTGATCACGTAATTGATCATGCACTGATCACGTGGCTCATCATGCACTGATCACGTGGCTGATCACACACGTATCACGTGACTGATCATGCACTGATCACGTGGCTATCATGCACTGATCACGTGCTATCATGCACTGATCACGTGGATATCATGCACTGATCACGTGGCTGATCACACACGTATCACGTGACTGATCATGCACTGATCACGTGGCTATCATGCACTGATCACGTGGCTATCATGCACTGATCACGTGGCTGATCATGCACTGATCACGTAGCTACCATGCACTGATCACGTGGCTGATCATGCACTGATCACGTGACTGATCATGCACTGATCACGTGGCTGATCATGCACTGATCACGTGGCTGATCATGCACTGATCACGTGACTGATCATGCACTGATCACGTGACTGATCATGCACTGATCACGTGGCTATCATGCACTGATCACGTGGCTGATCATGCACTGATCACGCAGCTATCATGCACTGATCACGTGACTGATCATGCACTGATCACGTGGCTGATCATGCACTGATCACGTGGCTGATCATGCACTGATCACGCAGCTATCATGCACTGATCACGTGACTGATCATGCACTGATCACGTGACTGATCATGCACTGATCACGTGGCTATCATGCACTGATCACGTGACTGATCATGCACTGATCACGTACTGTCATGCACTGATCACGTGCTATCATGCACTGATCACGTGACTGATCATGCACTGATCACGTGGCTATCATGCACTGATCACGTGGCTGATCATGCACTGATCACGGGACTGATCATGCACTGATCACGGGCTATCATGCACTGATCACATGACTGATCATGCACTGATCACGTGGCTGATCATGCACTGATCACGTGACTGATCATGCACTGATCACGTGGCTGATCATGCACTGATCACGTGACTGATCATGCACTGATCACGTGGCTATCATGCACTGATCACGTGGCTGATCATGCACTGATCACGTGGCTATCATGCACTGATCACGTGGCTGATCATGCACTGATCACGTGACTGATCATGCACTGATCACGTGGCTATCATGCACTGATCACGTGGCTATCATGCACTGATCACGTGGCTGATCATGCACTGATCACGCAGCTCCCATGCACTGATCACGTGACTGATCATGCACTGATCACGTGGCTGATCATGCACTGATCACGTGCTATCATGCACTGATCACGTGACTGATCATGCACTGATCACGTGGTGATCATGCACTGATCACGTGACTGATCATGCACTGATCACGTGGCTGATCATACACTGATCACGTGACTGATCATGCACTGATCACGTGGCTATCATGCACTGATCACGTGGCTATCATGCACTGATCACGTGGCTATCATGCACTGATCACGTGGCTGATCATGCACTGATCACGTGACTGATCATGCACTGATCACGTGGCTATCATGCACTGATCACGTGGCTATCATGCACTGATCACGTGGCTGATCATGCACTGATCACGCAGCTCATGCACTGATCACGTGACTGATCATGCACTGATCACGTGGCTGATCATGCACTGATCACGTGGCTATCATGCACTGATCACGTGACTGATCATGCACTGATCACGTAAGTGATCATGCACTGATCACGTGACTGATCATGCACTGATCACGTGGCTGATCATCACTGATCACGTGACTGATCATGCACTGATCACGTGGCTATCATGCACTGATCACGTGGCTGATCATGCACTGATCACGTAGCTACCATGCACTGATCACGTGACTGATCATGCACTGATCACGTGACTGATCATGCACTGATCACGTGGCTGATCATGCACTGATCACGTGGCTATCATGCACTGATCACGTGGCTGATCATGCACTGATCACGCAGCTATCATGCACTGGTCACGTGACTGATCATGCACTGATCACGTGGCTTATCATGCACTGATCATGTGACTGATCATGCACTGATCACGTGGCTATCATGCACTGATCACGTGGCTGATCATGCACTGATCACGTAGCTACCATGCACTGATCACGTGACTGATCATGCACTGATCACGTAATTGATCATGCACTGATCACGTGGCTATCATGCACTGATCACGTGGCTGATCATGCACTGATCACGTGACTGATCATGCACTGATCACGTGGCTATCATGCACTGATCACGTGGCTGATCATGCACTGATCACGTGCCTGATCATGCACTGATCACGTGGCTATCATGCACTGATCACGTGGCTGATCATGCACTGATCACGTGCCTGATCATGCACTGATCACGTGACTGATCATGCACTGATCACGTGACTGATCATGCACTGATCACGTGGCTATCATGCACTATCACGTGGCTGATCATGCAATGATCACGTAGCTACCATGTACTGGTCACGTGACTGATCATGCACTGATCACGTGACTGATCATGCACTGATCACGTGGCTATCATGCACTGATCACGTGGCTGATCATGCACTGATCACGTGCCTGATCATGCACTGATCACGTGACTGATCATGCACTGATCACGTAGCAATCATGCACTGATCACGTGGCTGATCATGCACTGATCACGTGGCTGATCATGCACTGATCACGTGGCTATCATGCACTGATCACGTGGCTGATCATGCACTGATACCGTGACTGAGCATGGACTGATCACATGACTATCATGTAGTGATCACGTGACTTAATGGCGCTGATCATGTGACTGATCATGCGCTGATCATGTTTGCTATCATACACTGATCATGTGCCTCTGGAGGCAATAAACAAAGAGCTGAGTAGGCACGAATCAAACAGTCAGCAGGCAATAATCATGGAACTCAGCTGTGAGGAATCATGCTGCTCAGCTGGCAATAATCAAGCAGCTGAGCAGGCAGGAATTACGCAGCACAGCTGGCAATTGTCAAGCAGATGACAGGCAGGAATCGTGCAGCTCAGCTGGCAATTGTCAAGCAGATGAGCAGACAGTAATCACGCAGCTCAGCAGGCCCTGATCACGTGACTGAGCATGCACTGTTCACGTGGCTGATCATACACTGATCACGTGATTGATCATGCACTGATCACTTGGATATCATGCACTGATCACGTGGCTGATCATACACTGTTCACGTGTCTGACCATGCACTGATCACGTGGCTGATCATGCACTGATCACGTGGCTGATCATGCACTGATCACGTGGCTATCATGCACTGATCACGTGGCTGATCATGCACTGATCACGTGGCTATCATGCACTGATCACGTGGCTGATCATGCACTGATCACGTGCTACCATGCACTGATCACGTGACTGATCATGCACTGATCACGTAAATGATCATGCACTGATCACGTGACTGATCATGCACTGATCACGTGACTGATCATGCACTGATCACGTGGCTATCATGCACTGCTCACGTGGCTGATCATGCAATGATCACGTAGCAACCATGTACTGGTCACGTGACTGATCATGCACTGATCACGTAATTGATCATGCACTGATCACGTGGCTCATCATGCACTGATCACGTGGCTGATCACACACGTATCACGTGACTGATCATGCACTGATCACGTGGCTATCATGCACTGATCACGTGCTATCATGCACTGATCACGTGGATATCATGCACTGATCACGTGGCTGATCACACACGTATCACGTGACTGATCATGCACTGATCACGTGGCTATCATGCACTGATCACGTGGCTATCATGCACTGATCACGTGGCTGATCATGCACTGATCACGTAGCTATCATGCACTGATCACGTGGCTGATCATGCACTGATCACGTAACTGATCATGCACTGATCACGTAACTGATCATGCACTGATCACGTGGCTGATCATGCACTGATCACGTGACTGATCATGCACTGATCACGTGACTGATCATGCACTGATCACGTGGCTATCATGCACTGATCACGTGGCTGATCATGCACTGATCACGCAGCTATCATGCACTGGTCACGTGACTGATCATGCACTGATCACGTGGCTGATCATGCACTGATCACGTGGCTGATCATGCACTGATCACGCAGCTATCATGCACTGATCACGTGACTGATCATGCACTGATCACGTGACTGATCATGCACTGATCACGTGGCTATCATGCACTGATCACGTGACTGATCATGCACTGATCACGTACTGTCATGCACTGATCACGTGCTATCATGCACTGATCACGTGACTGATCATGCACTGATCACGTGGCTATCATGCACTGATCACGTGGCTGATCATGCACTGATCACGGGACTGATCATGCACTGATCACGGGCTATCATGCACTGATCACATGACTGATCATGCACTGATCACGTGGCTGATCATGCACTGATCACGTGACTGATCATGCACTGATCACGTGGCTGATCATGCACGTATCACGTGACTGATCATGCACTGATCACGTGGCTATCATGCACTGATCACGTGGCTGATCATGCACTGATCACGTGGCTATCATGCACTGATCACGTGGCTGATCATGCACTGATCACGTGACTGATCATGCACTGATCACGTGGCTATCATGCACTGATCACGTGGCTATCATGCACTGATCACGTGGCTGATCATGCACTGATCACGCAGCTATCATGCACTGGTCACGTGACTGATCATGCACTGATCACGTGGCTGATCATGCACTGATCACGTGGCTATCATGCACTGATCACGTGACTGATCATGCACTGATCACGTAAGTGATCATGCACTGATCACGTGACTGATCATGCACTGATCACGTGGCTGATCACACACTGATCACGTGACTGATCATGCACTGATCACGTGGCTATCATGCACTGATCACGTGGCTGATCATGCACTGATCACGTGGCTATCATGCACTGATCACGTGGCTGATCATGCACTGATCACGTGACTGATCATGCACTGATCACGTGGCTATCATGCACTGATCACGTGGCTATCATGCACTGATCACGTGGCTGATCATGCACTGATCACGCAGCTACCATGCACTGATCACGTGACTGATCATGCACTGATCACGTGGCTGATCATGCACTGATCACGTGGCAATCATGCACTGATCACGTGACTGATCATGCACTGATCACGTAAGTGATCATGCACTGATCACGTGACTGATCATGCACTGATCACGTGGCTGATCACACACTGATCACGTGACTGATCATGCACTGATCACGTGGCTATCATGCACTGATCACGTGGCTGATCATGCACTGATCACGTAGCTACCATGCACTGATCACGTGACTGATCATGCACTGATCACGTAACTGATCATGCACTGATCACGTGGCTGATCATGCACTGATCACGTGGCTATCATGCACTGATCACGTGGCTGATCATGCACTGATCACGCAGCTATCATGCACTGGTCACGTGACTGATCATGCACTGATCACGTGGCTTATCATGCACTGATCATGTGACTGATCATGCACTGATCACGTGGCTATCATGCACTGATCACGTGGCTGATCATGCACTGATCACGCAGCTCCCATGTACTGATCACGTGACTGATCATGCACTGATCACGTAATTGATCATGCACTGATCACGTGGCTATCATGCACTGATCACGTGGCTGATCATGCACTGATCACGTGACTGATCATGCACTGATCACGTGGCTATCATGCACTGATCACGTGGCTGATCATGCACTGATCACGTGCCTGATCATGCACTGATCACGTGGCTATCATGCACTGATCACGTGGCTGATCATGCACTGATCACGTGCCTGATCATGCACTGATCACGTGACTGATCATGCACTGATCACGTGACTGATCATGCACTGATCACGTGGCTATCATGCACTATCACGTGGCTGATCATGCACTGATCACGTAGCTACCATGTACTGGTCACGTGACTGATCATGCACTGATCACGTGACTGATCATGCACTGATCACGTGGCTATCATGCACTGATCACGTGGCTGATCATGCACTGATCACGTGCCTGATCATGCACTGATCACGTGACTGATCATGCACTGATCACGTAGCAATCATGCACTGATCACGTGGCTGATCATGCACTGATCACGTGGCTGATCATGCACTGATCACGTGGCTATCATGCACTGATCACGTGGCTGATCATGCACTGATACCGTGACTGAGCATGGACTGATCACATGACTATCATGTAGTGATCACGTGACTTAATGGCGCTGATCATGTGACTGATCATGCGCTGATCATGTTTGCTATCATACACTGATCATGTGCCTCTGGAGGCAATAAACAAAGAGCTGAGTAGGCATGAATCAAACAGTCAGCAGGCAATAATCATGGAACTCAGCTGTGAGGAATCATGCTGCTCAGCTGGCAATAATCAAGCAGCTGAGCAGGCAGGAATTACACAGCACAGCTGGCAATTGTCAAGCAGATGACAGGCAGGAATCATGCAGCTCAGCTGGCAATTGTCAAGCAGATGAGCAGACAGTAATCACGCAGCTCAGCAGGCCCTGATCACGTGACTGAGCATGCACTGTTCACGTGGCTGATCATACACTGATCACGTGATTGATCATGCACTGATCACTTGGATATCATGCACTGATCACGTGGCTGATCATACACTGTTCACGTGTCTGACCATGCACTGATCACGTGGCTGATCATACACTGCTCACGTAACTGATCATGCACTGATCACGTAACTGATCATGCACTGATCACGTGGCTGATCATGCACTGATCACGTGACTGATCATGCACTGATCACGTGACTGATCATGCACTGATCACGTGGCTATCATGCACTGATCACGTGGCTGATCATGCACTGATCACGCAGCTACCATGCACTGGTCACATGACTGATCATGCACTGATCACGTAATTGATCATGCACTGATCACGTGGCTTATCATGCACTGATCATGTGACTGATCATGCACTGATCATGTTTGGTGTCACACACTGATCATGTGCATCTGGAGGCAATGAACAAAGAGCTGAGTAGGCAGGAATCAGTCAGCAGGCTATAATCATGGAACTCAGCTCTGAGAAATCATGCTGCTCAGCTGGCAATAATCAAGTAGATGGCAGGCAGGAATTATGCAGCACAGGTGGCAATTGTCAAGCAGATGACAGGCAGGAATCGTGCAGCTCAGCTGGCAATTGTCAAGCAGATGAGCAGACAGTAATCACGCAGCTCAGCAGGCCCTGATCACGTGACTGATCATGCACTGTTCACGTGGCTGATCACACACCTATCACGTGACTGATCATGCACTGATCACGTGGCTATCATGCACTGATCACGTGGCTGATCATGCACTGATCACGTACTGTCATGCACTGATCACGTGCTGATCATGCACTGATCACGTGACTGATCATGCACTGATCACGTGGCTATCATGCACTGATCACGTGGCTGATCATGCACTGATCACGGGACTGATCATGCACTGATCACGGGCTATCATGCACTGATACATGACTGATCATGCACTGATCACGTGGCTGATCATGCACTGATCACGTGACTGATCATGCACTGATCACGTGCCTGATCATGCACTGATCACGTGGCTATCATGCACTGATCACGTGGCTGATCATGCACTGATCACGTGCCTGATCATGCACTGATCACGTGACTGATCATGCACTGATCACGTGACTGATCATGCACTGATCACGTGGCTATCATGCACTATCACGTGGCTGATCATGCAATGATCACGTAGCTACCATGTACTGGTCACGTGACTGATCATACACCGATCACGTGACTGATCATGCACTGATCACGTGGCTATCATGCACTGATCACGTGGCTGATCATGCACTGATCACGTGACTGATCATGCACTGATCACGTGACTGATCATGCACTGATCACGTGGCTATCATGCACTGATCACGTGGCTGATCATGCACTGATCACGTGGCTGATCATGCACTGATCACGTGGCTATCATGCACTGATCACGTGGCTGATCATGCACTGATACCGTGACTGAGCATGGACTGATCACATGACTATCATGTAGTGATCACGTGACTTAATGGCGCTGATCATGTGACTGATCATGCGCTGATCATGTTTGCTATCATACACTGATCATGTGCCTCTGGAGGCAATAAACAAAGAGCTGAGTAGGCATGAATCAAACAGTCAGCAGGCAATAATCATGGAACTCAGCTGTGAGGAATCATGCTGCTCAGCTGGCAATAATCAAGCAGCTGAGCAGGCAGGAATTACACAGCACAGCTGGCAATTGTCAAGCAGATGACAGGCAGGAATCATGCAGCTCAGCTGGCAATTGTCAAGCAGATGAGCAGACAGTAATCACGCAGCTCAGCAGGCCCTGATCACGTGACTGAGCATGCACTGTTCACGTGGCTGATCATACACTGATCACGTGACTGATCATGCACTGATCACTTGGATATCATGCACTGATCACGTGGCTGATCATACACTGTTCACGTGTCTGACCATGCACTGATCACGTGGCTGATCACACACTGCTCACGTAACTGATCATGCACTGATCACGTAACTGATCATGCACTGATCACGTGGCTGATCATGCACTGATCACGTGACTGATCATGCACTGATCACGTGACTGATCATGCACTGATCACGTGGCTATCATGCACTGATCACGTGGCTGATCATGCACTGATCACGCAGCTACCATGCACTGGTCACGTGACTGATCATGCACTGATCACGTAATTGATCATGCACTGATCACGTGGCTTATCATGCACTGATCATGTGACTGATCATGCACTGATCATGTTTGGTGTCATACACTGATCATGTGCATCTGGAGGCAATGATCAAAGAGCTGAGTAGGCAGGAATCAGTCAGCAGGCTATAATCATGGAACTCAGCTCTGAGAAATCATGCTGCTCAGCTGGCAATAATCAAGTAGATGAGCAGGCAGGAATTATGCAGCACAGGTGGCAATTGTCAAGCAGATGACAGGCAGGAATTGTACAGCTCAGATGGCAATTGTCAAGCAGATGAGCAGACAGTAATCACGCTGCTCAGCATGCACTGATCACGTGACTGATCATGCACTGATCACGTGGCTGATCATACACTGATCACGTGACTGATCATGCACTGATCACGTGGCTGATCATGCACTGATCACGTGGCTGATCATGCACTGATCACGTGGCTATCATGCACTGATCACGTGGCTGATCATGCACTGATCACGTGGCTATCATGCACTGATCACGTGACTGATCATGCACTGATCACGTGGCTGATCATGCACTGATACTGTGACTGATCATGGACTGATCACATGACTATCATGCACTGATCACGTGACTTAATGGCGCTGATCATGTGACTGATCATGCACTGATCATGTTTGCTATCATACACTGATCATGTGCCTCTGGAGGCAATAAACAAAGAGCTGAGTAGGCATGAATCAAACAGTCAGCAGGCAATAATCATGGAACTCAGCTGTGAGGAATCATGCTGCTCAGCTGGCAATAATCAAGCAGCTGAGCAGGCAGGAATTACACAGCACAGCTGGCAATTGTCAAGCAGATGACATGCAGGAATTACACAGCACAGCTGGCAATTGTCAAGCAGATGAGCAGACAGTAATCACGCAGCTCAGCAGGCCCTGATCACGTGACTGAGCATGCACTGTTCACGTGGCTGATCATACACTGATCACGTGACTGATCATGCACTGATCACGTGGATATCATGCACTGATCACGTGGCTGATCATACACTGATCACGTGTCTGACCATGCACTGATCACGTGGCTGATCACACACTGCTCACGTAACTGATCATGCACTGATCACGTAACTGATCATGCACTGATCACGTGGCTGATCATGCACTGATCACGTGACTGATCATGCACTGATCACGTGACTGATCATGCACTGATCACGTGGCTATCATGCACTGATCACGTGGCTGATCATGCACTGATCACGCAGCTACCATGCACTGATCACGTGACTGATCATGCACTGATCACGTGACTGATCATGCACTGATCACGTGGCTTATCATGCACTGATCATGTGACTGATCATGCACTGATCATGTTTGGTGTCATACACTGATCATGTGCATCTGGAGGCAATGAACAAAGAGCTGAGTATGCACGAATCAGTCAGCAGGCTATAATCATGGAACTCAGCTCTGAGAAATCATGCTGCTCAGCTGGCAATAATCAAGTAGATGAGCAGGCAGGAATTATGCAGCACAGGTGGCAATTGTCAAGCAGATGACAGGCAGGAATCGTGCAGCTCAGCTGGCAATTGTCAAGCAGATGAGCAGACAGTAATCACGCTGCTCAGCAGGCCCTGATCACGTGACTGATCATGCACTGTTCACGTGGCTGATCACACACTGATCACGTGACTGATCATGCACTGATCACGTAACTGATCATGCACTGATCACGTGGCTGATCATGCACTGATCACGTGGCTATCATGCACTGATCACGTGGCTGATCATGCACTGATCACGCAGCTATCATGCACTGGTCACGTGACTGATCATGCACTGATCACGTGGCTGATCATGCACTGATCACGTGACTGATCATGCACTGATCACGTGGCTATCATGCACTGATCACGTGGCTGATCATGCACTGATCACGTAGCTATCATGCACTGATCACGTGACTGATCATGCACTGATCACGTGGCTGATCATGCACTGATCACGTGGCTGGTCATACACTGATCACGTGACTGATCATGCACTGATCACGTGGCTATTATGCACTGATCACATGGCTGGTCATACACTGATCACGTGCCTGGTCATGCACTGATCACGTGCCTGTTCATGCACTGATCACGTGGCTATCATGCACTGATCACATGGCTGATCATGCACTGATCACGTGCCTGGTCATGCACAGATTACGTGACTGATCATGCACTGATCACGTCACTGATCATGCACTGGTCACGTGGCTGATCATGCACTGATCACGTGGCTATCATGCACTGATCACGTGGCTGATCATGCAATGATCACGTAGCTACCATGTACTGGTCACGTGACTGATCTTGCACTGATCACGTGGCTATCATGCACTGATCATGTGGCTGATCATACACTGATCACCTGCCTGGTCATGCACAAATCACGTGACTAATCATGCACTGATCACGTAGCAATCATTCACTGATCACCTGGCTGATCATGCAGTGATCACGTGGCTGATCATGCAATGATCACGTGGCTGATCATGCACTGATCACGTGGCTGATCATGCACTGATACCGTGACTGAGCATGGACTGATCACATGACTATCATGTAGTGATCACGTGACTTAATGGCGCTGACCCTGTGATTGATCATGCGCTGAACATGTTTGCTATCATACACTGATCATGTGCCTCTGGAGGCAATAAACAAAGAGCTGAGTAGGCATGAATCAAACAGTCAGCAGGCAATAATCATGGAACTCAGCTGTGAGGAATCATGCTGCTCAGCTGGCAATAATCAAGCAGCTGAGCAGGCAGGAATTACGCAGCACAGCTGGCAATTGTCAAGCAGATGACAGGCAGGAATCATGCAGCTCAGCTGGCAATTGTCAAGCAGATGAGCAGACAGTAATCACGCAGCTCAGCAGGCCCTGATCACGTGACTGAGCATGCACTGTTCACGTGGCTGATCATACACTGATTACGTGATTGATCATGCACTGATCACTTGGATATCATGCACTGATCACGTGGCTGATCATACACTGTTCACGTGTCTGACCATGCACTGATCACGTGGCTGATTATGCACTGATCACGTGGCTGATCATGCACTGATCATGTGGCTATCATGCACTGCTCACGTGGCTGATCATGAAAACATCAAGTGGCTATCATGCACTTCTCACCTGGCTGGTCATGCAATGTTCACGTAGCTACCATGCACTGGTCACGTGACTGATCATGCACAGATCACGTAAATGATCATGCACTGTTCACGTGACTGATCATGTACTGATCACCTGACTGAACACGCACTGATCACGTGGCTATCATGCACTGCTCACGTGGCTGATCATGCAATGGTCACGTAGCAACCATGTACTGGTCACGAGACTGATCATGCACTGATCACGTAATTAATCCTGCACTGATCACCTGACTCATCATGCACTGATCACGTGGCTGATCACACACGTATCACGTGACTGATCATGCACTGTTCAAGTGGTTATCATGCACTAATCACGTGGCTATAATTCACTGATCACGTGGATATCATGCACGGGTCACGTGGCTGATCACACACGTATCACGTGACTGATCATGCACTGATCACGTGGCTATCATGCACTGATCACGTGGCTATCATGCACTGATCACGTGGCTGATCATGCAAGGATCACGTAGCTACCATGTACTGGTCACGTGGCTGATCATTCACTGCTCACGTAACTGATCATGCACTGATCACGTAACTGATCATGCACTGATCACGTGGCTGATCATGCACTGAACAGGTGACTGATCATGCACTGATCACGTGACTGATCATGCACTAATCATGTGGCTATCATGCACTGCTCACGTGGCTGATCATGCAGTGATCACGCAGCTACCATGTACTGGACACATGACTGATCATGCACTGATCACGTAATTGATCATGCACTGATCACGTGGCTGATCATGCAGTGATCACGCAGCTTCCATGTACTGGACACATGACTGATCATGCACTGATCACGTAATTGATCATGCACTGATCACGTGGCTCTCATGCACTGATCACGTGACTGATCATGCACTGATCACGTACTTGTATGCACTGCTCACGTGCTGATCATGCACTGATCACGTGACTGATCATGCACTGATCACGTAGCTATCTTGCACTGATCACTTGGCTGATCATACACTCATCACGTGACTGATCGTGCACTGATTACGGCGCTATCATGCATTGACTACATGACTCCTCATGCACTGATCACGTGGATGATCATGCACTGATAACGTGACTGACCATGCACTGATCACGTGACTGATAATGCACTGATCACGTGGCTGATCATGCACTGATCACGTGGCTATCATGCACTGCTCACGTGGCTGATCATGCAAACATCAGGTGGCTATCATGCACTGATCACGTGGCTGGTCATGCAATGTTCACGTAGCTACCATATACTGGTCACGTGACTGATCATGCACTGATCACGTAACTGATCATGCACTGTTCACGTGACTGATCATGTACTGATCACGTGACTGATCACGCACTGATCACGTGGCTATCATGCACTGCTCACGTGGCTGATCATGCACTGATCACGTAGCAACCATGTACTGGTCACGTGACTGATCATGCACTGATCACGTAATTAATCCTGCACTGATCACCTGACTCATCATGCACTGATCACGTGGCTGATCACACACGTATCACGTGACTGATCATGCACTGATCACGTGGTTATCATGCACTGATCACGTGGCTATCATTCACTGATCACGTGGATATCATGCACTGGTCACGTGGCTGATCACACACGTATCACGTGACTGATCATGCACTGATCACGTGGCTATCATGCACTGATCACGTGGCTATCATGCACTGCTAACGTGGCTGATCATGCAATGATCACGCAGCTCCCATGCACTGGTCACGTGACTGATCATGCACTGATCATGTGGCTGATCATGCAATGATCACGTAGCAACCATGTACTGGTCACGTGACTGATCATGCACTGATCACGTAAGTAATCCTGCGCATATCACCTGACTCATCATGCACTGATCACGTGGCTGATCACGCACGTATCACGTGACTGATCATGCACTGATCACGTGGCTATCATGCACTGATCACGTGGCTGATCATGCAATGATCACGTAGCTACCATGTACTGGTCACGTGACTGATAATACACTGATCACGTAATTGATCATGCACTGATCACGTGGCTGATCAAGCACTGATCAAGTGGCTATCATGCACTGCTAACGTGGCTGATCATGAAATGATCACGCAGCTACCATGTACTGGTCACGTGACTGATCATGCACTGATCATGTGGCTTATCATGCACTGATCATGTGACTGATCATGCACTGATCACGTGGCTATCATGCACTGATCACTTGGCTGGTCATACACTGATCACGCAGCTCCCATGTACTGGTCACGTGACTGATCATGCACTGATGATGTAATTGATCATGCACTGATCACGTGGCTATCATGCACTGATCACATGGCTGGTCATACACTGATCACGTGACTGATCATGCACTGATCACGTGGCTATCATGCACTGATCACATGGCTGGTCATACACTGATCACGTGCCTGGTCATGCACAGATTACATGACTGATCATGCACTGATCACGTCACTGATCATGCACTGATCACGTGGCTATCATGCACTACTCACGTGGCTGATCATGCAATGATCATGTAGCTACCATGTACCGGTCACGTGACTGATCATACACCCATCAGTTGACTGATCTTGCACTGATCACGTGGCTATCATGCACTGATCATGTGGCTGATCATACACTGATCACCTGCCCGGTCATGCACAGATCACGTGACTAATCATGAACTGATCACGTAGCAATCATTCACTGATCACCTGGCTGATCATGCACTGATCACGTGGCTATCATGCAATGATCACGTGGCTATCATGCACTGATCACGTGGCTGATCATGCACTGATACCGTGACTGAGCATGGACTGATCACATGACTATCATGTAGTGATCACGTGACTTAATGGCGCTGACCATGTGACTGATCATGCGCTGAGCATGTTTGCTATCATACACTGATCATGTGCCTCTGGAGGCAATAAACAAAGAGCTGAGTAGGCATGAATCAAACAGTCAGCAGGCAATAATCATGGAACTCAGCTGTGAGGAATCATGCTGCTCAGCTGGCAATAATCAAGCAGCTGAGCAGGCAGGAATTACACAGCACAGCTGGCAATTGTCAAGCAGATGACAGGCAGGAATCATGCAGCTCAGCTGGCAATTGTCAAGCAGATGAGCAGACAGTAATCACGCAGCTCAGCAGGCCCTGATCACGTGACTGAGCATGCACTGTTCACGTGGCTGATCATACACTGATTACGTGATTGATCATGCACTGATCACTTGGATATCATGCACTGATCCTGTGGCTGATCATACACTGTTCACGTGTCTGACCATGCACTGATCACGTGGCTGATCATACACTGCTCACGTAACTGATCATGCACTGATCACGTAATTGATCATGCACTGATCACGTGGCTGATCATGCACTGAACACGTGACTGATCATGCACTGATTACGTGACTGATCATGCACTGATCACGTGGCTATCATGCACTGCTCACGTGGCTGATCATGCAGTGATCACGCAGCTACCATGTACTGGACACATGACTGATCATGCACTGATCACGTAATTGATCATGCACTGATCACCTGGCTTATCATGCATTCATCATGTGACTGATCATGTGCTGATCATGTTTGGTGTCACACACTGATCATGTGCATCTGGAGGCAATGAACAAAGGGCTGAGTAGGCAGGAATCAGTCAGCAGGCTATAATCATGGAACTCAGCTCTGAGAAATCATGCTGCTCAGCTGGAAATAATCAAGTAGATGGCAGGCAGGAATTATGCAGCACAGGTGGCAATAGTCAAGGAGATGACAGGCAGGAATCGTACAGCTCAGCTGGCAATTGTCAAGCAGATGAGCAGACAGTAATCACGCAGCTCAGCAGGCCCTGATCACGTGACTGACCATGCACTGTTCACGTCGCTGATCACACACCTATCACGTGACTGATCATGCACTGATCACGTGGCTCTCATGCACTGATCACGTGATTGCACATGCACTGATCACGTACTGTATGCACTGCTCACGTGCTATCATGCACTGATCATGTGACTGATCATGCACTGATCACGTAGCTATCTTGCACTGATCACTTGGCTGATCATACACTCATCACGTGACTGACCATGCACTGATCACGTGGCTGATTATGCACTGATCACGTGGCTGATCATACACTGTTCACGTGTCTGACCATGCACTGATCACGTGGCTGATTATGCACTGAACACGTGGCTGATCATGCACTGATCACGTGGCTATCATGCACTGCTCACGTGGCTGATCATGCAAACATCAGGTGGCTATCATGCACTTCTCACCTGGCTGGTCATGCACTGTTCACGTAGCTACCATATACTGGTCACGTGACTGATCATGCACAGATCACGTAAATGATCATGCACTGTTCACGTGACTGATCATGTACTGATCACGTGACTGATCACGCACTTATCACGTGGCTATCATGCACTGCTCACGTGGCTGATCATGCAATGATCACGTAGCAAACATGTACTGGTCACGTGACTGATCATGCACTGATCACGTAATTAATCCTGCACTGATCACCTGACTCATCATGCACTGATCACGTGGCTGATCACACACGTATCACGTGACTGATCAAGCACTGATCACGTGGTTATCATGCACTGATCACGTGGCTATCATTCACTGATCACGTGGATATCATGCACGGGTCACGTGGCTGATCACACACGTATCACGTGAATGATCATGCACTGATCACGTGGCTCTCATGCACTGATCACGTGGCTATCATGCACTGCTAACGTGGCTGATCATGAAATGATCACGCAGCTCCCATGTACTGGTCACGTGACTGATCATGCACTGATCATGTGGCTGATCATGCAATGATCACGTAGCAACCATGTACTGGTCACGTGACTGATCATGCAATGATCACGTAAGTAATCCTGCGCATATCACCTGACTCATCATGCACTGATCACGTGGCTGATCACACACGTATCACGTGACTGATCATGCACTGATCACGTGGCTATCATGCACTGATCACGTGGCTGATCATGCAATGATCACGTAGCTACCATGTACTGGTCACGTGACTGATCTTGCACTGATCACGTAATTGATCATGCACTGATCACGTGGCTGATCAAGCACTGATCACGTGGCTATCATGCACCGCTAACGTGGCTGATCATGAAATGATCACGCAGCTACCATGTACTGGTCACGTGACTGATCATGCACTGATCATGTGGCTTATCATGCACTGATCATGTGACTGATCATGCACTGATCACGTGGCTATCATGCACTGATCACTTGGCTGGTCATACACTGATCACGCAGCTCCCATGTACTGGTCACGTGACTGATCATGCACTGATGACGTAATTGATCATGCACTGATCACGTGGCTATCATGCACTGATCACATGGCTGGTCATACACTTATCACGTGACTGATCATGCACTGATCACGTGGCTATCATGCACTGATCACATGGCTGGTCATACACTGATCACGTGCCTGGTCATTCACTGATCACGTGGCTATCATGCACTGATCACATGGCTGGTCATACACTGATCACGTGCCTGGTCATGCACAGATTACATGACTGATCATGCACTGATCACGTCACTGATCATGCACTGATCACGTGGCTATCATGCACTACTCACGTGGCTGATCATGCAATGATCATGTAGCTACCATGTACCGGTCACGTGACTGATCCTACACCCATCAGGTGACTGATCATGCACTGATCACGTGGCTATCATGCACTGAACATGTGGCTGATCATACACTGATCACCTGCCTAGTCATGCACAGATCACGTGACTAATCATGAACTGATCACGTAGCAATCATTCACTGATCACCTGGCTGATCATGCAGTGATCACGTGGCTATCATGCAATTATCACGTGGCTATCATGCACTGATCACGTGGCTGATCATGCACTGATACCGTGACTGAGCATGGACTGATCACATGACTATCATGTAGTGATCATGTGACTTAATGGCGCTGACCATGTGACTGATCATGCGCTGAGCATGTTTGCTCTCATACACTGATCATGTGCCTCTGGAGGCAATAAACAAAGAGCTGAGTAGGCATGAATCAAACAGTCAGCAGGCAATAATCATGGAACTCAGCTGTGAGGAATCATGCTGCTCAGCTGGCAATAATCAAGCAGCTGAGCAGGCAGGAATTACACAGCACAGCTGGCAATTGTCAAGCAGATGACAGGCAGGAATCATGCAGCTCAGCTGGCAATTGTCAAGCAGATGAGCAGACAGGAATCACGCAACTCAGCAGGCCCTGATCACATGACTGAGCATGCACTGTTCACGTGGCTGATCATACACTGATTACGTGATTGATCATGCACTGATCACTTGGATATCATGCACTGATCATGTGGCTGATCATACACTGTTCACGTGTCTGACCATGCACTGATCACGTGGCTGATCACACACTGCTCACGTAACTGATCATGCACTGATCACGTAATTGATCATGCACTGATCACGTGGCTGATCATGCACTGAACACGTGACTGATCATGCACTGATCACGTGACTGATCATGCACTGATCACGTGGCTATCATGCACTGCTCACGTGGCTGATCATGCAGTGATCACACAGCTACCATGTACTGGACACATGACTGATCATGCACTGATCACGTAATTGATCATGCACTGATCACCTGGCTTATCATGCATTCATCATGTGACTGATCATGTGCTGATCATGTTTGGTGTCACACACTGATCATGTGCAACTGGAGGCAATGAGCAAAGAGCTGAGTATGCAGGAATCAGTCAGCAGGCTATAATCATGGAACTCAGCTCTGAGAAATCATGCTGCTCAGCTGGAAATAATCAAGTAGATGAGCAGGCAGGAATTATGCAGCACAGGTGGCAATAGTCAAGGAGATGACAGGCAGGAATCGTACAGCTCAGATGGCAATTGTCAAGCAGATGAGCAGACAGTAATCACGCTGCTCAGCAGGCCCTGATCACGTGACTGACCATGCACTGTTCATGTCGCTGATCACACACCTATCACGTGACTGATCATGCACTGATCACGTAATTGATCATGCACTGATCACGTGGCTATCATGCACTGCTAACGTGGCTGATCATGAAATGATCACGCAGCTCCCATGTACTGGTGACGTGACTGATCATGCACTGATCACGTGGCTGATCATGCACTGATACTGTGACTGAGCATGGACTGATCACATGACTATCATGTAGTGATCACGTGACTTAATGGCGCTGACCATGTGACTGATCATGCGCTGAGCATGTTTGCTATCATACACTGATCATGTGCCTCTGGAGGCAATAAACAAAGAGCTGAGTAGGCATGAATCAAACAGTCAGCAGGCAATAATCATGGAACTCAGCTGTGAGGAATCATGCTGCTCAGCTGGCAATAATCAAGCAGCTGAGCAGGCAGGAATTACACAGCACAGCTGGCAATTGTCAAGCAGATGACAGGCAGGAATCATGCAGCTCAGCTGGCAATTGTCAAGCAGATGAGCAGACAGTAATCACGCAGCTCAGCAGGCCCGGATCACGTGACTGAGCATGCACTGTTCACGTGGCTGATCATACACTGATTACGTGATTGATCATGCACTGATCACTTGGATATCATGCACTGATCCTGTGGCTGATCATACACTGTTCACGTGTCTGACCATGCACTGATCACGTGGCTGATCATACACTGCTCACGTAACTGATCATGCACTGATCACGTAATTGATCATGCACTGATCACGTGGCTGATCATGCACTGAACAGGTGACTGATCATGCACTGATCACGTGACTGATCATGCACTGATCACGTGGCTATCATGCACTGCTCACGTGGCTGATCATGCAGTGATCACGCAGCTACCATGTACTGGACACATGACTGATCATGCACTGATCACGTAATTGATCATGCACTGATCACCTGGCTTATCATGCATTCATCATGTGACTGATCATGTGCTGATCATGTTTGGTGTCACACACTGATCATGTGCATCTGGAGGCAATGAACAAAGAGCTGAGTAGGCAGGAATCAGTCAGCAGGCTATAATCATGGAACTCAGCTCTGAGAAATCATGCTGCTCAGCTGGAAATAATCAAGTAGATGGCAGGCAGGAATTATGCAGCACAGGTGGCAATAGTCAAGGAGATGACAGGCAGGAATCGTACAGCTCAGCTGGCAATTGTCAAGCAGATGAGCAGACAGTAATCACGCAGCTCAGCAGGCCCTGATCACGTGACTGACCATGCACTGTTCACGTCGCTGATCACACACCTATCACGTGACTGATCATGCACTGATCACGTGGCTCTCATGCACTGATCACGTGATTGCGCATGCACTGATCACGTACTTGTATGCACTGCTCACGTGCTATCATGCACTGATCATGTGACTGATCATGCACTGATCACGTAGCTATCTTGCACTGATCACTTGGCTGATCATACACTCATCACGTGACTGACCATGCACTGATCACGTGGCTGATTATGCACTGATCACGTGGCTGATCATACACTGTTCACGTGTCTGACCATGCACTGATCACGTGGCTGATTATGCACTGAACACGTGGCTGATCATGCACTGATCACGTGGCTATAATGCACTGCTCACGTGGCTGATCATGCAAACATCAGGTGGCTATCATGCACTTCTCACCTGGCTGGTCATGCAATGTTCACGTAGCTGCCATATAGTGGTCACGTGACTGATCATGCACAGATCACTTAAATGATCATGCACTGTTCACGTGACTGATCATGTACTGATCACGTGACTGATCACGCACTTATCACGTGGCTATCATGCACTGCTCACGTGGCTGATCATGCAATGATCACGTAGCAACCATGTACTGGTCACGTGACTGATCATGCACTGATCACGTAATTAATCCTGCACTGATCACCTGACTCATCATGCACTGATCACGTGGCTGATCACACACGTATCACGTGACTGATCAAGCACTGATCACGTGGTTATCATGCACTGATCACGTGGCTATCATTCACTGATCACGTGGATATCACGCACGGGTCACGTGGCTGATCACACACTATCACGTGAATGATCATGCACTGATCACGTGGCTCTCATGCACTGATCACGTGGCTATCATGCACTGCTAACGTGGCTGATCATGAAATGATCACGCAGCTCCCATGTACTGGTCACGTGACTGATCATGCACTGATCATGTGGCTGATCATGCAATGATCACGTAGCAACCATGTACTGGTCACGTGACTGATCATGCAATGATCACGTAAGTAATCCTGCACTTATCACCTGACTCATCATGCACTGATCACGTGGCTGATCACACACGGTATCACGTGACTGATCATGCACTGATCACGTGGCTATCATGCACTGATTACGTGGCTGATCATGCAATGATCACGTAGCTACCATGTACTGGTCACGTGACTGATCTTGCACTGATCACGTAATTGATCATGCACTGATCACGTGGCTGATCAAGCACTGATCACGTGGCTATCATGCACCGCTAACGTGGCTGATCATGAAATGATCACGCAGCTACCATGTACTGGTCACGTGACTGATCATGCACTGATCATGTGGCTTATCATGCACTGATCATGTGACTGATCATGCACTGATCACGTGGCTATCATGCACTGATCACTTGGCTGGTCATACACTGATCACGCAGCTCCCATGTACTGGTCACGTGACTGATCATGCACTGATGACGTAATTGATCATGCACTGATCACGTGGCTATCATGCACTGATCACATGGCTGGTCATACACTTATCACGTGACTGATCATGCACTGATCACGTGGCTATCATGCACTGATCACATGGCTGGTCATACACTGATCACGTGCCTGGTCATTCACTGATCACGTGGCTATCATGCACTGATCACATGGCTGGTCATACACTGATCACGTGCCTGGTCATGCACAGATTACATGACTGATCATGCACTGATCACGTCACTGATCATGCACTGATCACGTGGCTATCATGCACTACTCACGTGGCTGATCATGCAATGATCATGTAGCTACCATGTACCGGTCACGTGACTGATCATACACCCATCAGGTGACTGATCATGCACTGATCACGTGGCTATCATGCACTGATCATGTGGCTGATCATACACTGATCACCTGCCTGGTCATGCACAGATCACGTGACTAATCATGAACTGATCACGTAGCAATCATTCACTGATCACCTGGCTGATCATGCAGTGATCACGTGGCTATCATGCAATGATCACGTGGCTATCATGCACTGATCACGTGGCTGATCATGCACTGATACCGTGACTGAGCATGGACTGATCACATGACTATCATGTAGTGATCACGTGACTTAATGGCGCTGACCATGTGACTGATCATGCGCTGAGCATGTTTGCTCTCATACACTGATCATGTGCCTCTGGAGGCAATAAACAAAGAGCTGAGTAGGCATGAATCAAACAGTCAGCAGGCAATAATCATGGAACTCAGCTGTGAGGAATCATGCTGCTCAGCTGGCAATAATCAAGCAGCTGAGCAGGCAGGAATTACACAGCACAGCTGGCAATTGTCAAGCAGATGACAGGCAGGAATCATGCAGCTCAGCTGGCAATTGTCAAGCAGATGAGCAGACAGTAATCACGCAACTCAGCAGGCCCTGATCACATGACTGAGCATGCACTGTTCACGTGGCTGATCATACACTGATTACGTGATTGATCATGCACTGATCACTTGGATATCATGCACTGATCATGTGGCTGATCATACACTGTTCACGTGTCTGACCATGCACTGATCACGTGGCTGATCACACACTGCTCACGTAACTGATCATGCACTGATCACGTAATTGATCATGCACTGATCACGTGGCTGATCATGCACTGAACACGTGACTGATCATGCACTGATCACGTGACAGATCATGCACTGATCACGTGGCTATCATGCACTGCTCACGTGGCTGATCATGCAGTGATCACACAGCTACCATGTACTGGTCACATGACTGATCATGCACTGATCACGTAATTGATCATGCACTGATCACCTGGCTTATCATGCATTCATCATGTGACTGATCATGTGCTGATCATGTTTGGTGTCACACACTGATCATGTGCATCTGGAGGCAATGAGCAAACAGCTGAGTATGCAGGAATCAGTCAGCAGGCTATAATCATGGAACTCAGCTCTGAGAAATCATGCTGCTCAGCTGGAAATAATCAAGTAGATGAGCAGGCAGGAATTATGCAGCACAGGTGGCAATAGTCAAGGAGATGACAGGCAGGAATCGTACAGCTCAGATGGCAATTGTCAAGCAGATGAGCAGACAGTAATCACGCTGCTCAGCAGGCCCTGATCACGTGACTGACCATGCACTGTTCATGTCGCTGATCACACACCTATCACGTGACTGATCATGCACTGATCACGTAATTGATCATGCACTGATCACGTGGCTATCATGCACTGCTAACGTGGCTGATCATGAAATGATCACGCAGCTCCCATGTACTGGTGACGTGACTGATCATGCACTGATCACGTGGCTGATCATGCACTGATACTGTGACTGAGCATGGACTGATCACATGACTATCATGTAGTGATCACGTGACTTAATGGCGCTGACCATGTGACTGATCATGCGCTGAGCATGTTTGCTATCATACACTGATCATGTGCCTCTGGAGGCAATAAACAAAGAGCTGAGTAGGCATGAATCAAACAGTCAGCAGGCAATAATCATGGAACTCAGCTGTGAGGAATCATGCTGCTCAGCTGGCAATAATCAAGCAGCTGAGCAGGCAGGAATTACACAGCACAGCTGGCAATTGTCAAGCAGATGACAGGCAGGAATTACACAGCACAGCTGGCAATTGTCAAGCAGATGAGCAGACAGTAATCACGCAACTCAGCAGGCCCTGATCACATGACTGAGCATGCACTGTTCACGTGGCTGATCATACACTGATTACGTGATTGATCATGCACTGATCACTTGGATATCATGCACTGATCATGTGGCTGATCATACACTGTTCACGTGTCTGACCATGCACTGATCACGTGGCTGATCACACACTGCTCACGTAACTGATCATGCACTGATCACGTAATTGATCATGCACTGATCACGTGGCTGATCATGCACTGAACACGTGACTGATCATGCACTGATCACGTGACTGATCATGCACTGATCACGTGGCTATCATGCACTGCTCACGTGGCTGATCATGCAGTGATCACACAGCTACCATGTACTGGTCACATGACTGATCATGCACTGATCACGTAATTGATCATGCACTGATCACCTGGCTTATCATGCATTCATCATGTGACTGATCATGTGCTGATCATGTTTGGTGTCACACACTGATCTTGTGCATCTGGAGGCAATGAACAAAGAGCTGAGTAGGCAGAAATCAGTCAGCAGGCTATAATCATGGAACTCAGCTCTGAGAAATCATGCTGCTCAGCTGGAAATAATCAAGTAGATGAGCAGGCAGGAATTATGCAGCACAGGTGGCAATAGTCAAGGAGATGACAGGCAGGAATCGTACAGCTCAGATGGCAATTGTCAAGCAGATGAGCAGACAGTAATCACGCTGCTCAGCAGGCCCTGATCACGTGACTGACCATGCACTGTTCACGTCGCTGATCACACACCTATCACGTGACTGATTATGCACTGATCATGTAATTGATCATGCACTGATCACGTGGCTGATCAAGCACTGATTACGTGGCTATCATGCACTGCTAACGTGGCTGATCATGAAATGATCACGCAGCTCCCATGTACTCGTCACGTGACTGATCACGCACTGATCATGTGGCTGATCATGCACTGATCACGTAACTGATCATGCACTCACGACGTGGCTATCATGCACTGATCACTTGGCTGGTCATACACTGATCACGCAGCTCCCATGTACTGGTCACGTGACTGATCATGCACTGATCACGTGGCTATCATGCACTGATCACATGGCTGGTCATACACTGATCACGTGACTGATCATGCACTGATCACGTGGCTATCATGCACTGATCACATGGCTGGTCATACACTGATCACGTGCCTGGTCATGCACTGATCACATGCCTGTTCATGCACTGATCACGTGGCTATCATGCACTGATCACTTGGCTGGTCATACACTGATCACGTGCCTGGTCATGCACAGATTACATGACTGATCATGCACTGATCACGTCACTATCATGCACTGATCACGTGGCTATCATGCACTGATCACGTGGCTATCATGCACTGATCACGTGGCTGATCATGCAATGATCACGTAGCTACCATGTACTGGTCACGTGACTGATCTTGCACTGATCACGTGGCTATCATGCACTGATCATGTGGCTGATCATACACTGATCACCTGCCTGGTCATGCACAAATCACGTGACTAATCATGAACTGATCACGTAGCAATCATTCACTGATCACCTGGCTGATCATGCAGTGATCACGTGGCTATCATGCAATGATAACGTGGCTATCATGCACTGATCACGTGGCTGATCATGCACTGATACCGTGACTGAGCATGGACTGATCACATGACTATCATGTAGTGATCACGTGACTTAATGGCGCTGACCATGTGATTGATCATGCGCTGAACATGTTTGCTATCATACACTGATCATGTGCCTCTGGAGGCAATAAACAAAGAGCTGAGTAGGCATGAATCAAACAGTCAGCAGGCAATAATCATGGAACTCAACTGTGAGGAATCATGCTGCTCAGCTGGCAATAATCAAGCAGCTGAGCAGGCAGGAATTACACAGCACAGCTGGCAATTGTCAAGCAGATGACAGGCAGGAATCATGCAGCTCAGCTGGCAATTGTCAAGCAGATGAGCAGACAGGAATCACGCAGCTCAGCAGGCCCTGATCACGTGACTGAGCATGCACTGTTCACGTGGCTGATCATACACTGATTACGTGATTGATCATGCACTGATCACTTGGATATCATGCACTGATCACGTGGCTGATCATACACTGTTCACGTGTCTGACCATGCACTGATCACGTGGCTGATTATGCACTGATCACGTGGCTGATCATGCCCTGATCATGTGGCTATCATGCACTGCTCACGTGGCTGATCATGAAAACATCAAGTGGCTATCATGCACTTCTCACCTGGCTGGTCATGCAATGTTCACGTAGCTACCATTTACTGGTCACGTGACTGATCATGCACAGATCACGTAAATGATCATGCACTGTTCACGTGACTGATCATGTACTGATCACCTGACTGAACACGCACTGATCACGAGGCTATCATGCACTGCTCACGTGGCTGATCATGCAATGGTCACGTAGCAACCATGTACTGGTCACGAGACTGATCATGCACTGATCACGTAATTAATCCTGCACTGATCACCTGACTCATCATGCACTGATCACGTGGCTGATCACACACGTATCACGTGACTGATCATGCACTGTTCAAGTGGTTATCATGCACTAATCACGTGCTATAATTCACTGATCACGTGGATATCATGCACGGGTCACGTGGCTGATCACACACGTATCACGTGACTGATCATGCACTGATCACGTGGCTATCATGCACTGATCACGTGGCTATCATGCACTGATCACGTGGCTGATCATGCAATGATCACGTAGCTACCATGTACTGGTCACGTGGCTGATCATTCACTGCTCACGTAACTGATCATGCACTGATCACGTAATTGATCATGCACTGATCACGTGGCTGATCATGCACTGAACAGGTGACTGATCATGCACTGATCACGTGACTGATCATGCACTAATCATGTGGCTATCATGCACTGCTCACGTGGCTGATCATGCAGTGATCACGCAGCTACCATGTACTGGACACATGACTGATCATGCACTGATCACGTAATTGATCATGCACTGCTCACGTGGCTGATCATGCAGTGATCACGCAGCTACCATGTACTGGACACATGACTGATCATGCACTGATCACGTAATTGATCATGCACTGATCACGTGGCTCTCATGCACTGATCACGTGATTGCGCATGCACTGATCACGTACTTGTATGCACTGCTCACATGCTATCATGCACTGATCATGTGACTGATCATGCACTGATCACGTAGCTATCTTGCACTGATCACTTGGCTGATCATACACTCATCACGGGACTGATCGTGCACTGATTACGGCGCTATCATGCATTGACTACATGACTCCTCATGCACTGATCACGTGGATGATCATGCACTGATAACGTGACTGACCATGCACTGATCACGTGACTGATTATGCACTGATCACGTGGCTGATCATGCACTGATCACGTGGCTATCATGCACTGCTCACGTGGCTGATCATGCAAACATCAGGTGGCTATCATGCACTTCTCACCTGGCTGGTCATGCAATGTTCACGTAGCTACCATATACTGGTCACGTGACTGATCATGCACAGATCACGTAAATGATCATGCACTGTTCACATGACTGATCATGTACTGATCACGTGACTGATCACGCACTGATCACGTGGCTATCATGCACTGCTCACGTGGCTGATCATGCAATGATCACGTAGCAACCATGTACTGGTCACGTGACTGATCATGCACTGATCACGTAATTAATCCTGCACTGATCACCTGACTCATCATGCACTGATCACGTGGCTGATCACACTGTATCACGTGACTGATCAAGCACTGATCACGTGGTTATCATGCACTGATCACGTGGCTATCATTCACTGATCACGTGGATATCAATCACGGGTCACGTGGCTGATCACACACGTATCACGTGAATGATCATGCACTGATTACGTGGCTATCATGCACTGATCACGTGGCTATCATGCACTGCTAACGTGGCTGATCATGAAATGATCACGCAGCTCCCATGTACTGGTCACGTGACTGATCATGCACTGATCATGTGGCTGATCATGCAATGATCACGTAGCAACCATGTACTGGTCACGTGACTGATCATGCAATGATCACGTAAGTAATCCTGCGCATATCACCTGACTCATCATGCACTGATCACGTGGCTGATCACACACGTATCACGTGACTGATCAAGCACTGATCACGTGGTTATCATGCACTGATCACGTGGCTATCATTCACTGATCACGTGGATATCATGCACGGGTCACGTGGCTGATCATACACGTATCACGTGAATGATCATGCACTGATCACGTGGCTATCATGCACTGATCACGTGGCTATCAAGCACTGCTAACGTGGCTGATCATGAAATGATCACGCAGCTCCCATGTACTGGTCACGTGACTGATCATGCACTGATCATGTGGCTGATCATGCAATGATCACGTAGCAACCATGTACTGGTCACGTGACTGATCATGCAATGATCACGTAAGTAATCCTGCGCATATCACCTGACTCATCATGCACTGATCACGTGGCTGATCACACACGTATCGCGTGACTGATCATGCACTGATCACGTGGCTATCATGCACTGATTACGTGGCTGATCATGCAATGATCACGTAGCTACCATGTACTGGTCACGTGACTGATCTTGCACTGATCACGTAATTGATCATGCACTGATCACGTGGCTGATCAAGCACTGATCACGTGGCTATCATGCACCGCTAACGTGGCTGATCATGAAATGATCACGCAGCTACCATGTACTGGTCACGTGACTGATCATGCACTGATCATGTGGCTTATCATGCACTGATCATGTGACTGATCATGCACTGATCACGTGGCTATCATGCACTGATCACTTGGCTGGTCATACACTGATCACGCAGCTCCCATGTACTGGTCACGTGACTGATCATGCACTGATGATGTAATTGATCATGCACTGATCACGTGGCTATCATGCACTGATCACATGGCTGGTCATACACTTATCACGTGACTGATCATGCACTGATCACGTGGCTATCATGCACTGATCACATGGCTGGTCATACACTGATCACGTGCCTGGTCATTCACTGATCACGTGGCTATCATGCACTGATCACATGGCTGGTCATACACTGATCACGTGCCTGGTCATGCACAGATTACATGACTGATCATGCACTGATCACGTCACTGATCATGCACTGATCACGTGGCTATCATGCACTACTCACGTGGCTGATCATGCAATGATCATGTAGCTGCCATGTGCCGGTCACGTGACTGATCATACACCCATCAGGTGACTGATCTTGCACTGATCACGTGGCTATCATGCACTGATCATGTGGCTGATCATACACTGATCACTTGCCTGGTCATGCACAGATCACGTGACTAATCATGAACTGATCACGTAGCAATCATTCACTGATCACCTGGCTGATCATGCACTGATCACGTGGCTATCATGCAATGATCACGTGGCTATCATGCACTGATCACGTGGCTGATCATGCACTGATACCGTGACTGAGCATGGACTGATCACATGACTATCATGTAGTGATCACGTGACTTAATGGCGCTGACCATGTGACTGATCATGCGCTGAGCATGTTTGCTCTCATACACTGATCATGTGCCTCTGGAGGCAATAAACAAAGAGCTGAGTAGGCATGAATCAAACAGTCAGCAGGCAATAATCATGGAACTCAGCTGTGAGGAATCATGCTGCTCAGCTGGCAATAATCAAGCAGCTGAGCAGGCAGGAATTACACAGCACAGCTGGCAATTGTCAAGCAGATGACAGGCAGGAATCATGCAGCTCAGCTGGCAATTGTCAAGCAGATGAGCAGACAGTAATCACGCAGCTCAGCAGGCCCTGATCACGTGACTGAGCATGCACTGTTCACGTGGCTGATCATACACTGATTACGTGATTGATCATGCACTGATCACTTGGATATCATGCACTGATCCTGTGGCTGATCATACACTGTTCACGTGTCTGACCATGCACTGATCACGTGGCTGATCATACACTGCTCACGTAACTGATCATGCACTGATCACGTAATTGATCATGCACTGATCACGTGGCTGATCATGCACTGAACAGGTGACTGATCATGCACTGATTACGTGACTGATCATGCACTGATCACGTGGCTATCATGCACTGCTCACGTGGCTGATCATGCAGTGATCACGCAGCTACCATGTACTGGACACATGACTGATCATGCACTGATCACGTAATTGATCATGCACTGATCACCTGGCTTATCATGCATTCATCATGTGACTGATCATGTGCTGATCATGTTTGGTGTCACACACTGATCATGTGCATCTGGAGGCAATGAACAAAGGGCTGAGTAGGCAGGAATCAGTCAGCAGGCTATAATCATGGAACTCAGCTCTGAGAAATCATGCTGCTCAGCTGGAAATAATCAAGTAGATGGCAGGCAGGAATTATGCAGCACAGGTGGCAATAGTCAAGGAGATGACAGGCAGGAATCGTACAGCTCAGCTGGCAATTGTCAAGCAGATGAGCAGACAGTAATCACGCAGCTCAGCAGGCCCTGATCACGTGACTGACCATGCACTGTTCACGTCGCTGATCACACACCTATCACGTGACTGATCATGCACTGATCACGTGGCTCTCATGCACTGATCACGTGATTGCGCATGCACTGATCACGTACTTGTATGCACTGCTCACGTGCTATCATGCACTGATCATGTGACTGATCATGCACTGATCACGTAGCTATCTTGCACTGATCACTTGGCTGATCATACACTCATCACGCGACTGATCGTGCACTGATTACGGCGCTATCATGCATTGACTACATGACTCCTCATGCACTGATCACGTGGATGATCATGCACTGATCACGTGACTGACCATGCACTGATCACGTGCCTGGTCATGCACTGATCACGTGGCTATCATGCACTGATCACATGGCTGGTCATACACTGATCACGTGCCTGGTCATGCACAGATTACATGACTGATCATGCACTGATCACGTCACTGATCATGCACTGATCACGTGGCTATCATGCACTACTCACGTGGCTGATCATGCAATGATCATGTAGCTACCATGTACCGGTCACGTGACTGATCATACACCCATCAGGTGACTGATCATGCACTGATCACGTGGCTATCATGCACTGATCATGTGGCTGATCATACACTGATCACCTGCCTGGTCATGCACAGATCACGTGACTAATCATGAACTGATCACGTAGCAATCATTCACTGATCACCTGGCTGATCATGCAGTGATCACGTGGCTATCATGCAATGATCACGTGGCTATCATGCACTGATCACGTGGCTGATCATGCACTGATACCGTGACTGAGCATGGACTGATCACATGACTATCATGTAGTGATCACGTGACTTAATGGCGCTGACCATGTGACTGATCATGCGCTGAGCATGTTTGCTCTCATACACTGATCATGTGCCTCTGGAGGCAATAAACAAAGAGCTGAGTAGGCATGAATCAAACAGTCAGCAGGCAATAATCATGGAACTCAGCTGTGAGGAATCATGCTGCTCAGCTGGCAATAATCAAGCAGCTGAGCAGGCAGGAATTACACAGCACAGCTGGCAATTGTCAAGCAGATGACAGGCAGGAATCATGCAGCTCAGCTGGCAATTGTCAAGCAGATGAGCAGACAGTAATCACGCAACTCAGCAGGCCCTGATCACATGACTGAGCATGCACTGTTCACGTGGCTGATCATACACTGATTACGTGATTGATCATGCACTGATCACTTGGATATCATGCACTGATCATGTGGCTGATCATACACTGTTCACGTGTCTGACCATGCACTGATCACGTGGCTGATCACACACTGCTCACGTAACTGATCATGCACTGATCACGTAATTGATCATGCACTGATCACGTGGCTGATCATGCACTGAACACGTGACTGATCATGCACTGATCACGTGACTGATCATGCACTGATCACGTGGCTATCATGCACTGCTCACGTGGCTGATCATGCAGTGATCACACAGCTACCATGTACTGGTCACATGACTGATCATGCACTGATCACGTAATTGATCATGCACTGCTCACGTGGCTGATCATGCAGTGATCACGTAGCTACCATGTACTGGACACATGACTGATCATGCACTGATCACGTAATTGATCATGCACTGATCACGTGGCTCTCATGCACTGATCACGTGATTGCGCATGCACTGATCACGTACTTGTATGCACTGCTCACATGCTATCATGCACTGATCATGTGACTGATCATGCACTGATCACGTAGCTATCTTGCACTGATCACTTGGCTGATCATACACTCATCACGGGACTGATCGTGCACTGATTACGGCGCTATCATGCATTGACTACATGACTCCTCATGCACTGATCACGTGGATGATCATGCACTGATAACGTGACTGACCATGCACTGATCACGTGACTGATTATGCACTGATCACGTGGCTGATCATGCACTGATCACGTGGCTATCATGCACTGCTCACGTGGCTGATCATGCAAACATCAGGTGGCTATCATGCACTTCTCACCTGGCTGGTCATGCAATGTTCACGTAGCTACCATATACTGGTCACGTGACTGATCATGCACAGATCACGTAAATGATCATGCACTGTTCACATGACTGATCATGTACTGATCACGTGACTGATCACGCACTGATCACGTGGCTATCATGCACTGCTCACGTGGCTGATCATGCAATGATCACGTAGCAACCATGTACTGGTCACGTGACTGATCATGCACTGATCACGTAATTAATCCTGCACTGATCACCTGACTCATCATGCACTGATCACGTGGCTGATCACACACGTATCACGTGACTGATCAAGCACTGATCACGTGGTTATCATGCACTGATCACGTGGCTATCATTCACTGATCACGTGGATATCAATCACGGGTCACGTGGCTGATCACACACGTATCACGTGAATGATCATGCACTGATTACGTGGCTATCATGCACTGATCACGTGGCTATCATGCACTGCTAACGTGGCTGATCATGAAATGATCACGCAGCTCCCATGTACTGGTCACGTGACTGATCATGCACTGATCATGTGGCTGATCATGCAATGATCACGTAGCAACCATGTACTGGTCACGTGACTGATCATGCAATGATCACGTAAGTAATCCTGCGCATATCACCTGACTCATCATGCACTGATCACGTGGCTGATCACACACGTATCACGTGACTGATCAAGCACTGATCACGTGGTTATCATGCACTGATCACGTGGCTATCATTCACTGATCACGTGGATATCATGCACGGGTCACGTGGCTGATCACACACGTATCACGTGAATGATCATGCACTGATCACGTGGCTATCATGCACTGATCACGTGGCTATCATGCACTGCTAACGTGGCTGATCATGAAATGATCACGCAGCTCCCATGTACTGGTCACGTGACTGATCATGCACTGATCATGTGGCTGATCATGCAATGATCACGTAGCAACCATGTACTGGTCACGTGACTGATCATGCAATGATCACGTAAGTAATCCTGCGCATATCACCTGACTCATCATGCACTGATCACGTGGCTGATCACACACGTATCACGTGACTGATCATGCACTGATCACGTGGCTATCATGCACTGATTACGTGGCTGATCATGCAATGATCACGTAGCTACCATGTACTGGTCACGTGACTGATCTTGCACTGATCACGTAATTGATCATGCACTGATCACGTGGCTGATCAAGCACTGATCACGTGGCTATCATGCACCGCTAACGTGGCTGATCATGAAATGATCACGCAGCTACCATGTACTGGTCACGTGACTGATCATGCACTGATCATGTGGCTTATCATGCACTGATCATGTGACTGATCATGCACTGATCACGTGGCTATCATGCACTGATCACTTGGCTGGTCATACACTGATCACGCAGCTCCCATGTACTGGTCACGTGACTGATCATGCACTGATGATGTAATTGATCATGCACTGATCACGTGGCTATCATGCACTGATCACATGGCTGGTCATACACTTATCACGTGACTGATCATGCACTGATCACGTGGCTATCATGCACTGATCACATGGCTGGTCATACACTGATCACGTGCCTGGTCATTCACTGATCACGTGGCTATCATGCACTGATCACATGGCTGGTCATACACTGATCACGTGCCTGGTCATGCACAGATTACATGACTGATCATGCACTGATCACGTCACTGATCATGCACTGATCACGTGGCTATCATGCACTACTCACGTGGCTGATCATGCAATGATCATGTAGCTGCCATGTACCGGTCACGTGACTGATCATACACCCATCAGGTGACTGATCTTGCACTGATCACGTGGCTATCATGCACTGATCATGTGGCTGATCATACACTGATCACTTGCCTGGTCATGCACAGATCACGTGACTAATCATGAACTGATCACGTAGCAATCATTCACTGATCACCTGGCTGATCATGCACTGATCACGTGGCTATCATGCAATGATCACGTGGCTATCATGCACTGATCACGTGGCTGATCATGCACTGATACCGTGACTGAGCATGGACTGATCACATGACTATCATGTAGTGATCACGTGACTTAATGGCGCTGACCATGTGACTGATCATGCGCTGAGCATGTTTGCTCTCATACACTGATCATGTGCCTCTGGAGGCAATAAACAAAGAGCTGAGTAGGCATGAATCAAACAGTCAGCAGGCAATAATCATGGAACTCAGCTGTGAGGAATCATGCTGCTCAGCTGGCAATAATCAAGCAGCTGAGCAGGCAGGAATTACACAGCACAGCTGGCAATTGTCAAGCAGATGACAGGCAGGAATCATGCAGCTCAGCTGGCAATTGTCAAGCAGATGAGCAGACAGTAATCACGCAGCTCAGCAGGCCCTGATCACGTGACTGAGCATGCACTGTTCACGTGGCTGATCATACACTGATTACGTGATTGATCATGCACTGATCACTTGGATATCATGCACTGATCCTGTGGCTGATCATACACTGTTCACGTGTCTGACCATGCACTGATCACGTGGCTGATCATACACTGCTCACGTAACTGATCATGCACTGATCACGTAATTGATCATGCACTGATCACGTGGCTGATCATGCACTGAACAGGTGACTGATCATGCACTGATTACGTGACTGATCATGCACTGATCACGTGGCTATCATGCACTGCTCACGTGGCTGATCATGCAGTGATCACGCAGCTACCATGTACTGGACACATGACTGATCATGCACTGATCACGTAATTGATCATGCACTGATCACCTGGCTTATCATGCATTCATCATGTGACTGATCATGTGCTGATCATGTTTGGTGTCACACACTGATCATGTGCATCTGGAGGCAATGAACAAAGGGCTGAGTAGGCAGGAATCAGTCAGCAGGCTATAATCATGGAACTCAGCTCTGAGAAATCATGCTGCTCAGCTGGAAATAATCAAGTAGATGGCAGGCAGGAATTATGCAGCACAGGTGGCAATAGTCAAGGAGATGACAGGCAGGAATCGTACAGCTCAGCTGGCAATTGTCAAGCAGATGAGCAGACAGTAATCACGCAGCTCAGCAGGCCCTGATCACGTGACTGACCATGCACTGTTCACGTCGCTGATCACACACCTATCACGTGACTGATCATGCACTGATCACGTGGCTCTCATGCACTGATCACGTGATTGCGCATGCACTGATCACGTACTTGTATGCACTGCTCACGTGCTATCATGCACTGATCATGTGACTGATCATGCACTGATCACGTAGCTATCTTGCACTGATCACTTGGCTGATCATACACTCATCACGCGACTGATCGTGCACTGATTACGGCGCTATCATGCATTGACTACATGACTCCTCATGCACTGATCACGTGGATGATCATGCACTGATCACGTGACTGACCATGCACTGATCACGTGCCTGGTCATGCACTGATCACGTGGCTATCATGCACTGATCACATGGCTGGTCATACACTGATCACGTGCCTGGTCATGCACAGATTACATGACTGATCATGCACTGATCACGTCACTGATCATGCACTGATCACGTGGCTATCATGCACTACTCACGTGGCTGATCATGCAATGATCATGTAGCTACCATGTACCGGTCACGTGACTGATCATACACCCATCAGGTGACTGATCATGCACTGATCACGTGGCTATCATGCACTGATCATGTGGCTGATCATACACTGATCACCTGCCTGGTCATGCACAGATCACGTGACTAATCATGAACTGATCACGTAGCAATCATTCACTGATCACCTGGCTGATCATGCAGTGATCACGTGGCTATCATGCAATGATCACGTGGCTATCATGCACTGATCACGTGGCTGATCATGCACTGATACCGTGACTGAGCATGGACTGATCACATGACTATCATGTAGTGATCACGTGACTTAATGGCGCTGACCATGTGACTGATCATGCGCTGAGCATGTTTGCTCTCATACACTGATCATGTGCCTCTGGAGGCAATAAACAAAGAGCTGAGTAGGCATGAATCAAACAGTCAGCAGGCAATAATCATGGAACTCAGCTGTGAGGAATCATGCTGCTCAGCTGGCAATAATCAAGCAGCTGAGCAGGCAGGAATTACACAGCACAGCTGGCAATTGTCAAGCAGATGACAGGCAGGAATCATGCAGCTCAGCTGGCAATTGTCAAGCAGATGAGCAGACAGTAATCACGCAACTCAGCAGGCCCTGATCACATGACTGAGCATGCACTGTTCACGTGGCTGATCATACACTGATTACGTGATTGATCATGCACTGATCACTTGGATATCATGCACTGATCATGTGGCTGATCATACACTGTTCACGTGTCTGACCATGCACTGATCACGTGGCTGATCACACACTGCTCACGTAACTGATCATGCACTGATCACGTAATTGATCATGCACTGATCACGTGGCTGATCATGCACTGAACACGTGACTGATCATGCACTGATCACGTGACTGATCATGCACTGATCACGTGGCTATCATGCACTGCTCACGTGGCTGATCATGCAGTGATCACACAGCTACCATGTACTGGTCACATGACTGATCATGCACTGATCACGTAATTGATCATGCACTGATCACCTGGCTTATCATGCATTCATCATGTGACTGATCATGTGCTGATCATGTTTGGTGTCACACACTGATCATGTGCATCTGGAGGCAATGAGCAAAGAGCTGAGTAGGCAGGAATCAGTCAGCAGGCTATAATCATGGAACTCAGCTCTGAGAAATCATGCTGCTCAGCTGGAAATAATCAAGTAGATGAGCAGGCAGGAATTATGCAGCACAGGTGGCAATAGTCAAGGAGATGACAGGCAGGAATTGTACAGCTCAGATGGCAATTGTCAAGCAGATGAGCAGACAGTAATCACGCTGCTCAGCAGGCCCTGATCACGTGACTGACCATGCACTGTTCATGTCGCTGATCACACACCTATCACGTGACTGATCATGCACTGATCACGTAATTGATCATGCACTGATCACGTGGCTGATCAAGCACTGATCACGTGGCTATCATGCACTGCTAACGTGGCTGATCATGAAATGATCACGCAGCTCCCATGTACTGGTGACGTGACTGATCATGCACTGATCACGTGGCTGATCATGCACTGATACTGTGACTGAGCATGGACTGATCACATGACTATCATGTAGTGATCACGTGACTTAATGGCGCTGACCATGTGACTGATCATGCGCTGAGCATGTTTGCTATCATACACTGATCATGTGCCTCTGGAGGCAATAAACAAAGAGCTGAGTAGGCATGAATCAAACAGTCAGCAGGCAATAATCATGGAACTCAGCTGTGAGGAATCATGCTGCTCAGCTGGCAATAATCAAGCAGCTGAGCAGGCAGGAATTACACAGCACAGCTGGCAATTGTCAAGCAGATGACATGCAGGAATTACACAGCACAGCTGGCAATTGTCAAGCAGATGAGCAGACAGTAATCACGCAACTCAGCAGGCCCTGATCACATGACTGAGCATGCACTGTTCACGTGGCTGATCATACACTGATTACGTGATTGATCATGCACTGATCACTTGGATATCATGCACTGATCATGTGGCTGATCATACACTGTTCACGTGTCTGACCATGCACTGATCACGTGGCTGATCACACACTGCTCACGTAACTGATCATGCACTGATCACGTAATTGATCATGCACTGATCACGTGGCTGATCATGCACTGAACACGTGACTGATCATGCACTGATCACGTGACTGATCATGCACTGATCACGTGGCTATCATGCACTGCTCACGTGGCTTATCATGCAGTGATCACGCAGCTACCATGTACTGGTCACATGACTGATCATGCACTGATCACGTAATTGATCATGCCCTGATCACCTGGCTTATCATGCATTCATCATGTGACTGATCATGTGCTGATCATGTTTGGTGTCACACACTGATCTTGTGCATCTGGAGGCAATGAACAAAGAGCTGAGTATGCAGGAATCAGTCAGCAGGCTATAATCATGGAACTCAGCTCTGAGAAATCATGCTGCTCAGCTGGAAATAATCAAGTAGATGAGCAGGCAGGAATTATGCAGCACAGGTGGCAATAGTCAAGGAGATGACAGGCAGGAATCGTACAGCTCAGATGGCAATTGTCAAGCAGATGAGCAGACAGTAATCACGCTGCTCAGCAGGCCCTGATCACGTGACTGACCATGCACTGTTCACGTCGCTGATCACACACCTATCACGTGACTGATTATGCACTGATCACGTAATTGATCATGCACTGATCACGTGGCTGATCAAGCACTGATTACGTGGCTATCATGCACTGCTAACGTGGCTGATCATGAAATGATCACGCAGCTCCCATGTACTCGTCACGTGACTGATCATGCACTGATCATGTGGCTGATCATGCACTGATCACGTAACTGATCATGCACTCACGACGTGGCTATCATGCACTGATCACTTGGCTGGTAATACACTGATCACGCAGCTCCCATGTACTGGTCACGTGACTGATCATGCACTGATCACGTGGCTATCATGCACTGATCACATGGCTGGTCATACACTGATCACGTGACTGATCATGCACTGATCACGTGGCTATCATGCACTGATCACATGGCTGGTCATACACTGATCACGTGCCTGGTCATGCACTGATCACGTGCCTGTTCATGCACTGATCACGTGGCTATCATGCACTGATCACATGGCTGGTCATACAGTGATCACGTGCCTGGTCATGCACAGATTACATGACTGATCATGCACTGATCACGTCACTATCATGCACTGGTCACGTGGCTATCATGCACTGATCACGTGGCTATCATGCACTGATCACGTGGCTGATCATGCAATGATCACGTAGCTACCATGTACTGGTCACGTGACTGATCTTGCACTGATCACGTGGCTATCATGCACTGATCATGTGGCTGATCATACACTGATCACCTGCCTGGTCATGCACAAATCACGTGACTAATCATGAACTGATCACGTAGCAATCATTCACTGATCACCTGGCTGATCATGCAGTGATCACGTGGCTATCATGCAATGATCACGTGGCTATCATGCACTGATCACGTGGCTGATCATGCACTGATACCGTGACTGAGCATGGACTGATCACATGACTATCATGTAGTGATCACGTGACTTAATGGCGCTGACCATGTGATTGATCATGCGCTGAACATGTTTGCTATCATACACTGATCATGTGCCTCTGGAGGCAATAAACAAAGAGCTGAGTAGGCATGAATCAAACAGTCAGCAGGCAATAATCATGGAACTCAACTGTGAGGAATCATGCTGCTCAGCTGGCAATAATCAAGCAGCTGAGCAGGCAGGAATTACACAGCACAGCTGGCAATTGTCAAGCAGATGACAGGCAGGAATCATGCAGCTCAGCTGGCAATTGTCAAGCAGATGAGCAGACAGGAATCACGCAGCTCAGCAGGCCCTGATCACGTGACTGAGCATGCACTGTTCACGTGGCTGATCATACACTGATTACGTGATTGATCATGCACTGATCACTTGGATATCATGCACTGATCACGTGGCTGATCATACACTGTTCACGTGTCTGACCATGCACTGATCACGTGGCTGATTATGCACTGATCACGTGGCTGATCATGCCCTGATCATGTGGCTATCATGCACTGCTCACGTGGCTGATCATGAAAACATCAAGTGGCTATCATGCACTTCTCACCTGGCTGGTCATGCAATGTTCACGTAGCTACCATTTACTGGTCACGTGACTGATCATGCACAGATCACGTAAATGATCATGCACTGTTCACGTGACTGATCATGTACTGATCACCTGACTGAACACGCACTGATCACGTGGCTATCATGCACTGCTCACGTGGCTGATCATGCAATGGTCACGTAGCAACCATGTACTGGTCACGAGACTGATCATGCACTGATCACGTAATTAATCCTGCACTGATCACCTGACTCATCATGCACTGATCACGTGGCTGATCACACACGTATCACGTGACTGATCATGCACTGTTCAAGTGGTTATCATGCACTAATCACGTGCTATAATTCACTGATCACGTGGATATCATGCACGGGTCACGTGGCTGATCACACACGTATCACGTGACTGATCATGCACTGATCACGTGGCTATCATGCACTGATCACGTGGCTATCATGCACTGATCACGTGGCTGATCATGCAATGATCACGTAGCTACCATGTACTGGTCACGTGGCTGATCATTCACTGCTCACGTAACTGATCATGCACTGATCACGTAATTGATCATGCACTGATCACGTGGCTGATCATGCACTGAACAGGTGACTGATCATGCACTGATCACGTGACTGATCATGCACTAATCATGTGGCTATCATGCACTGCTCACGTGGCTGATCATGCAGTGATCACGCAGCTACCATGTACTGGACACATGACTGATCATGCACTGATCACGTAATTGATCATGCACTGCTCACGTGGCTGATCATGCAGTGATCACGCAGCTACCATGTACTGGACACATGACTGATCATGCACTGATCACGTAATTGATCATGCACTGATCACGTGGCTCTCATGCACTGATCACGTGATTGCGCATGCACTGATCACGTACTTGTATGCACTGCTCACATGCTATCATGCACTGATCATGTGACTGATCATGCACTGATCACGTAGCTATCTTGCACTGATCACTTGGCTGATCATACACTCATCACGGGACTGATTGTGCACTGATTACGGCGCTATCATGCATTGACTACATGACTCCTCATGCACTGATCACGTGGATGATCATGCACTGATAACGTGACTGACCATGCACTGATCACGTGGCTGATCATGCACTGATCACGTGGCTGATCATGCACTGATCACGTGGCTATCATGCACTGATCACGTGGCTGATCATGCAAACATCAGGTGGCTATCATGCACTTCTCACCTGGCTGGTCATGCAATGTTCACGTAGCTACCATATACTGGTCAAGTGACTGATCATGCACAGATCACGTAAATGATCATGCACTGTTCACGTGACTGATCATGTACTGATCACGTGACTGATCACGCACTGATCACGTGGCTATCAAGCACTGCTCACGTGGCTGATCATGCAATGATCACGTAGCAACCATGTACTGGTCACGTGACTGATGATGCACTGATCACGTAATTAATCCTGCACTGATCACCTGACTCATCATGCACTGATCACGTGGCTGATCACACACGTATCACGTGACTGATCAAGCACTGATCACGTGGTTATCATGCACTGATCACGTGGCTATCATTCACTGATCACGTGGATATCATGCACGGGTCACGTGGCTGATCACACACGTATCACGTGAATGATCATGCACTGATCACGTGGCTATCATGCACTGATCACGTGGCTATCATGCACTGCTAACGTGGCTGATCATGAAATGATCACGCAGCTCCCATGTACTGGTCACGTGACTGATCATGCACTGATCATGTGGCTGATCATGCAATGATCACGTAGCAACCATGTACTGGTCACGTGACTGATCATGCAATGATCACGTAAGTAATCCTGCGCATATCACCTGACTCATCATGCACTGATCACGTGGCTGATCACACACGTATCACGTGACTGATCAAGCACTGATCACGTGGTTATCATGCACTGATCACGTGGCTATCATTCACTGATCACGTGGATATCATGCACGGGTCACGTGGCTGATCACACACGTATCACGTGAATGATCATGCACTGATCACGTGGCTATCATGCACTGATCACGTGGCTATCATGCACTGCTAACGTGGCTGATCATGAAATGATCACGCAGCTCCCATGTACTGGTCACGTGACTGATCATGCACTGATCATGTGGCTGATCATGCAATGATCACGTAGCAACCATGTACTGGTCACGTGACTGATCATGCAATGATCACGTAAGTAATCCTGCGCATATCACCTGACTCATCATGCACTGATCACGTGGCTGATCACACACGTATCACGTGACTGATCATGCACTGATCACGTGGCTATCATGCACTGATTACGTGGCTGATCATGCAATGATCACGTAGCTACCATGTACTGGTCACGTGACTGATCTTGCACTGATCACGTAATTGATCATGCACTGATCACGTGGCTGATCAAGCACTGATCACGTGGCTATCATGCACCGCTAACGTGGCTGATCATGAAATGATCACGCAGCTACCATGTACTGGTCACGTGACTGATCATGCACTGATCATGTGGCTTATCATGCACTGATCATGTGACTGATCATGCACTGATCACGTGGCTATCATGCACTGATCACTTGGCTGGTCATACACTGATCACGCAGCTCCCATGTACTGGTCACGTGACTGATCATGCACTGATGATGTAATTGATCATGCACTGATCACGTGGCTATCATGCACTGATCACATGGCTGGTCATACACTTATCACGTGACTGATCATGCACTGATCACGTGGCTATCATGCACTGATCACATGGCTGGTCATACACTGATCACGTGCCTGGTCATGCACAGATTACATGACTGATCATGCACTGATCACGTCACTGATCATGCACTGATCACGTGGCTATCATGCACTACTCACGTGGCTGATCATGCAATGATCATGTAGCTACCATGTACCGGTCACGTGACTGATCATACACCCATCAGTTGACTGATCTTGCACTGATCACGTGGCTATCATGCACTGATCATGTGGCTGATCATACACTGATCACCTGCCCGGTCATGCACAGATCACGTGACTAATCATGAACTGATCACGTAGCAATCATTCACTGATCACCTGGCTGATCATGCACTGATCACGTGGCTATCATGCAATGATCACGAGGCTATCATGCACTGATCACGTGGCTGATCATGCACTGATACCGTGACTGAGCATGGACTGATCACATGACTATCATGTAGTGATCACGTGACTTAATGGCGCTGACCATGTGACTGATCATGCGCTGAGCATGTTTGCTATCATACACTGATCATGTGCCTCTGGAGGCAATAAACAAAGAGCTGAGTAGGCATGAATCAAACAGTCAGCAGGCAATAATCATGGAACTCAGCTGTGAGGAATCATGCTGCTCAGCTGGCAATAATCAAGCAGCTGAGCAGGCAGGAATTACACAGCACAGCTGGCAATTGTCAAGCAGATGACAGGCAGGAATCATGCAGCTCAGCTGGCAATTGTCAAGCAGATGAGCAGACAGGAATCACGCAGCTCAGCAGGCCCTGATCCCGTGACTGAGCATGCACTGTTCACGTGGCTGATCATACACTGATTACGTGATTGATCATGCACTGATCACTTGGATATCATGCACTGATCCTGTGGCTGATCATACACTGTTCACGTGTCTGACCATGCACTGATCACGTGGCTGATCATACACTGCTCACGTAACTGATCATGCACTGATCACGTAATTGATCATGCACTGATCACGTGGCTGATCATGCACTGAACAGGTGACTGATCATGCACTGATTACGTGACTGATCATGCACTGATCATGTGGCTATCATGCACTGCTCACGTGGCTGATCATGCAGTGATCACGCAGCTACCATGTACTGGACACATGACTGATCATGCACTGATCACGTAATTGATCATGCACTGATCACCTGGCTTATCATGCATTCATCATGTGACTGATCATGTGCTGATCATGTTTGGTGTCACACACTGATCATGTGCATCTGGAGGCAATGAACAAAGGGCTGAGTAGGCAGGAATCAGTCAGCAGGCTATAATCATGGAACTCAGCTCTGAGAAATCATGCTGCTCAGCTGGAAATAATCAAGTAGATGGCAGGCAGGAATTATGCAGCACAGGTGGCAATAGTCAAGGAGATGACAGGCAGGAATCGTACAGCTCAGCTGGCAATTGTCAAGCAGATGAGCAGACAGTAATCACGCAGCTCAGCAGGCCCTGATCACGTGACTGACCATGCACTGTTCACGTCGCTGATCACACACCTATCACGTGACTGATCATGCACTGATCACGTGGCTCTCATGCACTGATCACGTGATTGCACATGCACTGATCACGTACTTGTATGCACTGCTCACGTGCTATCATGCACTGATCATGTGACTGATCATGCACTGATCACGTAGCTATCTTGCACTGATCACTTGGCTGATCATACACTCATCACGTGACTGACCATGCACTGATCACGTGGCTGATTATGCACTGATCACGTGGCTGATCATACACTGTTCACGTGTCTGACCATGCACTGATCACGTGGCTGATTATGCACTGAACACGTGGCTGATCATGCACTGATCACGTGGCTATCATGCACTGCTCACGTGGCTGATCATGCAAACATCAGGTGGCTATCATGCACTTCTCACCTGGCTGGTCATGCACTGTTCACGTAGCTACCATATACTGGTCACGTGACTGATCATGCACAGATCACGTAAATGATCATGCACTGTTCACGTGACTGATCATGTACTGATCACGTGACTGATCACGCACTTATCACGTGGCTATCATGCACTGCTCACGTGGCTGATCATGCAATGATCACGTAGCAACCATGTACTGGTCACGTGACTGATCATGCACTGATCACGTAATTAATCCTGCACTGATCACCTGACTCATCATGCACTGATCACGTGGCTGATCACACACGTATCACGTGACTGATCAAGCACTGATCACGTGGTTATCATGCACTGATCACGTGGCTATCATTCACTGATCACGTGGATATCATGCACGGGTCACGTGGCTGATCACACACGTATCACGTGAATGATCATGCACTGATCACGTGGCTCTCATGCACTGATCACGTGGCTATCATGCACTGCTAACGTGGCTGATCATGAAATGATCACGCAGCTCCCATGTACTGGTCACGTGACTGATCATGCACTGATCATGTGGCTGATCATGCAATGATCACGTAGCAACCATGTACTGGTCACGTGACTGATCATGCAATGATCACGTAAGTAATCCTGCGCATATCACCTGACTCATCATGCACTGATCACGTGGCTGATCACACACGTATCACGTGACTGATCATGCACTGATCACGTGGCTATCATGCACTGATTACGTGGCTGATCATGCAATGATCACGTAGCTACCATGTACTGGTCACGTGACTGATCTTGCACTGATCACGTAATTGATCATGCACTGATCACGTGGCTGATCAAGCACTGATCACGTGGCTATCATGCACCGCTAACGTGGCTGATCATGAAATGATCACGCAGCTACCATGTACTGGTCACGTGACTGATCATGCACTGATCATGTGGCTTATCATGCACTGATCATGTGACTGATCATGCACTGATCACGTGGCTATCATGCACTGATCACTTGGCTGGTCATACACTGATCACGCAGCTCCCATGTACTGGTCACGTGACTGATCATGCACTGATGACGTAATTGATCATGCACTGATCACGTGGCTATCATGCACTGATCACATGGCTGGTCATACACTTATCACGTGACTGATCATGCACTGATCACGTGGCTATCATGCACTGATCACATGGCTGGTCATACACTGATCACGTGCCTGGTCATTCACTGATCACGTGGCTATCATGCACTGATCACATGGCTGGTCATACACTGATCACGTGCCTGGTCATGCACAGATTACATGACTGATCATGCACTGATCACGTTACTGATCATGCACTGATCACGTGGCTATCATGCACTACTCACGTGGCTGATCATGCAATGATCATGTAGCTACCATGTACCGGTCACGTGACTGATCATACACCCATCAGGTGACTGATCATGCACTGATCACGTGGCTATCATGCACTGATCATGTGGCTGATCATACACTGATCACCTGCCTGGTCATGCACAGATCACGTGACTAATCATGAACTGATCACGTAGCAATCATTCACTGATCACCTGGCTGATCATGCACTGATCACGTGGCTATCATGCAATGATCACGTGGCTATCATGCACTGATCACGTGGCTGATCATGCACTGATACCGTGACTGAGCATGGACTGATCACATGACTATCATGTAGTGATCACGTGACTTAATGGCGCTGACCATGTGACTGATCATGCGCTGAGCATGTTTGCTCTCATACACTGATCATGTGCCTCTGGAGGCAATAAACAAAGAGCTGAGTAGGCATGAATCAAACAGTCAGCAGGCAATAATCATGGAACTCAGCTGTGAGGAATCATGCTGCTCAGCTGGCAATAATCAAGCAGCTGAGCAGGCAGGAATTACACAGCACAGCTGGCAATTGTCAAGCAGATGACAGGCAGGAATCATGCAGCTCAGCTGGCAATTGTCAAGCAGATGAGCAGACAGGAATCACGCAACTCAGCAGGCCCTGATCACATGACTGAGCATGCACTGTTCACGTGGCTGATCATACACTGATTACGTGATTGATCATGCACTGATCACTTGGATATCATGCACTGATCATGTGGCTGATCATACACTGTTCACGTGTCTGACCATGCACTGATCACGTGGCTGATCACACACTGCTCACGTAACTGATCATGCACTGATCACGTAATTGATCATGCACTGATCACGTGGCTGATCATGCACTGAACACGTGACTGATCATGCACTGATCACGTGACTGATCATGCACTGATCACGTGGCTATCATGCACTGCTCACGTGGCTGATCATGCAGTGATCACACAGCTACCATGTACTGGTCACATGACTGATCATGCACTGATCACGTAATTGATCATGCACTGATCACCTGGCTTATCATGCATTCATCATGTGACTGATCATGTGCTGATCATGTTTGGTGTCACACACTGATCATGTGCATCTGGAGGCAATGAGCAAAGAGCTGAGTATGCAGGAATCAGTCAGCAGGCTATAATCATGGAACTCAGCTCTGAGAAATCATGCTGCTCAGCTGGAAATAATCAAGTAGATGAGCAGGCAGGAATTATGCAGCACAGGTGGCAATAGTCAAGGAGATGACAGGCAGGAATCGTACAGCTCAGATGGCAATTGTCAAGCAGATGAGCAGACAGTAATCATGCTGCTCAGCAGGCCCTGATCACGTGACTGACCATGCACTGTTCATGTCGCTGATCACACACCTATCACGTGACTGATCATGCACTGATCACGTAATTGATCATGCACTGATCACGTGGCTATCATGCACTGCTAACGTGGCTGATCATGAAATGATCACGCAGCTCCCATGTACTGGTGACGTGACTGATCATGCACTGATCACGTGGCTGATCATGCACTGATACTGTGACTGAGCATGGACTGATCACATGACTATCATGTAGTGATCACGTGACATAATGGCGCTGACCATGTGACTGATCATGGGCTGAGCATGTCTGCTATCATACACGGATCATGTGCCTCTGGAGGCAATAAACAAAGAGCTGAGTAGGCATGAATCAAACAGTCAGCAGGCAATAATCATGGAACTCAGCTGTGAGGAATCATGCTGCTCAGCTGGCAATAATCAAGCAGCTGAGCAGGCAGGAATTACACAGCACAGCTGGCAATTGTCAAGCAGATGACAGGCAGGAATTACACAGCACAGCTGGCAATTGTCAAGCAGATGAGCAGACAGTAATCACGCAACTCAGCAGGCCCTGATCACATGACTGAGCATGCACTGTTCACGTGGCTGATCATACACTGATTACGTGATTGATCATGCACTGATCACTTGGATATCATGCACTGATCATGTGGCTGATCATACACTGTTCACGTGTCTGACCATGCACTGATCACGTGGCTGATCACACACTGCTCACGTAACTGATCATGCACTGATCACGTAATTGATCATGCACTGATCACGTGGCTGATCATGCACTGAACACGTGACTGATCATGCACTGATCACGTGACTGATCATGCACTGATCACGTGGCTATCATGCACTGCTCACGTGGCTGATCATGCAGTGATCACACAGCTACCATGTACTGGTCACATGACTGATCATGCACTGATCACGTAATTGATCATGCACTGATCACCTGGCTTATCATGCATTCATCATGTGACTGATCATGTGCTGATCATGTTTGGTGTCACACACTGATCTTGTGCATCTGGAGGCAATGAGCAAAGAGCTGAGTAGGCAGAAATCAGTCAGCAGGCTATAATCATGGAACTCAGCTCTGAGAAATCATGCTGCTCAGCTGGAAATAATCAAGTAGATGAGCAGGCAGGAATTATGCAGCACAGGTGGCAATAGTCAAGGAGATGACAGGCAGGAATCGTACAGCTCAGATGGCAATTGTCAAGCAGATGAGCAGACAGTAATCACGCTGCTCAGCAGGCCCTGATCACGTGACTGACCATGCACTGTTCACGTCGCTGATCACACACCTATCACGTGACTGATTATGCACTGATCATGTAATTGATCATGCACTGATCACGTGGCTGATCAAGCACTGATTACGTGGCTATCATGCACTGCTAACGTGGCTGATCATGAAATGATCACGCAGCTCCCATGTACTCGTCACGTGACTGATCACGCACTGATCATGTGGCTGATCATGCACTGATCACGTAACTGATCATGCACTCACGACGTGGCTATCATGCACTGATCACTTGGCTGGTAATACACTGATCACGCAGCTCCCATGTACTGGTCACGTGACTGATCATGCACTGATCACGTGGCTATCATGCACTGATCACTTGGCTGGTCATACACTGATCACGTGACTGATCATGCACTGATCACGTGGCTATCATGCACTGATCACATGGCTGGTCATACACTGATCACGTGCCTGGTCATGCACTGATCACGTGCCTGTTCATGCACTGATCACGTGGCTATCATGCACTGATCACATGGCTGGTCATACACTGATCACGTGCCTGGTCATGCACAGATTACATGACTGATCATGCACTGATCACGTCACTATCATGCACTGGTCACGTGGCTATCATGCACTGATCACGTGGCTATCATGCACTGATCACGTGGCTGATCATGCAATGATCACGTAGCTACCATGTACTGGTCACGTGACTGATCTTGCACTGATCACGTGGCTATCATGCACTGATCATGTGGCTGATCATACACTGATCACCTGCCTGGTCATGCACAGATCACGTGACTAATCATGAACTGATCACGTAGCAATCATTCACTGATCACCTGGCTGATCATGCAGTGATCACGTGGCTATCATGCAATGATCACGTGACTATCATGCACTGATCACGTGGCTGATCATGCACTGATACCGTGACTGAGCATGGACTGATCACATGACTATCATGTAGTGATCACGTGACTTAATGGCGCTGACCATGTGATTGATCATGCGCTGAACATGTTTGCTATCATACACTGATCATGTGCCTCTGGAGGCAATAAACAAAGAGCTGAGTAGGCATGAATCAAACAGTCAGCAGGCAATAATCATGGAACTCAACTGTGAGGAATCATGCTGCTCAGCTGGCAATAATCAAGCAGCTGAGCAGGCAGGAATTACACAGCACAGCTGGCAATTGTCAAGCAGATGACAGGCAGGAATCATGCAGCTCAGCTGGCAATTGTCAAGCAGATGAGCAGACAGGAATCACGCAGCTCAGCAGGCCCTGATCACGTGACTGAGCATGCACTGTTCACGTGGCTGATCATACACTGATTACGTGATTGATCATGCACTGATCACTTGGATATCATGCACTGATCACGTGGCTGATCATACACTGTTCACGTGTCTGACCATGCACTGATCACGTGGCTGATTATGCACTGATCACGTGGCTGATCATGCCCTGATCATGTGGCTATCATGCACTGCTCACGTGGCTGATCATGAAAACATCAAGTGGCTATCATGCACTTCTCACCTGGCTGGTCATGCAATGTTCACGTAGCTACCATTTACTGGTCACGTGACTGATCATGCACAGATCACGTAAATGATCATGCACTGTTCACGTGACTGATCATGTACTGATCACCTGACTGAACACGCACTGATCACGTGGCTATCATGCACTGCTCACGTGGCTGATCATGCAATGATCACGTAGCAACCATGTACTGGTCACGAGACTGATCATGCACTGATCACGTAATTAATCCTGCACTGATCACCTGACTCATCATGCACTGATCACGTGGCTGATCACACACGTATCACGTGACTGATCATGCACTGTTCAAGTGGTTATCATGCACTAATCACGTGCTATAATTCACTGATCACGTGGATATCATGCACGGGTCACGTGGCTGATCACACACGTATCACGTGACTGATCATGCACTGATCACGTGGCTATCATGCACTGATCACGTGGCTATCATGCACTGATCACGTGGCTGATCATGCAATGATCACGTAGCTACCATGTACTGGTCACGTGACTGATCTTGCACTGATCACGTGGCTATCATGCACTGATCATGTGGCTGATCATACACTGATCACCTGCCTGGTCATGCACAGATCACGTGACTAATCATGAACTGATCACGTAGCAATCATTCACTGATCACCTGGCTGATCATGCACTGATCACGTGGCTATCATGCAATGATCACATGGCTATCATGCACTGATCACGTGGCTGATCATGCACTGATACCGTGACTGAGCATGGACTGATCACATGACTATCATGTAGTGATCACGTGACTTAATGGCGCTGACCATGTGACTGATCATGCGCTGAGCATGTTTGCTCTCATACACTGATCATGTGCCTCTGGAGGCAATAAACAAAGAGCTGAGTAGGCATGAATCAAACAGTCAGCAGGCAATAATCATGGAACTCAGCTGTGAAGAATCATGCTGCTCAGCTGGCAATAATCAAGCAGCTGAGCAGGCAGGAATTACACAGCACAGCTGGCAATTGTCAAGCAGATGACAGGCAGGAATCATGCAGCTCAGCTGGCAATTGTCAAGCAGATGAGCAGACAGTAATCACGCAACTCAGCAGGCCCTGATCACATGACTGAGCATGCACTGTTCACGTGGCTGATCATACACTGATTACGTGATTGATCATGCACTGATCACTTGGATATCATGCACTGATCATGTGGCTGATCATACACTGTTCACGTGTCTGACCATGCACTGATCACGTGGCTGATCACACACTGCTCACGTAACTGATCATGCACTGATCACGTAATTGATCATGCACTGATCACGTGGCTGATCATGCACTGAACACGTGACTGATCATGCACTGATCACGTGACTGATCATGCACTGATCACGTGGCTATCATGCACTGCTCACGTGGCTGATCATGCAGTGATCACACAGCTACCATGTACTGGTCACATGACTGATCATGCACTGATCACGTAATTGATCATGCACTGATCACCTGGCTTATCATGCATTCATCATGTGACTGATCATGTGCTGATCATGTTTGGTGTCACACACTGATCTTGTGCATCTGGAGGCAATGAGCAAAGAGCTGAGTAGGCAGAAATCAGTCAGCAGGCTATAATCATGGAACTCAGCTCTGAGAAATCATGCTGCTCAGCTGGAAATAATCAAGTAGATGAGCAGGCAGGAATTATGCAGCACAGGTGGCAATAGTCAAGGAGATGACAGGCAGGAATCGTACAGCTCAGATGGCAATTGTCAAGCAGATGAGCAGACAGTAATCACGCTGCTCAGCAGGCCCTGATCACGTGACTGACCATGCACTGTTCACGTCGCTGATCACACACCTATCACGTGACTGATCATGCACGATCACGTAATTGATCATGCACTGATCACGTGGCTGATCAAGCACTGATCACGTGGCTATCATGCACTGCTAACGTGGCTGATCATGAAATGATCACGCAGCTCCCATGTACTGGTGACGTGACTGATCATGCACTGATCACGTGGCTGATCATGCACTGATACTGTGACTGAGCATGGACTGATCACATGACTATCATGTAGTGATCACGTGACTTAATGGCGCTGACCATGTGACTGATCATGCGCTGAGCATGTTTGCTATCATACACTGATCATGTGCCTCTGGAGGCAATAAACAAAGAGCTGAGTAGGCATGAATCAAACAGTCATCAGGCAATAATCATGGAACTCAGCTGTGAGGAATCATGCTGCTCAGCTGGCAATAATCAAGCAGCTGAGCAGGCAGGAATTACACAGCACAGCTGGCAATTGTCAAGCAGATGACAGGCAGGAATCATGCAGCTCAGCTGGCAATTGTCAAGCAGATGAGCAGACAGGAATCACGCAGCTCAGCAGGCCCTGATCACGTGACTGAGCATGCACTGTTCACGTGGCTGATCATACACTGATTACGTGATTGATCATGCACTGATCACTTGGATATCATGCACTGATCACGTGGCTGATCATACACTGTTCACGTGTCTGACCATGCACTGATCACGTGGCTGATTATGCACTGATCACGTGGCTGATCATGCCCTGATCATGTGGCTATCATGCACTGCTCACGTGGCTGATCATGCAAACATCAAGTGGCTATCATGCACTTCTCACCTGGCTGGTCATGCAATGTTCACGTAGCTACCATATACTGGTCACGTGACTGATCATGCACAGATCACGTAAATGATCATGCACTGTTCACGTGACTGATCATGTACTGATCACCTGACTGATCACGCACTGATCACGTGGCTATCATGCACTGCTCACGTGGTTGATCATGCAATGATCACGTTTCAACCATGTACTGGACACATGACTGATCATGCACTGATCACGTAATTGATCATGCACTGATCACGTGGCTGATCATGCACTGAACAGGAGACTGATCATGCAATGATCACGTGACTGATCATGCACTGATCACGTGGCTATCATGCACTGCTCACGTGGCTGATCATGCAGTGATCACGCAGCTACCATGTACTGGACACATGACTGATCATGCACTGATCACGTAATTGATCATGCACTGATCACCTGGCTTATCATGCATTCATCATGTGACTGATAATGTGCTGATCATGTTTGGTGTCACACACTGATCATGTGCATCTGGAGGCAATGAACAAAGAGCTGAGTAGGCAGGAATCAGTCAGCAGGCTATAATCATGGAACTCAGCTCTGAGAAATCATGCTGCTCAGCTGGAAATAATCAAGTAGATGAGCAGGCAGGAATTATGCAGCACAGGTGGCAATAGTCAAGGAAATGACAGGCAGGAATCGTACAGCTCAGCTGGCAATTGTCAAGCAGATGAGCAGACAGTAATCACGCAGCTCAGCAGGCCCTGATCACGTGACTGACCATGCACTGTTCACGTCGCTGATCACACACCTATCACGTGACTGATCATGCACTGATCACGTGGCTCTCATGCACTGATCACGTGATTGCGCATGCACTGATCACGTAATTGTATGCAATGCTCCCGAGGCTATCGTGCACTGATCATGTGACTGATCATGCACTGATCACGTAGCTATCTTGCACTAATCACTTTGCTGATCATACACTCATCACGGGACTGATCGTGCACTGATTACGGCGCTATCATGCATTGACTACATGACTCCACATGCACTGATCACGTGGATGATCATGCACTGATCACGTGACTGACCATGCACTGATCACGTGACTGATTATGCACTGATCACGTGGCTGATCATGCACTGATCATGTGGCTATCATGCACTGCTCACGTGGCTGATCATGCAAACATCAGGTGGCTATCATGCACTTCTCACCTGGCTGGTCATGCAATGTTTACGTAGCTACCATATACTGCTCACGTGACTGAGCATGCACAGATCATGTAAATGATCATGCACTGTTCACGTGACTGATCATGTACTGATCACGTGACTGATCACGCACTGATCACGTGGCTATCATGCACTGCTCACGTGGCTGATCATGCAATGATCACGTAGCAACCATGTACTGGTCACGTGACTGATCATGCACTGATCACGTAATTAATCCTGCTCTGATCACCTGACTCATCATGCACTGATCACGTGGCTGATCACACACGTATCACGTGACTGATCATGCACTGATCACGTGGTTATCATGCACTGATCACGTGGCTATCATTCACTGATCACGTGGATATCATGCACGGGTCACGTGGCTGATCACACACGTATCACGTGAATGATCATGCACTGATCACGTGGCTATCATGCACTGATCACGTGGCTGATCATGCAATGATCACGTAGCTACCATGTACTGGTCTCGTGACTGATCTTGCACTGATCACGTGGCTATCATGCACTGATCACATGGCTGGTCATACACTGATCACACAGCTCCCATGTACTGGTCACGTGACTGATCATGCACTGATCACGTGGCTATCATGCACTGATCACATGGCTGGTCATACACTGATCACGTGACTGATCATGCACTGATCACGTGGCTATCATGCACTGATCACATCGCTGGTCATACACTGATCACGTGCCTGGTCATGCACTGATCACGTGCCTGTTCATGCACTGAATACGTGGCTATCATGCACTGATCACATGGCTGGTCATACAGTGATCACGTGCCTGGTCATGCACAGATTACATGACTGATCATGCACTGATCACGTCACTATCATGCACTGGTCACGTGGCTATCATGCACTGATCACGTGGCTATCATGCACTGATCACGTGGCTGATCATGCAATGATCACGTAGCTACCATGTACTGGTCACGTGACTGATCTTTCACTGATCACGTGGCTATCATGCACTGATCATGTGGCTGATCATACACTGATCACCTGCCTGGTCATGCACAGATCACGTGACTAATCATGCACTGATCACGTAGCAATCATTCACTGATCACCTGGCTGATCATGCACTGATCACGTGGCTATCATGCAATGATCACGTGGCTATCATGCACTGATCACGTGGCTGATCATGCACTGATACCGTGACTGAGCATGGACTGATCACATGACTATCATGTAGTGATCACGTGACTTAATGGCACTGACCATGTGACTGATCATGCGCTGAGCATGTTTGCTATCATACACTGATCATGTGCCTCTGGAGGCAATAAACAAAGAGCTGAGTAGGCATGAATCAAACAGTCAGCAGGCAATAATCATGGAACTCAGCTGTGAAGAATCATGCTGCTCAGCTGGCAATAATCAAGCAGCTGAGCAGGCAGGAATTACACAGCACAGCTGGCAATTGTCAAGCAGATGAGCAGACAGTAATCACGCAACTCAGCAGGCCCTGATCACATGACTGAGCATGCACTGTTCACGTGGCTGATCATACACTGATTACGTGATTGATCATGCACTGATCACTTGGATATCATGCACTGCTCACGTGGCTGATCATGCAGTGATCACGCAGCTACCATGTACTGGACACATGACTGATCATGCACTGATCACGTGGCTGATCATGCACTGAACAGGTGACTGATCATGCACTGATTACGTGACTGATCATGCACTGATCACGTGGCTATCATGCACTGCTCACGTGGCTGATCATGCAGTGATCACGCAGCTACCATGTACTGGACACATGACTGATCATGCACTGATCACGTAATTGATCATGCACTGATCACCTGGCTTATCATGCATTCATCATGTGACTGATCATGTGCTGATCATGTTTGGTGTCACACACTGATCATGTGCATCTGGAGGCAATGAGCAAAGAGCTGAGTAGGCAGGAATCAGTCAGCAGGCTATAATCATGGAACTCAGCTCTGAGAAATCATGCTGCTCAGCTGGAAATAATCAAGTAGATGAGCAGGCAGGAATTATGCAGCACAGGTGGCAATAGTCAAGGAGATGACAGGCAGGAATCGTACAGCTCAGATGGCAATTGTCAAGCAGATGAGCAGACAGTAATCACGCTGCTCAGCAGGCCATGATCACGTGACTGACCATGCACTGTTCATGTCGCTGATCACACACCTATCACGTGACTGATCATGCACTGATCACGTAATTGATCATGCACTGATCACGTGGCTGATCAAGCACTGATCACGTGGCTATCATGCACTGCTAACGTGGCTGATCATGAAATGATCACGCAGCTCCCATGTACTGGTGACGTGACTGATCATGCACTGATCACGTGGCTGATCATGCACTGATACTGTGACTGAGCATGGACTGATCACATGACTATCATGTAGTGATCACGTGACTTAATGGCGCTGACCATGTGACTGATCATGCGCTGAGCATGTTTGCTATCATACACTGATCATGTGCCTCTGGAGGCAATAAACAAAGAGCTGAGTAGGCATGAATCAAACAGTCAGCAGGCAATAATCATGGAACTCAGCTGTGAAGAATCATGCTGCTCAGCTGGCAATAATCAAGCAGCTGAGCAGGCAGGAATTACACAGCACAGCTGGCAATTGTCAAGCAGATGACAGGCAGGAATCATGCAGCTCAGCTGGCAATTGTCAAGCAGATGAGCAGACAGGAATCACGCAGCTCAGCAGGCCCTGATCACGTGACTGAGCATGCACTGTTCACGTGGCTGATCATACACTGATTACGTGATTGATCATGCACTGATCACTTGGATATCATGCACTGATCCTGTGGCTGATCATACACTGTTCACGTGTCTGACCATGCACTGATCACGTGGCTGATCATACACTGCTCACGTAACTGATCATGCACTGATCACGTAATTGATCATGCACTGATCACGTGGCTGATCATGCACTGAACAGGTGACTGATCATGCACTGATTACGTGACTGATCATGCACTGATCACGTGGCTATCATGCACTGCTCACGTGGCTGATCATGCAGTGATCACGCAGCTACCATGTACTGGACACATGACTGATCATGCACTGATCACGTAATTGATCATGCACTGATCACCTGGCTTATCATGCATTCATCATGTGACTGATCATGTGCTGATCATGTTTGGTGTCACACACCGATCATGTGCATCTGGAGGCAATGAACAAAGGGCTGAATAGGCAGGAATCAGTCAGCAGGCTATAATCATGGAACTCAGCTCTGAGAAATCATGCTGCTCAGCTGGAAATAATCAAGTAGATGGCAGGCAGGAATTATGCAGCACAGGTGGCAATAGTCAAGGAGATGACAGGCAGGAATCGTACAGCTCAGCTGGCAATTGTCAAGCAGATGAGCAGACAGTAATCACGCAGCTCAGCAGGCCCTGATCACGTGACTGACCATGCACTGTTCACGTCGCTGATCACACACCTATCACGTGACTGATCATGCACTGATCACGTGGCTCTCATGCACTGATCACGTGATTGCGCATGCACTGATCACGTACTTGTATGCACTGCTCACGTGCTATCATGCACTGATCATGTGACTGATCATGCACTGATCACGTAGCTATCTTGCACTGATCACTTGGCTGATCATACACTCATCACGTGACTGACCATGCACTGATCACGTGGCTGATTATGCACTGATCACGTGGCTGATCATACACTGTTCACGTGTCTGACCATGCACTGATCACGTGGCTGATTATGCACTGAACACGTGGCTGATCATGCACTGATCACGTGGCTATCATGCACTGCTCACGTGGCTGATCATGCAAACATCAGGTGGCTATCATGCACTTCTCACCTGGCTGGTCATGCACTGTTCACGTAGCTACCATATACTGGTCACGTGACTGATCATGCACAGATCACGTAAATGATCATGCACTGTTCACGTGACTGATCATGTACTGATCACGTGACTGATCACGCACTTATCACGTGGCTATCATGCACTGCTCACGTGGCTGATCATGCAATGATCACGTAGCAACCATGTACTGGTCCGTGACTGATCATGCACTGATCACGTAATTTATCCTGCACTGATCACCTGACTCATCATGCACTGATCACGTGGCTGATCACACACGTATCACGTGACTGATCATGCACTGATCACGTGGTTATCATGCACTGATCACGTGGCTATCATTCACTGATCACGTGGATATCATGCACGGGTCACGTGGCTGATCACACACGTATCACGTGAATGATCATGCACTGATCACGTGGCTCTCATGCACTGATCACGTGGCTATCATGCACTGCTAACGTGGCTGATCATGAAATGATCACGCAGCTCCCATGTACTGGTCACGTGACTGATCATGCACTGATCATGTGGCTGATCATGCAATGATCACGTAGCAACCATGTACTGGTCACGTGACTGATCATGCAATGATCACGTAAGTAATCCTGCGCATATCACCTGACTCATCATGCACTGATCACGTGGCTGATCACACACGTATCACGTGACTGATCATGCACTGATCACGTGGCTATCATGCACTGATCACGTGGCTGATCATGCAATGATCACGTAGCTACCATGTACTGGTCACGTGACTGATCTTGCACTGATCACGTAACTGATCATGCACTGATCACGTGGCTGATCAAGCACTGATCACGTGGCTATCATGCACCGCTAACGTGGCTGATCATGAAATGATCACGCAGCTACCATGTACTGGTCACGTGACTGATCATGCACTGATCATGTGGCTTATCATGCACTGATCATGTGACTGATCATGCACTGATCACGTGGCTATCATGCACTGATCACTTGGCTGGTCATACACTGATCACGCAGCTCCCATGTACTGGTCACGTGACTGATCATGCACTGATGACGTAATTGATCATGCACTGATCACGTGGCTATCATGCACTGATCACATGGCTGGTCATACACTTATCACGTGACTGATCATGCACTGATCACGTGGCTATCATGCACTGATCACATGGCTGGTCATACACTGATCACGTGCCTGGTCATTCACTGATCACGTGGCTATCATGCACTGATCACATGGCTGGTCATACACTGATCACGTGCCTGGTCATGCACAGATTACATGACTGATCATGCACTGATAACGTCACTGATCATGCACTGATCACGTGGCTATCATGCACTACTCACGTGGCTGATCATGCAATGATCATGTAGCTACCATGTACCGGTCACGTGACTGATCATACACCCATCAGGTGACTTATCATGCACTGATCACGTGGCTATCATGCACTGATCATGTGGCTGATCATACACTGATCACCTGCCTGGTCATGCACAGATCACGTGACTAATCATGAACTGATCACGTAGCAATCATTCACTGATCACCTGGCTGATCATGCACTGATCACGTGGCTATCATGCAATGATCACGTGGCTATCATGCACTGATCACGTGGCTGATCATGCACTGATACCGTGACTGAGCATGGACTGATCACATGACTATCATGTAGTGATCACGTGACTTAATGGCGCTGACCATGTGACTGATCATGCGCTGAGCATGTTTGCTCTCATACACTGATCATGTGCCTCTGGAGGCAATAAACAAAGAGCTGAGTAGGCATGAATCAAACAGTCAGCAGGCAATAATCATGGAACTCAGCTGTGAGGAATCATGCTGCTCAGCTGGCAATAATCAAGCAGCTGAGCAGGCAGGAATTACACAGCACAGCTGGCAATTGTCAAGCAGATGACAGGCAGGAATCATGCAGCTCAGCTGGCAATTGTCAAGCAGATGAGCAGACAGGAATCACGCAGCTCAGCAGGCCCTGATCACGTGACTGAGCATGCACTGTTCACGTGGCTGATCATACACTGATTACGTGATTGATCATGCACTGATCACTTGGATATCATGCACTGATCACGTGGCTGATCATACACTGTTCACGTGTCTGACCATGCACTGATCACGTGGCTGATTATGCACTGATCACGTGGCTGATCATGCCCTGATCATGTGGCTATCATGCACTGCTCACGTGGCTGATCATGAAAACATCAAGTGGCTATCATGCACTTCTCACCTGGCTGGTCATGCAATGTTCACGTAGCTACCATTTACTGGTCACGTGACTGATCATGCACAGATCACGTAAATGATCATGCACTGTTCACGTGACTGATCATGTACTGATCACCTGACTGAACACGCACTGATCACGTGGCTATCATGCACTGCTCACGTGGCTGATCATGCAATGGTCACGTAGCAACCATGTACTGGTCACGAGACTGATCATGCACTGATCACGTAATTAATCCTGCACTGATCACCTGACTCATCATGCACTGATCACGTGGCTGATCACACACGTATCACGTGACTGATCATGCACTGTTCAAGTGGTTATCATGCACTAATCACGTGCTATAATTCACTGATCACGTGGATATCATGCACGGGTCACGTGGCTGATCACACACGTATCACGTGACTGATCATGCACTGATCACGTGGCTATCATGCACTGATCACGTGGCTATCATGCACTGATCACGTGGCTGATCATGCAATGATCACGTAGCTACCATGTACTGGTCACGTGGCTGATCATTCACTGCTCACGTAACTGATCATGCACTGATCACGTAATTGATCATGCACTGATCACGTGGCTGATCATGCACTGAACAGGTGACTGATCATGCACTGATCACGTGACTGATCATGCACTAATCATGTGGCTATCATGCACTGCTCACGTGGCTGATCATGCAGTGATCACGCAGCTACCATGTACTGGACACATGACTGATCATGCACTGATCACGTAATTGATCATGCACTGCTCACGTGGCTGATCATGCAGTGATCACGCAGCTACCATGTACTGGACACATGACTGATCATGCACTGATCACGTAATTGATCATGCACTGATCACGTGGCTCTCATGCACTGATCACGTGATTGCGCATGCACTGATCACGTACTTGTATGCACTGCTCACATGCTATCATGCACTGATCACGTGAATGATCATGCACTGATCACGTGGCTATCATGCACTGATCACGTGGCTGATCATGCAATGATCACGTAGCTACCATGTACTGGTCTCGTGACTGATCTTGCACTGATCACGTGGCTATCATGCACTGATCACATGGCTGGTCATACACTGATCACACAGCTCCCATGTACTGGTCACGTGACTGATCATGCACTGATCACGTGGCTATCATGCACTGATCACATGGCTGGTCATACACTGATCACGTGACTGATCATGCACTGATCACGTGGCTATCATGCACTGATCACATCGCTGGTCATACACTGATCACGTGCCTGGTCATGCACTGATCACGTGCCTGTTCATGCACTGAATACGTGGCTATCATGCACTGATCACATGGCTGGTCATACAGTGATCACGTGCCTGGTCATGCACAGATTACATGACTGATCATGCACTGATCACGTCACTATCATGCACTGGTCACGTGGCTATCATGCACTGATCACGTGGCTATCATGCACTGATCACGTGGCTGATCATGCAATGATCACGTAGCTACCATGTACTGGTCACGTGACTGATCTTTCACTGATCACGTGGCTATCATGCACTGATCATGTGGCTGATCATACACTGATCACCTGCCTGGTCATGCACAGATCACGTGACTAATCATGCACTGATCACGTAGCAATCATTCACTGATCACCTGGCTGATCATGCACTGATCACGTGGCTATCATGCAATGATCACGTGGCTATCATGCACTGATCACGTGGCTGATCATGCACTGATACCGTGACTGAGCATGGACTGATCACATGACTATCATGTAGTGATCACGTGACTTAATGGCACTGACCATGTGACTGATCATGCGCTGAGCATGTTTGCTATCATACACTGATCATGTGCCTCTGGAGGCAATAAACAAAGAGCTGAGTAGGCATGAATCAAACAGTCAGCAGGCAATAATCATGGAACTCAGCTGTGAAGAATCATGCTGCTCAGCTGGCAATAATCAAGCAGCTGAGCAGGCAGGAATTACACAGCACAGCTGGCAATTGTCAAGCAGATGAGCAGACAGTAATCACGCAACTCAGCAGGCCCTGATCACATGACTGAGCATGCACTGTTCACGTGGCTGATCATACACTGATTACGTGATTGATCATGCACTGATCACTTGGATATCATGCACTGATCACGTGGCTGATCATACACTGTTCACGTGTCTGACCATGCACTGATCACGTGGCTGATCACACACTGCTCACGTAACTGATCATGCACTGATCACGTAGTTGATCATGCACTGATCACGTGACTGATCATGCACTGAACACGTGACTGATCATGCACTGATCACGTGACTGATCATCACTGATCACGTGGCTATCATGCACTGCTCACGTGTCTGATCATGCAGTGATCACAGAGCTACCATGTACTGGTCACATGACTGATCATGCACTGATCACTTAATTGATCATGCACTGATCACCTGGCTTATCATGCATTCATCATGTGACTGATCATGTGCTGATCATGTTTGGTGTCACACACTGATCATGTGCATCTGGAGGCAATGAGCAAAGAGCTGAGTAGGCAGGAATCAGTCAGCAGGCTATAATCATGGAACTCAGCTCTGAGAAATCATGCTGCTCAGCTGGAAATAATCAAGTAGATGAGCAGGCAGGAATTATGCAGCACAGGTGGCAATAGTCAAGGAGATGACAGGCAGGAATCGTACAGCTCAGATGGCAATTGTCAAGCAGATGAGCAGACAGTAATCACGCTGCTCAGCAGGCCATGATCACGTGACTGACCATGCACTGTTCATGTCGCTGATCACACACCTATCACGTGACTGATCATGCACTGATCACGTAATTGATCATGCACTGATCACGTGGCTGATCAAGCACTGATCACGTGGCTATCATGCACTGCTAACGTGGCTGATCATGAAATGATCACGCAGCTCCCATGTACTGGTGACGTGACTGATCATGCACTGATCACGTGGCTATCATGCACTGATCATGTGGCTGATCATACACTGATCACTTGCCTGGTCATGCACAGATCACGTGACTAATCATGAACTGATCACGTAGCAATCATTCACTGATCACCTGGCTGATCATGCACTGATCACGTGGCTATCATGCAATGATCACGTGGCTATCATGCACTGATCACGTGGCTGATCATGCACTGATACCGTGACTGAGCATGGACTGATCACATGACTATCATGTAGTGATCACGTGACTTAATGGCGCTGACCATGTGACTGATCATGCGCTGAGCATGTTTGCTCTCATACACTGATCATGTGCCTCTGGAGGCAATAAACAAAGAGCTGAGTAGGCATGAATCAAACAGTCAGCAGGCAATAATCATGGAACTCAGCTGTGAGGAATCATGCTGCTCAGCTGGCAATAATCAAGCAGCTGAGCAGGCAGGAATTACACAGCACAGCTGGCAATTGTCAAGCAGATGACAGGCAGGAATCATGCAGCTCAGCTGGCAATTGTCAAGCAGATGAGCAGACAGTAATCACGCAGCTCAGCAGGCCCTGATCACGTGACTGAGCATGCACTGTTCACGTGGCTGATCATACACTGATTACGTGATTGATCATGCACTGATCACTTGGATATCATGCACTGATCCTGTGGCTGATCATACACTGTTCACGTGTCTGACCATGCACTGATCACGTGGCTGATCATACACTGCTCACGTAACTGATCATGCACTGATCACGTAATTGATCATGCACTGATCACGTGGCTGATCATGCACTGAACAGGTGACTGATCATGCACTGATTACGTGACTGATCATGCACTGATCACGTGGCTATCATGCACTGCTCACGTGGCTGATCATGCAGTGATCACGCAGCTACCATGTACTGGACACATGACTGATCATGCACTGATCACGTAATTGATCATGCACTGATCACCTGGCTTATCATGCATTCATCATGTGACTGATCATGTGCTGATCATGTTTGGTGTCACACACTGATCATGTGCATCTGGAGGCAATGAACAAAGGGCTGAGTAGGCAGGAATCAGTCAGCAGGCTATAATCATGGAACTCAGCTCTGAGAAATCATGCTGCTCAGCTGGAAATAATCAAGTAGATGGCAGGCAGGAATTATGCAGCACAGGTGGCAATAGTCAAGGAGATGACAGGCAGGAATCGTACAGCTCAGCTGGCAATTGTCAAGCAGATGAGCAGACAGTAATCACGCAGCTCAGCAGGCCCTGATCACGTGACTGACCATGCACTGTTCACGTCGCTGATCACACACCTATCACGTGACTGATCATGCACTGATCACGTGGCTCTCATGCACTGATCACGTGATTGCGCATGCACTGATCACGTACTTGTATGCACTGCTCACGTGCTATCATGCACTGATCATGTGACTGATCATGCACTGATCACGTAGCTATCTTGCACTGATCACTTGGCTGATCATACACTCATCACGTGACTGACCATGCACTGATCACGTGGCTGATTATGCACTGATCACGTGGCTGATCATACACTGTTCACGTGTCTGACCATGCACTGATCACGTGGCTGATTATGCACTGAACACGTGGCTGATCATGCACTGATCACGTGGCTATCATGCACTGCTCACGTGGCTGATCATGCAAACATCAGGTGGCTATCATGCACTTCTCACCTGGCTGGTCATGCACTGTTCACGTAGCTACCATATACTGGTCACGTAACTGATCATGCACAGATCACGTAAATGATCATGCACTGTTCACGTGACTGATCATGTACTGATCACGTGACTGATCACGCACTTATCACGTGGCTATCATGCACTGCTCACGTGGCTGATCATGCAATGATCACGTAGCAACCATGTACTGGTCAAGTGACTGATCATGCACTGATCACGTAATTAATCCTGCACTGATCACCTGACTCATCATGCACTGATCACGTGGCTGATCACACACGTATCACGTGACTGATCAAGCACTGATCACGTGGTTATCATGCACTGATCACGTGGCTATCATTCACTGATCACGTGGATATCATGCACGGGTCACGTGGCTGATCACACACGTATCACGTGAATGATCATGCACTGATCACGTGGCTCTTATGCACTGATCACGTGGCTATCATGCACTGCTAACGTGGCTGATCATGAAATGATCACGCAGCTCCCATGTACTGGTCACGTGACTGATCATGCACTGATCATGTGGCTGATCATGCAATGATCACGTAGCAACCATGTACTGGTCACGTGACTGATCATGCAATGATCACGTAAGTAATCCTGCGCATATCACCTGACTCATCATGCACTGATCACGTGGCTGATCACACACGTATCACGTGACTGATCATGCACTGATCACGTGGCTATCATGCACTGATTACGTGGCTGATCATGCAATGATCACGTAGCTACCATGTACTGGTCACGTGACTGATCTTGCACTGATCACGTAATTGATCATGCACTGATCACGTGGCTGATCAAGCACTGATCACGTGGCTATCATGCACCGCTAACGTGGCTGATCATGAAATGATCACGCAGCTACCATGTACTGGTCACGTGACTGATCATGCACTGATCATGTGGCTTATCATGCACTGATCATGTGACTGATCATGCACTGATCACGTGGCTATCATGCACTGATCACTTGGCTGGTCATACACTGATCACGCAGCTCCCATGTACTGGTCACGTGACTGATCATGCACTGATAACGTAATTGATCATGCACTGATCACGTGGCTATCATGCACTGATCACATGGCTGGTCATACACTTATCACGTGACTGATCATGCACTGATCACGTGGCTATCATGCACTGATCACATGGCTGGTCATACACTGATCACGTGCCTGGTCATTCACTGATCACGTGGCTATCATGCACTGATCACATGGCTGGTCATACACTGATCACGTGCCTGGTCATGCACAGATTACATGACTGATCATGCACTGATCACGTCACTGATCATGCACTGATCACGTGGCTATCATGCACTACTCACGTGGCTGATCATGCAATGATCATGTAGCTACCATGTACCGGTCACGTGACTGATCATACACCCATCAGGTGACTGATCATGCACTGATCACGTGGCTATCATGCACTGATCATGTGGCTGATCATACACTGATCACCTGCCTGGTCATGCACAGATCACGTGACTAATCATGAACTGATCACGTAGCAATCATTCACTGATCACCTGGCTGATCATGCACTGATCACGTGGCTATCATGCAATGATCACGTGGCTATCATGCACTGATCACGTGGCTGATCATGCACTGATACCGTGACTGAGCATGGACTGATCACATGACTATCATGTAGTGATCACGTGACTTAATGGCGCTGACCATGTGACTGATCATGCGCTGAGCATGTTTGCTCTCATACACTGATCATGTGCCTCTGGAGGCAATAAACAAAGAGCTGAGTAGGCATGAATCAAACAGTCAGCAGGCAATAATCATGGAACTCAGCTGTGAGGAATCATGCTGCTCAGCTGGCAATAATCAAGCAGCTGAGCAGGCAGGAATTACACAGCACAGCTGGCAATTGTCAAGCAGATGACAGGCAGGAATCATGCAGCTCAGCTGGCAATTGTCAAGCAGATGAGCAGACAGGAATCACGCAGCTCAGCAGGCCCTGATCACGTGACTGAGCATGCACTGTTCACGTGGCTGATCATACACTGATTACGTGATTGATCATGCACTGATCACTTGGATATCATGCACTGATCACGTGGCTGATCATACACTGTTCACGTGTCTGACCATGCACTGATCACGTGGCTGATTATGCACTGATCACGTGGCTGATCATGCCCTGATCATGTGGCTATCATGCACTGCTCACGTGGCTGATCATGAAAACATCAAGTGGCTATCATGCACTTCTCACCTGGCTGGTCATGCAATGTTCACGTAGCTACCATTTACTGGTCACGTGACTGATCATGCACAGATCACGTAAATGATCATGCACTGTTCACGTGACTGATCATGTACTGATCACCTGAGTGAACACGCACTGATCACGTGGCTATCATGCACTGCTCACGTGGCTGATCATGCAATGGTCACGTAGCAACCATGTACTGGTCACGAGACTGATCATGCACTGATCACGTAATTAATCCTGCACTGATCACCTGACTCATCATGCACTGATCACGTGGCTGATCACACACGTATCACGTGACTGATCATGCACTGTTCAAGTGGTTATCATGCACTAATCACGTGCTATAATTCACTGATCACGTGGATATCATGCACGGGTCACGTGGCTGATCACACACGTATCACGTGACTGATCATGCACTGATCACGTGGCTATCATGCACTGATCACGTGGCTATCATGCACTGATCACGTGGCTGATCATGCAATGATCACGTAGCTACCATGTACTGGTCACGTGGCTGATCATTCACTGCTCACGTAACTGATCATGCACTGATCACGTAATTGATCATGCACTGATCACGTGGCTGATCATGCACTGAACAGGTGACTGATCATGCACTGATCACGTGACTGATCATGCACTAATCATGTGGCTATCATGCACTGCTCACGTGGCTGATCATGCAGTGATCACGCAGCTACCATGTACTGGACACATGACTGATCATGCACTGATCACGTAATTGATCATGCACTGCTCACGTGGCTGATCATGCAGTGATCACGCAGCTACCATGTACTGGACACATGACTGATCATGCACTGATCACGTAATTGATCATGCACTGATCACGTGGCTCTCATGCACTGATCACGTGATTGCGCATGCACTGATCACGTACTTGTATGCACTGCTCACATGCTATCATGCACTGATCATGTGACTGATCATGCACTGATCACGTAGCTATCTTGCACTGATCACTTGGCTGATCATACACTCATCACGGGACTGATCGTGCACTGATTACGGCGCTATCATGCATTGACTACATGACTCCTCATGCACTGATCACGTGGATGATCATGCACTGATAACGTGACTGACCATGCACTGATCACGTGACTGATTATGCACTGATCACGTGGCTGATCATGCACTGATCACGTGGCTATCATGCACTGCTCACGTGGCTGATCATGCAAACATCAGGTGGCTATCATGCACTTCTCACCTGGCTGGTCATGCAATGTTCACGTAGCTACCATATACTGGTCACGTGACTGATCATGCACAGATCACGTAAATGATCATGCACTGTTCACGTGACTGATCATGTACTGATCACGTGACTGATCACGCACTGATCACGTGGCTATCATGCACTGCTCACGTGGCTGATCATGCAATGATCACGTAGCAACCATGTACTGGTCACGTGACTGATCATGCACTGATCACGTAATTAATCCTGCACTGATCACCTGACTCATCATGCACTGATCACGTGGCTGATCACACATGTATCACGTGACTGATCATGCACTGATCACGTGGCTATCATGCACTGATCACATGGCTGGTCATACACTGATCACGTGCCTGGTCATTCACTGATCACGTGGCTATCATGCACTGATCACATGGCTGGTCATACACTGATCACGTGCCTGGTCATGCACAGATTACATGACTGATCATGCACTGATCACGTCACTGATCATGCACTGATCACGTGGCTATCATGCACTACTCACGTGGCTGATCATGCAATGATCATGTAGCTACCATGTACCGGTCACGTGACTGATCATACACCCATCAGGTGACTGATCTTGCACTGATCACGTGGCTATCATGCACTGATCATGTGGCTGATCATACACTGATCACCTGCCCGGTCATGCACAGATCACGTGACTAATCATGAACTGATCACGTAGCAATCATTCACTGATCACCTGGCTGATCATGCACTGATCACGTGGCTATCATGCAATGATCACGTGGCTATCATGCACTGATCACGTGGCTGATCATGCACTGATACCGTGACTGAGCATGGACTGATCACATGACTATCATGTAGTGATCACGTGACTTAATGGCGCTGACCATGTGACTGATCATGCGCTGAGCATGTTTGCTATCATACACTGATCATGTGCCTCTGGAGGCAATAAACAAAGAGCTGAGTAGGCATGAATCAAACAGTCAGCAGGCAATAATCATGGAACTCAGCTGTGAGGAATCATGCTGCTCAGCTGGCAATAATCAAGCAGCTGAGCAGGCAGGAATTACACAGCACAGCTGGCAATTGTCAAGCAGATGACAGGCAGGAATCATGCAGCTCAGCTGGCAATTGTCAAGCAGATGAGCAGACAGTAATCACGCAGCTCAGCAGGCCCTGATCACGTGACTGAGCATGCACTGTTCACGTGGCTGATCATACACTGATTACGTGATTGATCATGCACTGATCACTTGGATATCATGCACTGATCCTGTGGCTGATCATACACTGTTCACGTGTCTGACCATGCACTGATCACGTGGCTGATCATACACTGCTCACGTAACTGATCATGCACTGATCACGTAATTGATCATGCACTGATCACGTGGCTGATCATGCACTGAACAGGTGACTGATCATGCACTGATTACGTGACTGATCATGCACTGATCACGTGGCTATCATGCACTGCTCACGTGGCTGATCATGCAGTGATCACGCAGCTACCATGTACTGGACACATGACTGATCATGCACTGATCACGTAATTGATCATGCACTGATCACCTGGCTTATCATGCATTCATCATGTGACTGATCATGTGCTGATCATGTTTGGTGTCACACACTGATCATGTGCATCTGGAGGCAATGAACAAAGGGCTGAGTAGGCAGGAATCAGTCAGCAGGCTATAATCATGGAACTCAGCTCTGAGAAATCATGCTGCTCAGCTGGAAATAATCAAGTAGATGGCAGGCAGGAATTATGCAGCACAGGTGGCAATAGTCAAGGAGATGACAGGCAGGAATCGTACAGCTCAGCTGGCAATTGTCAAGCAGATGAGCAGACAGTAATCACGCAGCTCAGCAGGCCCTGATCACGTGACTGACCATGCACTGTTCACGTCGCTGATCACACACCTATCACGTGACTGATCATGCACTGATCACGTGGCTCTCATGCACTGATCACGTGATTGCGCATGCACTGTTCACGTACTTGTATGCACTGCTCACGTGCTATCATGCACTGATCATGTGACTGATCATGCACTGATCACGTAGCTATCTTGCACTGATCACTTGGCTGATCATACACTCATCACGTGACTGACCATGCACTGATCACGTGGCTGATTATGCACTGATCACGTGGCTGATCATACACTGTTCACGTGTCTGACCATGCACTGATCACGTGGCTGATTATGCACTGAACACGTGGCTGATCATGCACTGATCACGTGGCTATCATGCACTGCTCACGTGGCTGATCATGCAAACATCAGGTGGCTATCATGCACTTCTCACCTGGCTGGTCATGCACTGTTCACGTAGCTACCATATACTGGTCACGTGACTGATCATGCACAGATCACGTAAATGATCATGCACTGTTCACGTGACTGATCATGTACTGATCACGTGACTGATCACGCACTTATCACGTGGCTATCATGCACTGCTCACGTGGCTGATCATGCAATGATCACGTAGCAACCATGTACTGGTCACGTGACTGATCATGCACTGATCACGTAATTAATCCTGCACTGATCACCTGACTCATCATGCACTGATCACGTGGCTGATCACACACGTATCACGTGACTGATCAAGCACTGATCACGTGGTTATCATGCACTGATCACGTGGCTATCATTCACTGATCACGTGGATATCATGCACGGGTCACGTGGCTGATCACACACGTATCACGTGAATGATCATGCACTGATCACGTGGCTCTCATGCACTGATCACGTGGCTATCATGCACTGCTAACGTGGCTGATCATGAAATGATCACGCAGCTCCCATGTACTGGTCACGTGACTGATCATGCACTGATCATGTGGCTGATCATGCAATGATCACGTAGCAACCATGTACTGGTCACGTGACTGATCATGCAATGATCACGTAAGTAATCCTGCGCATATCACCTGACTCATCATGCACTGATCACGTGGCTGATCACACACGTATCACGTGACTGATCATGCACTGATCACGTGGCTATCATGCACTGATTACGTGGCTGATCATGCAATGATCACGTAGCTACCATGTACTGGTCACGTGACTGATCTTGCACTGATCACGTAATTGATCATGCACTGATCACGTGGCTGATCAAGCACTGATCACGTGGCTATCATGCACCGCTAACGTGGCTGATCATGAAATGATCACGCAGCTACCATGTACTGGTCACGTGACTGATCATGCACTGATCATGTGGCTTATCATGCACTGATCATGTGACTGATCATGCACTGATCACGTGGCTATCATGCACTGATCACTTGGCTGGTCATACACTGATCACGCAGCTCCCATGTACTGGTCACGTGACTGATCATGCACTGATGACGTAATTGATCATGCACTGATCACGTGGCTATCATGCACTGATCACATGGCTGGTCATACACTTATCACGTGACTGATCATGCACTGATCACGTGGCTATCATGCACTGATCACATGGCTGGTCATACACTGATCACGTGCCTGGTCATTCACTGATCACGTGGCTATCATGCACTGATCACATGGCTGGTCATACACTGATCACGTGCCTGGTCATGCACAGATTACATGACTGATCATGCACTGATCACGTCACTGATCATGCACTGATCACGTGGCTATCATGCACTACTCACGTGGCTGATCATGCAATGATCATGTAGCTACCATGTACCGGTCACGTGACTGATCATACACCCATCAGGTGACTGATCATGCACTGATCACGTGGCTATCATGCACTGATCATGTGGCTGATCATACACTGATCACCTGCCTGGTCATGCACAGATCACGTGACTAATCATGAACTGATGACGTAGCAATCATTCACAGATCACCTGGCTGATCATGCACTGATCACGTGGCTATCATGCAATGATCACGTGGCTATCATGCACTGATCACGTGGCTGATCATGCACTGATACCGTGACTGAGCATGGACTGATCACATGACTATCATGTAGTGATCACGTGACTTAATGGCGCTGACCATGTGACTGATCATGCGCTGAGCATGTTTGCTCTCATACACTGATCATGTGCCTCTGGAGGCAATAAACAAAGAGCTGAGTAGGCATGAATCAAACAGTCAGCAGGCAATAATCATGGAACTCAGCTGTGAGGAATCATGCTGCTCAGCTGGCAATAATCAAGCAGCTGAGCAGGCAGGAATTACACAGCACAGCTAGCAATTGTCAAGCAGATGACAGGCAGGAATCATGCAGCTCAGCTGGCAATTGTCAAGCAGATGAGCAGACAGGAATCACGCAGCTCAGCAGGCCCTGATCACGTGACTGAGCATGCACTGTTCACGTGGCTGATCATACACTGATTACGTGATTGATCATGCACTGATCACTTGGATATCATGCACTGATCACGTGGCTGATCATACACTGTTCACGTGTCTGACCATGCACTGATCACGTGGCTGATTATGCACTGATCACGTGGCTGATCATGCCCTGATCATGTGGCTGTCATGCACTGCTCACGTGGCTGATCATGAAAACATCAAGTGGCTATCATGCACTTCTCACCTGGCTGGTCATGCAATGTTCACGTAGCTACCATTTACTGGTCACGTGACTGATCATGCACAGATCACGTAAATGATCATGCACTGTTCACGTGACTGATCATGTACTGATCACCTGACTGAACACGCACTGATCACGTGGCTATCATGCACTGCTCACGTGGCTGATCATGCAATGGTCACGTAGCAACCATGTACTGGTCACGAGACTGATCATGCACTGATCACGTAATTAATCCTGCACTGATCACCTGACTCATCATGCACTGATCACGTGGCTGATCACACACGTATCACGTGACTGATCATGCACTGTTCAAGTGGTTATCATGCACTAATCACGTGCTATAATTCACTGATCACGTGGATATCATGCACGGGTCACGTGGCTGATCACACACGTATCACGTGACTGATCATGCACTGATCACGTGGCTATCATGCACTGATCACGTGGCTATCATGCACTGATCACGTGGCTGATCATGCAATGATCACGTAGCTACCATGTACTGGTCACGTGGCTGATCATTCACTGCTCACGTAACTGATCATGCACTGATCACGTAATTGATCATGCACTGATCACGTGGCTGATCATGCACTGAACAGGTGACTGATCATGCACTGATCACGTGACTGATCATGCACTAATCATGTGGCTATCATGCACTGCTCACGTGGCTGATCATGCAGTGATCACGCAGCTACCATGTACTGGACACATGACTGATCATGCACTGATCACGTAATTGATCATGCACTGCTCACGTGGCTGATCATGCAGTGATCACGCAGCTACCATGTACTGGACACATGACTGATCATGCACTGATCACGTAATTGATCATGCACTGATCACGTGGCTCTCATGCACTGATCACGTGATTGCGCATGCACTGATCACGTACTTGTATGCACTGCTCACATGCTATCATGCACTGATCATGTGACTGATCATGCACTGATCACGTAGCTATCTTGCACTGATCACTTGGCTGATCATACACTCATCACGGGACTGATCGTGCACTGATTACGGCGCTATCATGCATTGACTACATGACTCCTCATGCACTGATCACGTGGATGATCATGCACTGATCACGTGACTGACCATGCACTGATCACGTGACTGATTATGCACTGATCACGTGGCTGATCATGCACTGATCACGTGGCTATCATGCACTGCTCACGTGGCTGATCATGCAAACATCAGGTGGCTATCATGCACTTCTCACCTGGCTGGTCATGCAATGTTCACGTAGCTACCATATACTGGTCACGTGACTGATCATGCACAGATCACGTAAATGATCATGCACTGTTCACGTGACTGATCATGTACTGATCACGTGACTGATCACGCACTGATCACGTGGCTATCATGCACTGCTCACGTGGCTGATCATGCAATGATCACGTAGCAACCATGTACTGGTCACGTGACTGATCATGCACTGATCACGTAATTAATCCTGCACTGATCACCTGACTCATCATGCACTGATCACGTGGCTGATCACACATGTATCACGTGACTGATCAAGCACTGATCACGTGGTTATCATGCACTGATCACGTGGCTATCATTCACTGATCACGTGGATATCATGCACGGGTCACGTGGCTGATCACACACGTATCACGTGAATGATCATGCACTGATCACGTGGCTATCATGCACTGATCACGTGGCTATCATGCACTGCTAACGTGGCTGATCATGAAATGATCACGCAGCTCCCATGTACTGGTCACGTGACTGATCATGCACTGATCATGTGGCTGATCATGCAATGATCACGTAGCAACCATGTACTGGTCACGTGACTGATCATGCAATGATCACGTAAGTAATCCTGCGCATATCACCTGACTCATCATGCACTGATCACGTGGCTGATCACACACGTATCACGTGACTGATCAAGCACTGATCACGTGGTTATCATGCACTGATCACGTGGCTATCATTCACTGATCACGTGGATATCATGCACGGGTCACGTGGCTGATCACACACGTATCACGTGAATGATCATGCACTGATCACGTGGCTATCATGCACTGATCACGTGGCTATCATGCACTGCTAACGTGGCTGATCATGAAATGATCACGCAGCTCCCATGTACTGGTCACGTGACTGATCATGCACTGATCATGTGGCTGATCATGCAATGATCACGTAGCAACCATGTACTGGTCACGTGACTGATCATGCAATGATCACGTAAGTAATCCTGCGCATATCACCTGACTCATCATGCACTGATCACGTGGCTGATCACACACGTATCACGTGACTGATCATGCACTGATCACGTGGCTATCATGCACTGATTACGTGGCTGATCATGCAATGATCACGTAGCTACCATGTACTGGTCACGTGACTGATCTTGCACTGATCACGTAATTGATCATGCACTGATCACGTGGCTGATCAAGCACTGATCACGTGGCTATCATGCACCGCTAACGTGGCTGATCATGAAATGATCACGCAGCTACCATGTACTGGTCACGTGACTGATCATGCACTGATCATGTGGCTTATCATGCACTGATCATGTGACTGATCATGCACTGATCACGTGGCTATCATGCACTGATCACTTGGCTGGTCATACACTGATCACGCAGCTCCCATGTACTGGTCACGTGACTGATCATGCACTGATGATGTAATTGATCATGCACTGATCACGTGGCTATCATGCACTGATCACATGGCTGGTCATACACTTATCACGTGACTGATCATGCACTGATCACGTGGCTATCATGCACTGATCACATGGCTGGTCATACACTGATCACGTGCCTGGTCATTCACTGATCACGTGGCTATCATGCACTGATCACGTGGCTGGTCATACACTGATCACGTGCCTGGTCATGCACAGATTACATGACTGATCATGCACTGATCACGTCACTGATCATGCACTGATCACGTGGCTATCATGCACTACTCACGTGGCTGATCATGCAATGATCATGTAGCTACCATGTACCGGTCACGTGACTGATCATACACCCATCAGGTGACTGATCTTGCACTGATCACGTGGCTATCATGCACTGATCATGTGGCTGATCATACACTGATCACCTGCCCGGTCATGCACAGATCACGTGACTAATCATGAACTGATCACGTAGCAATCATTCACTGATCACCTGGCTGATCATGCACTGATCACGTGGCTATCATGCAATGATCACGTGGCTATCATGCACTGATCACGTGGCTGATCATGCACTGATACCGTGACTGAGCATGGACTGATCACATGACTATCATGTAGTGATCACGTGACTTAATGGTGCTGACCATGTGACTGATCATGCGCTGAGCATGTTTGCTATCATACACTGATCATGTGCCTCTGGAGGCAATAAACAAAGAGCTGAGTAGGCATGAATCAAACAGTCAGCAGGCAATAATCATGGAACTCAGCTGTGAGGAATCATGCTGCTCAGCTGGCAATAATCAAGCAGCTGAGCAGGCAGGAATTACACAGCACAGCTGGCAATTGTCAAGCAGATGACAGGCAGGAATCATGCAGCTCAGCTGGCAATTGTCAAGCAGATGAGCAGACAGTAATCACGCAGCTCAGCAGGCCCTGATCACGTGACTGAGCATGCACTGTTCACGTGGCTGATCATACACTGATTACGTGATTGATCATGCACTGATCACTTGGATATCATGCACTGATCCTGTGGCTGATCATACACTGTTCAAGTGTCTGACCATGCACTGATCACGTGGCTGATCATACACTGCTCACGTAACTGATCATGCACTGATCACGTAATTGATCATGCACTGATCACGTGGCTGATCATGCACTGAACAGGTGACTGATCATGCACTGATTACGTGACTGATCATGCACTGATCACGTGGCTATCATGCACTGCTCACGTGGCTGATCATGCAGTGATCACGCAGCTACCATGTACTGGACACATGACTGATCATGCACTGATCACGTAATTGATCATGCACTGATCACCTGGCTTATCATGCATTCATCATGTGACTGATCATGTGCTGATCATGTTTGGTGTCACACACTGATCATGTGCATCTGGAGGCAATGAACAAAGGGCTGAGTAGGCAGGAATCAGTCAGCAGGCTATAATCATGGAACTCAGCTCTGAGAAATCATGCTGCTCAGCTGGAAATAATCAAGTAGATGGCAGGCAGGAATTATGCAGCACAGGTGGCAATAGTCAAGGAGATGACAGGCAGGAATCGTACAGCTCAGCTGGCAATTGTCAAGCAGATGAGCAGACAGTAATCACGCAGCTCAGCAGGCCCTGATCACGTGACTGACCATGCACTGTTCACGTCGCTGATCACACACCTATCACGTGACTGATCATGCACTGATCACGTGGCTCTCATGCACTGATCACGTGATTGCGCATGCACTGATCACGTACTTGTATGCACTGCTCACGTGCTATCATGCACTGATCATGTGACTGATCATGCACTGATCACGTAGCTATCTTGCACTGATCACTTGGCTGATCATACACTCATCACGTGACTGACCATGCACTGATCACGTGGCTGATTATGCACTGATCACGTGGCTGATCATACACTGTTCACGTGTCTGACCATGCACTGATCACGTGGCTGATTATGCACTGAACACGTGGCTGATCATGCACTGATCACGTGGCTATCATGCACTGCTCACGTGGCTGATCATGCAAACATCAGGTGGCTATCATGCACTTCTCACCTGGCTGGTCATGCACTGTTCACGTAGCTACCATATACTGGTCACGTGACTGATCATGCACAGATCACGTAAATGATCATGCACTGTTCACGTGACTGATCATGTACTGATCACGTGACTGATCACGCACTTATCACGTGGCTATCATGCACTGCTCACGTGGCTGATCATGCAATGATCACGTAGCAACCATGTACTGGTCACGTGACTGATCATGCACTGATCACGTAATTAATCCTGCACTGATCACCTGACTCATCATGCACTGATCACGTGGCTGATCACACACGTATCACGTGACTGATCAAGCACTGATCACGTGGTTATCATGCACTGATCACGTGGCTATCATTCACTGATCACGTGGATATCATGCACGGGTCACGTGGCTGATCACACACGTATCACGTGAATGATCATGCACTGATCACGTGGCTCTCATGCACTGATCACGTGGCTATCATGCACTGCTAACGTGGCTGATCATGAAATGATCACGCAGCTCCCATGTACTGGTCACGTGACTGATCATGCACTGATCATGTGGCTGATCATGCAATGATCACGTAGCAACCATGTACTGGTCACGTGACTGATCATGCAATGATCACGTAAGTAATCCTGCGCATATCACCTGACTCATCATGCACTGATCACGTGGCTGATCACACACGTATCACGTGACTGATCATGCACTGATCACGTGGCTATCATGCACTGATTACGTGGCTGATCATGCAATGATCACGTAGCTACCATGTACTGGTCACGTGACTGATCTTGCACTGATCACGTAATTGATCATGCACTGATCACGTGGCTGATCAAGCACTGATCACGTGGCTATCATGCACCGCTAACGTGGCTGATCATGAAATGATCACGCAGCTACCATGTACTGGTCACGTGACTGATCATGCACTGATCATGTGGCTTATCATGCACTGATCATGTGACTGATCATGCACTGATCACGTGGCTATCATGCACTGATCACTTGGCTGGTCATACACTGATCACGCAGCTCCCATGTACTGGTCACGTGACTGATCATGCACTGATGACGTAATTGATCATGCACTGATCACGTGGCTATCATGCACTGATCACATGGCTGGTCATACACTGATCACGTGCCTGGTCATTCACTGATCACGTGGCTATCATGCACTGATCACATGGCTGGTCATACACTGATCACGTGCCTGGTCATGCACAGATTACATGACTGATCATGCACTGATCACGTCACTGATCATGCACTGATCACGTGGCTATCATGCACTACTCACGTGGCTGATCATGCAATGATCATGTAGCTACCATGTACCGGTCACGTGACTGATCATACACCCATCAGGTGACTGATCATGCACTGATCACGTGGCTATCATGCACTGATCATGTGGCTGATCATACACTGATCACCTGCCTGGTCATGCACAGATCACGTGACTAATCATGAACTGATCACGTAGCAATCATTCACTGATCACCTGGCTGATCATGCACTGATCACGTGGCTATCATGCAATGATCACGTGGCTATCATGCACTGATCACGTGGCTGATCATGCACTGATACCGTGACTGAGCATGGACTGATCACATGACTATCATGTAGTGATCACGTGACTTAATGGCGCTGACCATGTGACTGATCATGCGCTGAGCATGTTTGCTCTCATACACTGATCATGTGCCTCTGGAGGCAATAAACAAAGAGCTGAGTAGGCATGAATCAAACAGTCAGCAGGCAATAATCATGGAACTCAGCTGTGAGGAATCATGCTGCTCAGCTGGCAATAATCAAGCAGCTGAGCAGGCAGGAATTACACAGCACAGCTGGCAATTGTCAAGCAGATGACAGGCAGGAATCATGCAGCTCAGCTGGCAATTGTCAAGCAGATGAGCAGACAGTAATCACGCAACTCAGCAGGCCCTGATCACATGACTGAGCATGCACTGTTCACGTGGCTGATCATACACTGATTACGTGATTGATCATGCACTGATCACTTGGATATCATGCACTGATCATGTGGCTGATCATACACTGTTCACGTGTCTGACCATGCACTGATCACGTGGCTGATCACACACTGCTCACGTAACTGATCATGCACTGATCACGTAATTGATCATGCACTGATCACGTGGCTGATCATGCACTGAACACGTGACTGATCATGCACTGATCACGTGACTGATCATGCACTGATCACGTGGCTATCATGCACTGCTCACGTGGCTGATCATGCAGTGATCACACAGCTACCATGTACTGGTCACATGACTGATCATGCACTGATCACGTAATTGATCATGCACTGATCACCTGGCTTATCATGCATTCATCATGTGACTGATCATGTGCTGATCATGTTTGGTGTCACACACTGATCATGTGCATCTGGAGGCAATGAGCAAAGAGCTGAGTATGCAGGAATCAGTCAGCAGGCTATAATCATGGAACTCAGCTCTGAGAAATCATGCTGCTCAGCTGGAAATAATCAAGTAGATGAGCAGGCAGGAATTATGCAGCACAGGTGGCAATAGTCAAGGAGATGACAGGCAGGAATCGTACAGCTCAGATGGCAATTGTCAAGCAGATGAGCAGACAGTAATCACGCTGCTCAGCAGGCCCTGATCACGTGACTGACCATGCACTGTTCATGTCGCTGATCACACACCTATCACGTGACTGATCATGCACTGATCACGTATTGATCATGCACTGATCACGTGGCTATCATGCACTGCTAACGTGGCTGATCATGAAATGATCACGCAGCTCCCATGTACTGGTGACGTGACTGATCATGCACTGATCACGTGGCTGATCATGCACTGATACTGTGACTGAGCATGGACTGATCACATGACTATCATGTAGTGATCACGTGACTTAATGGCGCTGACCATGTGACTGATCATGCGCTGAGCATGTTTGCTATCATACACTGATCATGTGCCTCTGGAGGCAATAAACAAAGAGCTGAGTAGGCATGAATCAAACAGTCAGCAGGCAATAATCATGGAACTCAGCTGTGAGGAATCATGCTGCTCAGCTGGCAATAATCAAGCAGCTGAGCAGGCAGGAATTACACAGCACAGCTGGCAATTGTCAAGCACATGACAGGCAGGAATCATGCAGCTCAGCTGGCAATTGTCAAGCAGATGAGCAGACAGTAATCACGCAGCTCAGCAGGCCCTGATCACGTGACTGAGCATGCACTGTTCACGTGGCTGATCATACACTGATTACGTGATTGATCATGCACTGATCACTTGGATATCATGCACTGATCCTGTGGCTGATCATACACTGTTCACGTGTCTGACCATGCACTGATCACGTGGCTGATCATACACTGCTCACGTAACTGATCATGCACTGATCACGTAATTGATCATGCACTGATCACGTGGCTGATCATGCACTGAACAGGTGACTGATCATGCACTGATCACGTGACTGATCATGCACTGATCACGTGGCTATCATGCACTGCTCACGTGGCTGATCATGCAGTGATCACGCAGCTACCATGTACTGGACACATGACTGATCATGCACTGATCACGTAATTGATCATGCACTGATCACCTGGCTTATCATGCATTCATCATGTGACTGATCATGTGCTGATCATGTTTGGTGTCACACACTGATCATGTGCATCTGGAGGCAATGAACAAAGAGCTGAATAGGCAGGAATCAGTCAGCAGGCTATAATCATGGAACTCAGCTCTGAGAAATCATGCTGCTCAGCTGGAAATAATCAAGTAGATGGCAGGCAGGAATTATGCAGCACAGGTGGCAATAGTCAAGGAGATGACAGGCAGGAATCGTACAGCTCAGCTGGCAATTGTCAAGCAGATGAGCAGACAGTAATCACGCAGCTCAGCAGGCCCTGATCACGTGACTGACCATGCACTGTTCACGTCGCTGATCACACACCTATCACGTGACTGATCATGCACTGATCACGTGGCTCTCATGCACTGATCACGTGATTGCGCATGCACTGATCACGTACTTGTATGCACTGCTCACGTGCTATCATGCACTGATCATGTGACTGATCATGCACTGATCACGTAGCTATCTTGCACTGATCACTTGGCTGATCATACACTCATCACGTGACTGACCATGCACTGATCACGTGGCTGATTATGCACTGATCACGTGGCTGATCATACACTGTTCACGTGTCTGACCATGCACTGATCACGTGGCTGATTATGCACTGAACACTTGGCTGATCATGCACTGATCACGTGGCTATCATGCACTGCTCACGTGGCTGATCATGCAAACATCAGGTGGCTATCATGCACTTCTCACCTGGCTGGTCATGCACTGTTCACGTAGCTACCATATACTGGTCACGTGACTGATCATGCACAGATCACGTAAATGATCATGCACTGTTCACGTGACTGATCATGTACTGATCACGTGACTGATCACGCACTTATCACGTGGCTATCATGCACTGCTCACGTGGCTGATCATGCAATGATCACGTAGCAACCATGTACTGGTCACGTGACTGATCATGCACTGATCACGTAATTAATCCTGCACTGATCACCTGACTCATCATGCACTGATCACGTGGCTGATCACACACGTATCACGTGACTGATCAAGCACTGATCACGTGGTTATCATGCACTGATCACGTGGCTATCATTCACTGATCACGTGGATATCATGCACGGGTCACGTGGCTGATCACACACGTATCACGTGAATGATCATGCACTGATCACGTGGCTCTCATGCACTGATCACGTGGCTATCATGCACTGCTAACGTGGCTGATCATGAAATGATCACGCAGCTCCCATGTACTGGTCACGTGACTGATCATGCACTGATCATGTGGCTGATCATGCAATGATCACGTAGCAACCATGTACTGGTCACGTGACTGATCATGCAATGATCACGTAAGTAATCCTGCGCATATCACCTGACTCATCATGCACTGATCACGTGGCTGATCACACACGTATCACGTGACTGATCATGCACTGATCACGTGGCTATCATGCACTGATTACGTGGCTGATCATGCAATGATCACGTAGCTACCATGTACTGGTCACGTGACTGATCTTGCACTGATCACGTAATTGATCATGCACTGATCACGTGGCTGATCAAGCACTGATCACGTGGCTATCATGCACCGCTAACGTGTCTGATCATGAAATGATCACGCAGCTACCATGTACTGGTCACGTGACTGATCATGCACTGATCATGTGGCTTATCATGCACTGATCATGTGACTGATCATGCACTGATCACGTGGCTATCATGCACTGATCACTTGGCTGGTCATACACTGATCACGCAGCTCCCATGTACTGGTCACGTGACTGATCATGCACTGATGACGTAATTGATCATGCACTGATCACGTGGCTATCATGCACTGATCACATGGCTGGTAATACACTTATCACGTGACTGATCATGCACTGATCACGTGGCTATCATGCACTGATCACATGGCTGGTCATACACTGATCACGTGCCTGGTCATTCACTGATCACGTGGCTATCATGCACTGATCACATGGCTGGTCATACACTGATCACGTGCCTGGTCATGCACAGATTACATGACTGATCATGCACTGATCACGTCACTGATCATGCACTGATCACGTGGCTATCATGCACTACTCACGTGGCTGATCATGCAATGATCATGTAGCTACCATGTACCGGTCACGTGACTGATCATACACCCATCAGGTGACTGATCATGCACTGATCACGTGGCTATCATGCACTGATCATGTGGCTGATCATACACTGATCACCTGCCTGGTCATGCACAGATCACGTGACTAATCATGAACTGATCACGTAGCAATCATTCACTGATCACCTGGCTGATCATGCACTGATCACGTGGCTATCATGCAATGATCACGTGGCTATCATGCACTGATCACGTGGCTGATCATGCACTGATACCGTGACTGAGCATGGACTGATCACATGACTATCATGTAGTGATCACGTGACTTAATGGCGCTGACCATGTGACTGATCATGCGCTGAGCATGTTTGCTCTCATACACTGATCATGTGCCTCTGGAGGCAATAAACAAAGAGCTGAGTAGGCATGAATCAAACAGTCAGCAGGCAATAATCATGGAACTCAGCTGTGAGGAATCATGCTGCTCAGCTGGCAATAATCAAGCAGCTGAGCAGGCAGGAATTACACAGCACAGCTGGCAATTGTCAAGCAGATGACAGGCAGGAATCATGCAGCTCAGCTGGCAATTGTCAAGCAGATGAGCAGACAGTAATCACGCAACTCAGCAGGCCCTGATCACATGACTGAGCATGCACTGTTCACGTGGCTGATCATACACTGATTACGTGATTGATCATGCACTGATCACTTGGATATCATGCACTGATCATGTGGCTGATCATACACTGTTCACGTGTCTGACCATGCACTGATCACGTGGCTGATCACACACTGCTCACGTAACTGATCATGCACTGATCACGTAATTGATCATGCACTGATCACGTGGCTGATCATGCACTGAACACGTGACTGATCATGCACTGATCACGTGACTGATCATGCACTGATCACGTGGCTATCATGCACTGCTCACGTGGCTGATCATGCAGTGATCACACAGCTACCATGTACTGGTCACATGACTGATCATGCACTGATCACGTAATTGATCATGCACTGATCACCTGGCTTATCATGCATTCATCATGTGACTGATCATGTGCTGATCATGTTTGGTGTCACACACTGATCATGTGCATCTGGAGGCAATGAGCAAAGAGCTGAGTATGCAGGAATCAGTCAGCAGGCTATAATCATGGAACTCAGCTCTGAGAAATCATGCTGCTCAGCTGGAAATAATCAAGTAGATGAGCAGGCAGGAATTATGCAGCACAGGTGGCAATAGTCAAGGAGATGACAGGCAGGAATCGTACAGCTCAGATGGCAATTGTCAAGCAGATGAGCAGACAGTAATCACGCTGCTCAGCAGGCCCTGATCACGTGACTGACCATGCACTGTTCATGTCGCTGATCACACACCTATCACGTGACTGATCATGCACTGATCACGTAATTGATCATGCACTGATCACGTGGCTATCATGCACTGCTAACGTGGCTGATCATGAAATGATCACGCAGCTCCCATGTACTGGTGACGTGACTGATCATGCACTGATCACGTGGCTGATCATGCACTGATACTGTGACTGAGCATGGACTGATCACATGACTATCATGTAGTGATCACGTGACTTAATGGCGCTGACCATGTGACTGATCATGCGCTGAGCATGTTTGCTATCATACACTGATCATGTGCCTCTGGAGGCAATAAACAAAGAGCTGAGTAGGCATGAATCAAACAGTCAGCAGGCAATAATCATGGAACTCAGCTGTGAGGAATCATGCTGCTCAGCTGGCAATAATCAAGCAGCTGAGCAGGCAGGAATTACACAGCACAGCTGGCAATTGTCAAGCAGATGACAGGCAGGAATTACACAGCACAGCTGGCAATTGTCAAGCAGATGAGCAGACAGTAATCACGCAACTCAGCAGGCCCTGATCACATGACTGAGCATGCACTGTTCACGTGGCTGATCATACACTGATTACGTGATTGATCATGCACTGATCACTTGGATATCATGCACTGATCATGTGGCTGATCATACACTGTTCACGTGTCTGACCATGCACTGATCACGTGGCTGATCACACACTGCTCACGTAACTGATCATGCACTGATCACGTAATTGATCATGCACTGATCACGTGGCTGATCATGCACTGAACACGTGACTGATCATGCACTGATCACGTGACTGATCATGCACTGATCACGTGGCTATCATGCACTGCTCACGTGGCTGATCATGCAGTGATCACACAGCTACCATGTACTGGTCACATGACTGATCATGCACTGATCACGTAATTGATCATGCACTGATCACCTGGCTTATCATGCATTCATCATGTGACTGATCATGTGCTGATCATGTTTGGTGTCACACACTGATCTTGTGCATCTGGAGGCAATGAGCAAAGAGCTGAGTAGGCAGAAATCAGTCAGCAGGCTATAATCATGGAACTCAGCTCTGAGAAATCATGCTGCTCAGCTGGAAATAATCAAGTAGATGAGCAGGCAGGAATTATGCAGCACAGGTGGCAATAGTCAAGGAGATGACAGGCAGGAATCGTACAGCTCAGATGGCAATTGTCAAGCAGATGAGCAGACAGTAATCACGCTGCTCAGCAGGCCCTGATCACGTGACTGACCATGCACTGTAAACGTCGCTGATCACACACCTATCACGTGACTGATTATGCACTGATCATGTAATTGATCATGCACTGATCACGTGGCTGATCAAGCACTGATTACGTGGCTATCATGCACTGCTAACGTGGCTGATCATGAAATGATCACGCAGCTCCCATGTACTCGTCACGTGACTGATCACGCACTGATCATGTGGCTGATCATGCACTGATCACGTAACTGATCATGCACTCACGACGTGGCTATCATGCACTGATCACTTGGCTGGTAATACACTGATCACGCAGCTCCCATGTACTGGTCACGTGACTGATCATGCACTGATCACGTGGCTATCATGCACTGATCACATGGCTGGTCATACACTGATCACGTGACTGATCATGCACTGATCACGTGGCTATCATGCACTGATCACATGGCTGGTCATACACTGATCACGTGCCTGGTCATGCACTGATCACGTGCCTGTTCATGCACTGATCACGTGGCTATCATGCACTGATCACATGGCTGGTCATACACTGATCACCTGCCTGGTAATGCACAGATTACATGACTGATCATGCACTGATCACGTCACTATCATGCACTGGTCACGTGGCTATCATGCACTGATCACGTGGCTATCATGCACTGATCACGTGGCTGATCATGCAATGATCACGTAGCTACCATGTACTGGTCACGTGACTGATCTTGCACTGATCACGTGGCTATCATGCACTGATCATGTGGCTGATCATACACTGATCACCTGCCTGGTCATGCACAGATCACGTGACTAATCATGAACTGATCACGTAGCAATCATTCACTGATCACCTGGCTGATCATGCAGTGATCACGTGGCTATCATGCAATGATCACGTGGCTATCATGCACTGATCACGTGGCTGATCATGCACTGATACCGTGACTGAGCATGGACTGATCACATGACTATCATGTAGTGATCACGTGACTTAATGGCGCTGACCATGTGATTGATCATGCGCTGAACATGTTTGCTATCATACACTGATCATGTGCCTCTGGAGGCAATAAACAAAGAGCTGAGTAGGCATGAATCAAACAGTCAGCAGGCAATAATCATGGAACTCAACTGTGAGGAATCATGCTGCTCAGCTGGCAATAATCAAGCAGCTGAGCAGGCAGGAATTACACAGCACAGCTGGCAATTGTCAAGCAGATGACAGGCAGGAATCATGCAGCTCAGCTGGCAATTGTCAAGCAGATGAGCAGACAGGAATCACGCAGCTCAGCAGGCCCTGATCACGTGACTGAGCATGCACTGTTCACGTGGCTGATCATACACTGATTACGTGATTGATCATGCACTGATCACTTGGATATCATGCACTGATCACGTGGCTGATCATACACTGTTCACGTGTCTGACCATGCACTGATCACGTGGCTGATTATGCACTGATCACGTGGCTGATCATGCCCTGATCATGTGGCTATCATGCACTGCTCACGTGGCTGATCATGAAAACATCAAGTGGCTATCATGCACTTCTCACCTGGCTGGTCATGCAATGTTCACGTAGCTACCATTTACTGGTCACGTGACTGATCATGCACAGATCACGTAAATGATCATGCACTGTTCACGTGACTGATCATGTACTGATCACCTGACTGAACACGCACTGATCACGTGGCTATCATGCACTGATCACGTGGCTGATCATGCAATGATCACGTAGCAACCATGTACTGGTCACGAGACTGATCATGCACTGATCACGTAATTAATCCTGCACTGATCACCTGACTCATCATGCACTGATCACGTGGCTGATCACACACGTATCACGTGACTGATCATGCACTGTTCAAGTGGTTATCATGCACTAATCACGTGCTATAATTCACTGATCACGTGGATATCATGCACGGGTCACGTGGCTGATCACACACGTATCACGTGACTGATCATGCACTGATCACGTGGCTATCATGCACTGATCACGTGGCTATCATGCACTGATCACGTGGCTGATCATGCAATGATCACGTAGCTACCATGTACTGGTCACGTGACTGATCTTGCACTGATCACGTGGCTATCATGCACTGATCATGTGGCTGATCATACACTGATCACCTGCCTGGTCATGCACAGATCGCGTGACTAATCATGAACTGATCACGTAGCAATCATTCACTGATCACCTGGCTGATCATGCACTGATCACGTGGCTATCATGCAATGATCACATGGCTATCATGCACTGATCACGTGGCTGATCATGCACTGATACCGTGACTGAGCATGGACTGATCACATGACTATCATGTAGTGATCACGTGACTTAATGGCGCTGACCATGTGACTGATCATGCGCTGAGCATGTTTGCTCTCATACACTGATCATGTGCCTCTGGAGGCAATAAACAAAGAGCTGAGTAGGCATGAATCAAACAGTCAGCAGGCAATAATCATGGAACTCAGCTGTGAGGAATCATGCTGCTCAGCTGGCAATAATCAAGCAGCTGAGCATGCAGGAATTACACAGCACAGCTGGCAATTGTCAAGACGATGACAGGCAGGAATCATGCAGCTCAGCTGGCAATTGTCAAGCAGATGAGCAGACAGTAATCACGCAACTCAGCAGGCCCTGATCACATGACTGAGCATGCACTGTTCACGTGGCTGATCATACACTGATTACGTGATTGATCATGCACTGATCACTTGGATATCATGCACTGATCATGTGGCTGATCATACACTGTTCACGTGTCTGACCATGCACTGATCACGTGGCTGATCACACACTGCTCACGTAACTGATCATGCACTGATCACGTAATTGATCATGCACTGATCACGTGGCTGATCATGCACTGAACACGTGACTGATCATGCACTGATCACGTGACTGATCATGCACTGATCACGTGGCTATCATGCACTGCTCACGTGGCTGATCATGCAGTGATCACACAGCTACCATGTACTGGTCACATGACTGATCATGCACTGATCACGTAATTGATCATGCACTGATCACCTGGCTTATCATGCATTCATCATGTGACTGATCATGTGCTGATCATGTTTGGTGTCACACACTGATCATGTGCATCTGGAGGCAATGAGCAAAGAGCTGAGTAGGCAGGAATCAGTCAGCAGGCTATAATCATGGAACTCAGCTCTGAGAAATCATGCTGCTCAGCTGGAAATAATCAAGTAGATGAGCAGGCAGGAATTATGCAGCACAGGTGGCAATAGTCAAGGAGATGACAGGCAGGAATCGTACAGCTCAGATGGCAATTGTCAAGCAGATGAGCAGACAGTAATCACGCTGCTCAGCAGGCCATGATCACGTGACTGACCATGCACTGTTCATGTCGCTGATCACACACCTATCACGTGACTGATCATGCACGATCACGTAATTGATCATGCACTGATCACGTGGCTGATCAAGCACTGATCACGTGGCTATCATGCACTGCTAACGTGGCTGATCATGAAATGATCACGCAGCTCCCATGTACTGGTGACGTGACTGATCATGCACTGATCACGTGGCTGATCATGCACTGATACTGTGACTGAGCATGGACTGATCACATGACTATCATGTAGTGATCACGTGACTTAATGGCGCTGACCATGTGACTGATCATGCGCTGAGCATGTTTGCTATCATACACTGATCATGTGCCTCTGGAGGCAATAAACAAAGAGCTGAGTAGGCATGAATCAAACAGTCATCAGGCAATAATCATGGAACTCAGCTGTGAGGAATCATGCTGCTCAGCTGGCAATAATCAAGCAGCTGAGCAGGCAGGAATTACACAGCACAGCTGGCAATTGTCAAGCAGATGACAGGCAGGAATCATGCAGCTCAGCTGGCAATTGTCAAGCAGATGAGCAGACAGTAATCACGCAGCTCAGCAGGCCCTGATCACGTGACTGAGCATGCACTGTTCACGTGGCTGATCATACACTGATTACGTGATTGATCATGCACTGATCACTTGGATATCATGCACTGATCACGTGGCTGATCATACACTGTTCACGTGTCTGACCATGCACTGATCACGTGGCTGATTATGCACTGATCACGTGGCTGATCATGCCCTGATCATGTGGCTATCATGCACTGCTCACGTGGCTGATCATGCAAACATCAAGTGGCTATCATGCACTTCTCACCTGGCTGGTCATGCAATGTTCACGTAGCTACCATATACTGGTCACGTGACTGATCATGCACAGATCACGTAAATGATCATGCACTGTTCACGTGACTGATCATGTACTGATCACCTGACTGATCACGCACTGATCACGTGGCTATCATGCACTGCTCACGTGGTTGATCATGCAATGATCACGTTTCAACCATGTACTGGACACATGACTGATCATGCACTGATCACGTAATTGATCATGCACTGATCACGTGGCTGATCATGCACTGAACAGGAGACTGATCATGCACTGATCACGTGACTGATCATGCACTGATCACGTGGCTATCATGCACTGCTCACGTGGCTGATCATGCAGTGATCACGCAGCTACCATGTACTGGACACATGACTGATCATGCACTGATCACGTAATTGATCATGCACTGATCACCTGGCTTATCATGCATTCATCATGTGACTGATAATGTGCTGATCATGTTTGGTGTCACACACTGATCATGTGCATCTGGAGGCAATGAACAAAGAGCTGAGTAGGCAGGAATCAGTCAGCAGGCTATAATCATGGAACTCAGCTCTGAGAAATCATGCTGCTCAGCTGGAAATAATCAAGTAGATGAGCAGGCAGGAATTATGCAGCACAGGTGGCAATAGTCAAGGAAATGACAGGCAGGAATCGTACAGCTCAGCTGGCAATTGTCAAGCAGATGAGCAGACAGTAATCACGCAGCTCAGCAGGCCCTGATCACGTGACTGACCATGCACTGTTCACGTCGCTGATCACACACCTATCACGTGACTGATCATGCACTGATCACGTGGCTCTCATGCACTGATCACGTGATTGCGCATGCACTGATCACGTAATTGTATGCAATGCTCCCGAGGCTATCGTGCACTGATCATGTGACTGATCATGCACTGATCACGTAGCTATCTTGCACTAATCACTTTGCTGATCATACACTCATCACGGGACTGATCGTGCACTGATTACGGCGCTATCATGCATTGACTACATGACTCCACATGCACTGATCACGTGGATGATCATGCACTGATCACGTGACTGACCATGCACTGATCACGTGACTGATTATGCACTGATCACGTGGCTGATCATGCACTGATCATGTGGCTATCATGCACTGCTCACGTGGCTGATCATGCAAACATCAGGTGGCTATCATGCACTTCTCACCTGGCTGGTCATGCAATGTTTACGTAGCTACCATATACTGGTCACGTGACTGAGCATGCACAGATCATGTAAATGATCATGCACTGTTCACGTGACTGATCATGTACTGATCACGTGACTGATCACGCACTGATCACGTGGCTATCATGCACTGCTCACGTGGCTGATCATGCAATGATCACGTAGCAACCATGTACTGGTCACGTGACTGATCATGCACTGATCACGTAATTAATCCTGCTCTGATCACCTGACTCATCATGCACTGATCACGTGGCTGATCACACACGTATCACGTGACTGATCATGCACTGATCACGTGGTTATCATGCACTGATCACGTGGCTATCATTCACTGATCACGTGGATATCATGCACGGGTCACGTGGCTGATCACACACGTATCACGTGAATGATCATGCACTGATCACGTGGCTATCATGCACTGATCACGTGGCTGATCATGCAATGATCACGTAGCTACCATGTACTGGTCTCGTGACTGATCTTGCACTGATCACGTGGCTATCATGCACTGATCACATGGCTGGTCATACACTGATCACACAGCTCCCATGTACTGGTCACGTGACTGATCATGCACTGATCACGTGGCTATCATGCACTGATCACATGGCTGGTCATACACTGATCATGTGACTGATCATGCACTGATCACGTGCCTATCATGCACTGATCACATCGCTGGTCATACACTGATCACGTGCCTGGTCATGCACTGATCACGTGCCTGTTCATGCACTGAATACGTGGCTATCATGCACTGATCACATGGCTGGTCATACAGTGATCACGTGCCTGGTCATGCACAGATTACATGACTGATCATGCACTGATCACGTCACTATCATGCACTGGTCACGTGGCTATCATGCACTGATCACGTGGCTATCATGCACTGATCACGTGGCTGATCATGCAATGATCACGTAGCTACCATGTACTGGTCACGTGACTGATCTTTCACTGATCACGTGGCTATCATGCACTGATCATGTGGCTGATCATACACTGATCACCTGCCTGGTCATGCACAGATCACGTGACTAATCATGCACTGATCACGTAGCAATCATTCACTGATCACCTGGCTGATCATGCACTGATCACGTGGCTATCATGCAATGATCACGTGGCTATCATGCACTGATCACGTGGCTGATCATGCACTGATACCGTGACTGAGCATGGACTGATCACATGACTATCATGTAGTGATCACGTGACTTAATGGCACTGACCATGTGACTGATCATGCGCTGAGCATGTTTGCTATCATACACTGATCATGTGCCTCTGGAGGCAATAAACAAAGAGCTGAGTAGGCATGAATCAAACAGTCAGCAGGCAATAATCATGGAACTCAGCTGTGAAGAATCATGCTGCTCAGCTGGCAATAATCAAGCAGCTGAGCAGGCAGGAATTACACAGCACAGCTGGCAATTGTCAAGCAGATGAGCAGACAGTAATCACGCAACTCAGCAGGCCCTGATCACATGACTGAGCATGCACTGTTCACGTGGCTGATCATACACTGATTACGTGATTGATCATGCACTGATCACTTGGATATCATGCACTGATCATGTGGCTGATCATACACTGTTCACGTGTCTGACCATGCACTGATCACGTGGCTGATCACACACTGCTCACGTAACTGATCATGCACTGATCACGTAGTTGATCATGCACTGATCACGTGACTGATCATGCACTGAACACGTGACTGATCATGCACTGATCACGTGACTGATCATCACTGATCACGTGGCTATCATGCACTGCTCACGTGTCTGATCATGCAGTGATCACACAGCTACCATGTACTGGTCACATGACTGATCATGCACTGATCACGTAATTGATCATGCACTGATCACCTGGCTTATCATGCATTCATCATGTGACTGATCATGTGCTGATCATGTTTGGTGTCACACACTGATCATGTGCATCTGGAGGCAATGAGCAAAGAGCTGAGTAGGCAGGAATCAGTCAGCAGGCTATAATCATGGAACTCAGCTCTGAGAAATCATGCTGCTCAGCTGGAAATAATCAAGTAGATGAGCAGGTAGGAATTATGCAGCACAGGTGGCAATAGTCAAGGAGATGACAGGCAGGAATCGTACAGCTCAGATGGCAATTGTCAAGCAGATGAGCAGACAGTAATCACGCTGCTCAGCAGGCCATGATCACGTGACTGACCATGCACTGTTCATGTCGCTGATCACACACCTATCACGTGACTGATCATGCACTGATCACGTAATTGATCATGCACTGATCACGTGGCTGATCAAGCACTGATCACGTGGCTATCATGCACTGCTAACGTGGCTGATCATGAAATGATCACGCAGCTCCCATGTACTGGTGACGTGACTGATCATGCACTGATCACGTGGCTGATCATGCACTGATACTGTGACTGAGCATGGACTGATCACATGACTATCATGTAGTGATCACGTGACTTAATGGCGCTGACCATGTGACTGATCATGCGCTGAGCATGTTTGCTATCATACACTGATCATGTGCCTCTGGAGGCAATAAACAAAGAGCTGAGTAGGCATGAATCAAACAGTCAGCAGGCAATAATCATGGAACTCAGCTGTGAGGAATCATGCTGCTCAGCTGGCAATAATCAAGCAGCTGAGCAGGCAGGAATTACACAGCACAGCTGGCAATTGTCAAGCAGATGACAGGCAGGAATCATGCAGCTCAGCTGGCAATTGTCAAGCAGATGAGCAGACAGGAATCACGCAGCTCAGCAGGCCCTGATCACGTGACTGAGCATGCACTGTTCATGTGGCTGATCATACACTGATTACGTGATTGATCATGCACTGATCACTTGGATATCATGCACTGATCACGTGGCTGATCATACACTGTTCACGTGTCTGACCATGCACTGATCACGTGGCTGATTATGCACTGATCACGTGGCTGATCATGCCCTGATCATGTGGCTATCATGCACTGCTCACGTGGCTGATCATGCAAACATCAAGTGGCTATCATGCACTTCTCACCTGGCTGGTCATGCAATGTTCACGTAGCTACCATATACTGGTCACGTGACTGATCATGCACAGATCACGTAAATGATCATGCACTGTTCACGTGACTGATCATGTACTGATCACCTGACTGATCACGCACTGATCACGTGGCTATCATGCACTGCTCACGTGGTTGATCATGCAATGATCACGTTTCAACCATGTACTGGACACATGACTGATCATGCACTGATCACGTAATTGATCATGCACTGATCACGTGGCTGATCATGCACTGAACAGGAGACTGATCATGCACTGATCACGTGACTGATCATGCACTGATCACGTGGCTATCATGCACTGCTCACGTGGCTGATCATGCAGTGATCACGCAGCTACCATGTACTGGACACATGACTGATCATGCACTGATCACGTAATTGATCATGCACTGATCACCTGGCTTATCATGCATTCATCATGTGACTGATAATGTGCTGATCATGTTTGGTGTCACACACTGATCATGTGCATCTGGAGGCAATGAACAAAGAGCTGAGTAGGCAGGAATCAGTCAGCAGGCTATAATCATGGAACTCAGCTCTGAGAAATCATGCTGCTCAGCTGGAAATAATCAAGTAGATGAGCAGGCAGGAATTATGCAGCACAGGTGGCAATAGTCAAGGAAATGACAGGCAGGAATCGTACAGCTCAGCTGGCAATTGTCAAGCAGATGAGCAGACAGTAATCACGCAGCTCAGCAGGCCCTGATCACGTGACTGACCATGCACTGTTCACGTCGCTGATCACACACCTATCACGTGACTGATCATGCACTGATCACGTGGCTCTCATGCACTGATCACGTGATTGCGCATGCACTGATCACGTAATTGTATGCAATGCTCCCGAGGCTATCGTGCACTGATCATGTGACTGATCATGCACTGATCACGTAGCTATCTTGCACTAATCACTTTGCTGATCATACACTCATCACGGGACTGATCGTGCACTGATTACGGCGCTATCATGCATTGACTACATGACTCCACATGCACTGATCACGTGGATGATCATGCACTGATCACGTGACTGACCATGCACTGATCACGTGACTGATTATGCACTGATCACGTGGCTGATCATGCACTGATCATGTGGCTATCATGCACTGCTCACGTGGCTGATCATGCAAACATCAGGTGGCTATCATGCACTTCTCACCTGGCTGGTCATGCAATGTTTACGTAGCTACCATATACTGGTCACGTGACTGAGCATGCACAGATCATGTAAATGATCATGCACTGTTCACGTGACTGATCATGTACTGATCACGTGACTGATCACGCACTGATCACGTGGCTATCATGCACTGCTCACGTGGCTGATCATGCAATGATCACGTAGCAACCATGTACTGGTCACGTGACTGATCATGCACTGATCACGTAATTAATCCTGCTCTGATCACCTGACTCATCATGCACTGATCACGTGGCTGATCACACACGTATCACGTGACTGATCATGCACTGATCACGTGGTTATCATGCACTGATCACGTGGCTATCATTCACTGATCACGTGGATATCATGCACGGGTCACGTGGCTGATCACACACGTATCACGTGAATGATCATGCACTGATCACGTGGCTATCATGCACTGATCACGTGGCTGATCATGCAATGATCACGTAGCTACCATGTACTGGTCTCGTGACTGATCTTGCACTGATCACGTGGCTATCATGCACTGATCACATGGCTGGTCATACACTGATCACACAGCTCCCATGTACTGGTCACGTGACTGATCATGCACTGATCACGTGGCTATCATGCACTGATCACATGGCTGGTCATACACTGATCACGTGACTGATCATGCACTGATCACGTGGCTATCATGCACTGATCACATCGCTGGTCATACACTGATCACGTGCCTGGTCATGCACTGATCACGTGCCTGTTCATGCACTGAATACGTGGCTATCATGCACTGATCACATGGCTGGTCATACAGTGATCACGTGCCTGGTCATGCACAGATTACATGACTGATCATGCACTGATCACGTCACTATCATGCACTGGTCACGTGGCTATCATGCACTGATCACGTGGCTATCATGCACTGATCACGTGGCTGATCATGCAATGATCACGTAGCTACCATGTACTGGTCACGTGACTGATCTTTCACTGATCACGTGGCTATCATGCATTGATCATGTGGCTGATCATACACTGATCACCTGCCTGGTCATGCACAGATCACGTGACTAATCATGCACTGATCACGTAGCAATCATTCACTGATCACCTGGCTGATCATGCACTGATCACGTGGCTATCATGCAATGATCACGTGGCTATCATGCACTGATCACGTGGCTGATCATGCACTGATACCGTGACTGAGCATGGACTGATCACATGACTATCATGTAGTGATCACGTGACTTAATGGCACTGACCATGTGACTGATCATGCGCTGAGCATGTTTGCTATCATACACTGATCATGTGCCTCTGGAGGCAATAAACAAAGAGCTGAGTAGGCATGAATCAAACAGTCAGCAGGCAATAATCATGGAACTCAGCTGTGAAGAATCATGCTGCTCAGCTGGCAATAATCAAGCAGCTGAGCAGGCAGGAATTACACAGCACAGCTGGCAATTGTCAAGCAGATGAGCAGACAGTAATCACGCAACTCAGCAGGCCCTGATCACATGACTGAGCATGCACTGTTCACGTGGCTGATCATACACTGATTACGTGATTGATCATGCACTGATCACTTGGATATCATGCACTGATCATGTGGCTGATCATACACTGTTCACGTGTCTGACCATGCACTGATCACGTGGCTGATCACACACTGCTCACGTAACTGATCATGCACTGATCACGTAGTTGATCATGCACTGATCACGTGACTGATCATGCACTGAACACGTGACTGATCATGCACTGATCACGTGACTGATCATCACTGATCACGTGGCTATCATGCACTGCTCACGTGTCTGATCATGCAGTGATCACACAGCTACCATGTACTGGTCACATGACTGATCATGCACTGATCACGTAATTGATCATGCACTGATCACCTGGCTTATCATGCATTCATCATGTGACTGATCATGTGCTGATCATGTTTGGTGTCACACACTGATCATGTGCATCTGGAGGCAATGAGCAAAGAGCTGAGTAGGCAGGAATCAGTCAGCAGGCTATAATCATGGAACTCAGCTCTGAGAAATCATGCTGCTCAGCTGGAAATAATCAAGTAGATGAGCAGGCAGGAATTATGCAGCACAGGTGGCAATAGTCAAGGAGATGACAGGCAGGAATCGTACAGCTCAGATGGCAATTGTCAAGCAGATGAGCAGACAGTAATCACGCTGCTCAGCAGGCCATGATCACGTGACTGACCATGCACTGTTCATGTCGCTGATCACACACCTATCACGTGACTGATCATGCACTGATCACGTAATTGATCATGCACTGATCACGTGGCTGATCAAGCACTGATCACGTGGCTATCATGCACTGCTAACGTGGCTGATCATGAAATGATCACGCAGCTCCCATGTACTGGTGACGTGACTGATCATGCACTGATCACGTGGCTGATCATGCACTGATACTGTGACTGAGCATGGACTGATCACATGACTATCATGTAGTGATCACGTGACTTAATGGCGCTGACCATGTGACTGATCATGCGCTGAGCATATTTGCTATCATACACTGATCATGTGCCTCTGGAGGCAATAAACAAAGAGCTGAGTAGGCATGAATCAAACAGTCAGCAGGCAATAATCATGGAACTCAGCTGTGAGGAATCATGCTGCTCAGCTGGCAATAATCAAGCAGCTGAGCAGGCAGGAATTACACAGCACAGCTGGCAATTGTCAAGCAGATGACAGGCAGGAATCATGCAGCTCAGCTGGCAATTGTCAAGCAGATGAGCAGACAGGAATCACGCAGCTCAGCAGGCCCTGATCCCGTGACTGAGCATGCACTGTTCACGTGGCTGATCATACACTGATTACGTGATTGATCATGCACTGATCACTTGGATATCATGCACTGATCACGTGGCTGATCATACACTGTTCACGTGTCTGACCATGCACTGATCACGTGGCTGATTATGCACTGATCACGTGGCTGATCATGCCCTGATCATGTGGCTATCATGCACTGCTCACGTGGCTGATCATGCAAACATCAAGTGGCTATCATGCACTTCTCACCTGGCTGGTCATGCAATGTTCACGTAGCTACCATATACTGGTCACGTGACTGATCATGCACAGATCACGTAAATGATCATGCACTGTTCACGTGACTGATCATGTACTGATCACCTGACTGATCACGCACTGATCACGTGGCTATCATGCACTGCTCACGTGGTTGATCATGCAATGATCACGTTTCAACCATGTACTGGACACATGACTGATCATGCACTGATCACGTAATTGATCATGCACTGATCACGTGGCTGATCATGCACTGAACAGGAGACTGATCATGCACTGATCACGTGACTGATCATGCACTGATCACGTGGCTATCATGCACTGCTCACGTGGCTGATCATGCAGTGATCACGCAGCTACCATGTACTGGACACATGACTGATCATGCACTGATCACGTAATTGATCATGCACTGATCACCTGGCTTATCATGCATTCATCATGTGACTGATAATGTGCTGATCATGTTTGGTGTCACACACTGATCATGTGCATCTGGAGGCAATGAACAAAGAGCTGAGTAGGCAGGAATCAGTCAGCAGGCTATAATCATGGAACTCAGCTCTGAGAAATCATGCTGCTCAGCTGGAAATAATCAAGTAGATGAGCAGGCAGGAATTATGCAGCACAGGTGGCAATAGTCAAGGAAATGACAGGCAGGAATCGTACAGCTCAGCTGGCAATTGTCAAGCAGATGAGCAGACAGTAATCACGCAGCTCAGCAGGCCCTGATCACGTGACTGACCATGCACTGTTCACGTCGCTGATCACACACCTATCACGTGACTGATCATGCACTGATCACGTGGCTCTCATGCACTGATCACGTGATTGCGCATGCACTGATCACGTAATTGTATGCAATGCTCCCGAGGCTATCGTGCACTGATCATGTGACTGATCATGCACTGATCACGTAGCTATCTTGCACTAATCACTTTGCTGATCATACACTCATCACGGGACTGATCGTGCACTGATTACGGCGCTATCATGCATTGACTACATGACCCCACATGCACTGATCACGTGGATGATCATGCACTGATCACGTGACTGACCATGCACTGATCACGTGACTGATTATGCACTGATCACGTGGCTGATCATGCACTGATCATGTGGCTATCATGCACTGCTCACGTGGCTGATCATGCAAACATCAGGTGGCTATCATGCACTTCTCACCTGGCTGGTCATGCAATGTTTACGTAGCTACCATATACTGGTCACGTGACTGATCATGCACAGATCACGTTCATGATCATGCACTGTTCACGTGACTGATCATGTACTGATCACGTGACTGATCACGCACTGATCACGTGGCTATCATGCACTGGTCACGTGGCTGATCATGCAATGATCACGTAGCAACCATGTACTGGTCACGTGACTGATCATGCACTGATCACGTAATTAATCCTGCTCTGATCACCTGACTCATCATGCACTGATCACGTGGCTGATCACACACGTATCACGTGACTGATCATGCACTGATCACGTGGTTATCATGCACTGATCACGTGGCTATCATTCACTGATCACGTGGATATCATGCACGGGTCACGTGGCTGATCACACACGTATCACGTGAATGATCATGCACTGATCACGTGGCTATCATGCACTGATCACGTGGCTGATCATGCAATGATCACGTAGCTACCATGTACTGGTCTCGTGACTGATCTTGCACTGATCACGTGGCTATCATGCACTGATCACATGGCTGGTCATACACTGATCACACAGCTCCCATGTACTGGTCACGTGACTGATCATGCACTGATCACGTGGCTATCATGCACTGATCACATGGCTGGTCATACACTGATCACGTGACTGATCATGCACTGATCACGTGGCTATCATGCACTGATCACATCGCTGGTCATACACTGATCACGTGCCTGGTCATGCACTGATCACGTGCCTGTTCATGCACTGAATACGTGGCTATCATGCACTGATCACATGGCTGGTCATACAGTGATCACGTGCCTGGTCATGCACAGATTACATGACTGATCATGCACTGATCACGTCACTATCATGCACTGGTCACGTGGCTATCATGCACTGATCACGTGGCTATCATGCACTGATCACGTGGCTGATCATGCAATGATCACGTAGCTACCATGTACTGGTCACGTGACTGATCTTTCACTGATCACGTGGCTATCATGCACTGATCATGTGGCTGATCATACACTGATCACCTGCCTGGTCATGCACAGATCACGTGACTAATCATGCACTGATCACGTAGCAATCATTCACTGATCACCTGGCTGATCATGCACTGATCACGTGGCTATCATGCAATGATCACGTGGCTATCATGCACTGATCACGTGGCTGATCATGCACTGATACCGTGACTGAGCATGGACTGATCACATGACTATCATGTAGTGATCACGTGACTTAATGGCACTGACCATGTGACTGATCATGCGCTGAGCATGTTTGCTATCATACACTGATCATGTGCCTCTGGAGGCAATAAACAAAGAGCTGAGTAGGCATGAATCAAACAGTCAGCAGGCAATAATCATGGAACTCAGCTGTGAAGAATCATGCTGCTCAGCTGGCAATAATCAAGCAGCTGAGCAGGCAGGAATTACACAGCACAGCTGGCAATTGTCAAGCAGATGAGCAGACAGTAATCATGCAACTCAGCAGGCCCTGATCACATGACTGAGCATGCACTGTTCACGTGGCTGATCATACACTGATTACGTGATTGATCATGCACTGATCACTTGGATATCATGCACTGATCATGTGGCTGATCATACACTGTTCACGTGTCTGACCATGCACTGATCACGTGGCTGATCACACACTGCTCACGTAACTGATCATGCACTGATCACGAAGTTGATCATGCACTGATCACGTGACTGATCATGCACTGAACACGTGACTGATCATGCACTGATCACGTGACTGATCATCACTGATCACGTGGCTATCATGCACTGCTCACGTGTCTGATCATGCAGTGATCACACAGCTACCATGTACTGGTCACATGACTGATCATGCACTGATCACGTAATTGATCATGCACTGATCACCTGGCTTATCATGCATTCATCATGTGACTGATCATGTGCTGATCATGTTTGGTGTCACACACTGATCATGTGCATCTGGAGGCAATGAGCAAAGAGCTGAGTAGGCAGGAATCAGTCAGCAGGCTATAATCATGGAACTCAGCTCTGAGAAATCATGCTGCTCAGCTGGAAATAATCAAGTAGATGAGCAGGCAGGAATTATGCAGCACAGGTGGCAATAGTCAAGGAGATGACAGGCAGGAATCGTACAGCTCAGATGGCAATTGTCAAGCAGATGAGCAGACAGTAATCACGCTGCTCAGCAGGCCATGATCACGTGACTGACCATGCACTGTTCATGTCGCTGATCACACACCTATCACGTGACTGATCATGCACTGATCACGTAATTGATCATGCACTGATCACGTGGCTGATCAAGCACTGATCACGTGGCTATCATGCACTGCTAACGTGGCTGATCATGAAATGATCACGCAGCTCCCATGTACTGGTGACGTGACTGATCATGCACTGATCACGTGGCTGATCATGCACTGATACTGTGACTGAGCATGGACTGATCACATGACTATCATGTAGTGATCACGTGACTTAATGGCCCTGACCATGTGACTGATCATGCGCTGAGCATGTTTGCTATCATACACTGATCATGTGCCTCTGGAGGCAATAAACAAAGAGCTGAGTAGGCATGAATCAAACAGTCAGCAGGCAATAATCATGGAACTCAGCTGTGAGGAATCATGCTGCTCAGCTGGCAATAATCAAGCAGCTGAGCAGGCAGGAATTACACAGCACAGCTGGCAATTGTCAAGCAGATGACAGGCAGGAATCATGCAGCTCAGCTGGCAATTGTCAAGCAGATGAGCAGACAGGAATCACGCAGCTCAGCAGGCCCTGATCACGTGACTGAGCATGCACTGTTCACGTGGCTGATCATACACTGATTACGTGATTGATCATGCACTGATCACTTGGATATCATGCACTGATCACGTGGCTGATCATACACTGTTCACGTGTCTGACCATGCACTGATCACGTGGCTGATTATGCACTGATCACGTGGCTGATCATGCCCTGATCATGTGGCTATCATGCACTGCTCACGTGGCTGATCATGCAAACATCAAGTGGCTATCATGCACTTCTCACCTGGCTGGTCATGCAATGTTCACGTAGCTACCATATACTGGTCACGTGACTGATCATGCACAGATCACGTAAATGATCATGCACTGTTCACGTGACTGATCATGTACTGATCACCTGACTGATCACGCACTGATCACGTGGCTATCATGCACTGCTCACGTGGTTGATCATGCAATGATCACGTTTCAACCATGTACTGGACACATGACTGATCATGCACTGATCACGTAATTGATCATGCACTGATCACGTGGCTGATCATGCACTGAACAGGAGACTGATCATGCACTGATCACGTGACTGATCATGCACTGATCACGTGGCTATCATGCACTGCTCACGTGGCTGATCATGCAGTGATCACGCAGCTACCATGTACTGGACACATGACTGATCATGCACTGATCACGTAATTGATCATGCACTGATCACCTGGCTTATCATGCATTCATCATGTGACTGATAATGTGCTGATCATGTTTGGTGTCACACACTGATCATGTGCATCTGGAGGCAATGAACAAAGAGCTGAGTAGGCAGGAATCAGTCAGCAGGCTATAATCATGGAACTCAGCTCTGAGAAATCATGCTGCTCAGCTGGAAATAATCAAGTAGATGAGCAGGCAGGAATTATGCAGCACAGGTGGCAATAGTCAAGGAAATGACAGGCAGGAATCGTACAGCTCAGCTGGCAATTGTCAAGCAGATGAGCAGACAGTAATCACGCAGCTCAGCAGGCCCTGATCACGTGACTGACCATGCACTGTTCACGTCGCTGATCACACACCTATCACGTGACTGATCATGCACTGATCACGTGGCTCTCATGCACTGATCACGTGATTGCGCATGCACTGATCACGTAATTGTATGCAATGCTCCCGAGGCTATCGTGCACTGATCATGTGACTGATCATGCACTGATCACGTAGCTATCTTGCACTAATCACTTTGCTGATCATACACTCATCACGGGACTGATTGTGCACTGATTACGGCGCTATCATGCATTGACTACATGACTCCACATGCACTGATCACGTGGATGATCATGCACTGATCACGTGACTGACCATGCACTGATCACGTGACTGATTATGCACTGATCACGTGGCTGATCATGCACTGATCATGTGGCTATCATGCACTGCTCACGTGGCTGATCATGCAAACATCAGGTGGCTATCATGCACTTCTCACCTGGCTGGTCATGCAATGTTTACGTAGCTACCATATACTGGTCACGTGACTGAGCATGCACAGATCATGTAAATGATCATGCACTGTTCACGTGACTGATCATGTACTGATCACGTGACTGATCACGCACTGATCACGTGGCTATCATGCACTGCTCACGTGGCTGATCATGCAATGATCACGTAGCAACCATGTACTGGTCACGTGACTGATCATGCACTGATCACGTAATTAATCCTGCACTGATCACCTGACTCATCATGCACTGATCACGTGGCTGATCACACACGTATCACGTGACTGATCATGCACTGATCACGTGGTTATCATGCACTGATCACGTGGCTATCATTCACTGATCACGTGGATATCATGCACGGGTCACGTGGCTGATCACACACGTATCACGTGAATGATCATGCACTGATCACGTGGCTATCATGCACTGATCACGTGGCTGATCATGCAATGATCACGTAGCTACCATGTACTGGTCTCGTGACTGATCTTGCACTGATCACGTGGCTATCATGCACTGATCACATGGCTGGTCATACACTGATCACACAGCTCCCATGTACTGGTCACGTGACTGATCATGCACTGATCACGTGGCTATCATGCACTGATCACATGGCTGGTCATACACTGATCACGTTTCTGATCATGCACTGATCACGTGGCTATCATGCACTGATCACATCGCTGGTCATACACTGATCACGTGCCTGGTCATGCACTGATCACGTGCCTGTTCATGCACTGAATACGTGGCTATCATGCACTGATCACATGGCTGGTCATGCAGTGATCACGTGCCTGGTCATGCACAGATTACATGACTGATCATGCACTGATCACGTCACTATCATGCACTGGTCACGTGGCTATCATGCACTGATCACGTGGCTATCATGCACTGATCACGTGGCTGATCATGCAATGATCACGTAGCTACCATGTACTGGTCACGTGACTGATCTTTCACTGATCACGTGGCTATCATGCACTGATCATGTGGCTGATCATACAATGATCACCTGCCTGGTCATGCACAGATCACGTGACTAATCATGCACTGATCACGTAGCAATCATTCACTGATCACCTGGCTGATCATGCACTGATCACGTGGCTATCATGCAATGATCACGTGGCTATCATGCACTGATCACGTGGCTGATCATGCACTGATACCGTGACTGAGCATGGACTGATCACATGACTATCATGTAGTGATCACGTGACTTAATGGCACTGACCATGTGACTGATCATGCGCTGAGCATGTTTGCTATCATACACTGATCATGTGCCTCTGGAGGCAATAAACAAAGAGCTGAGTAGGCATGAATCAAACAGTCAGCAGGCAATAATCATGGAACTCAGCTGTGAAGAATCATGCTGCTCAGCTGGCAATAATCAAGCAGCTGAGCAGGCAGGAATTACACAGCACAGCTGGCAATTGTCAAGCAGATGAGCAGACAGTAATCACGCAACTCAGCAGGCCCTGATCACATGACTGAGCATGCACTGTTCACGTGGCTGATCATACACTGATTACGTGATTGATCATGCACTGATCACTTGGATATCATGCACTGATCATGTGGCTGATCATACACTGTTCACGTGTCTGACCATGCACTGATCACGTGGCTGATCACACACTGCTCACGTAACTGATCATGCACTGATCACGTAGTTGATCATGCACTGATCACGTGACTGATCATGCACTGAACACGTGACTGATCATGCACTGATCACGTGACTGATCATCACTGATCACGTGGCTATCATGCACTGCTCACGTGTCTGATCATGCAGTGATCACACAGCTACCATGTACTGGTCACATGACTGATCATGCACTGATCACGTAATTGATCATGCACTGATCACCTGGCTTATCATGCATTCATCATGTGACTGATCATGTGCTGATCATGTTTGGTGTCACACACTGATCATGTGCATCTGGAGGCAATGAGCAAAGAGCTGAGTAGGCAGGAATCAGTCAGCAGGCTATAATCATGGAACTCAGCTCTGAGAAATCATGCTGCTCAGCTGGAAATAATCAAGTAGATGAGCAGGCAGGAATTATGCAGCACAGGTGGCAATAGTCAAGGAGATGACAGGCAGGAATCGTACAGCTCAGATGGCAATTGTCAAGCAGATGAGCAGACAGTAATCACGCTGCTCAGCAGGCCCTGATCACGTGACTGACCATGCACTGTTCACGTCGCTGATCACACACCTATCACGTGACTGATCATGCACTGATCACGTAATTGATCATGCACTGATCACGTGGCTGATCAAGCACTGATCACGTGGATATCATGCACGGGTCACGTGGCTGATCACACACGTATCACGTGAATGATCATGCACTGATCACGTGGCTATCATGCACTGATCACGTGGCTGATCATGCAATGATCACGTAGCTACCATGTACTGGTCTCCTGACTGATCTTGCACTGATCACGTAGTTGATCATGCACTGATCACGTGGCTGATCAAGCACTGATCACGTGGCTATCATGCACTGCTAACGTGGCTGATCATGAAATGATCACGCAGCTACCTTGTACTGGTCACGTGACTGATCATGCACTGATCATGTGGCTGATCATGCAATGATCACGTAACTGATCATGCACTGATCACGAGGCTATCATGCACTGATCACTTGGCTGGTCATACACTGATCACGCAGCTCCCATGTACTGGTCACGTGACTGATCATGCACTGATCACGTGGCTATCATGCACTGATCACATGGCTGGTCATACACTGATCACGTGACTGATCATGCACTGATCACGTGGCTATCATGCACTGATCACATGGCTGGTCATACACTGATCACGTGCCTGGTCATGCACTGATCACGTGCCTGTTCATGCACTGAATACGTGGCTATCATGCACTGATCACATGGCTGATCATGCACTGATCACGTGGCTGATCATGCACTGATCACGTGACTGATCATGCACTGATCACGTGACTGATCATGCACTGATCACGTGGCTGATCATGCACTGATCACGTGGCTATCATGCACTGATCACGTGGCTGATCATGCACTGATCACGTGGCTACCATGTACTGATCACGTGACTGATCATGCACTGATCACGTGGCTATCATGCACTGATCACGTGGCTGATCATGCACTGATCACGTGGCTGATCATGCACTGATCACGTGACTGATCATGCACTGATCACGTAGCAATCATGCACTGATCACGTGGCTGATCATGCACTGATCACGTGGCTGATCATGCACTGATCACGTGGCTATCATGCACTGATCACGTGGCTGATCATGCACTGATACCGTGACTGAGCATGGACTGATCACATGACTATCATGTAGTGATCACGTGACTTAATGGCGCTGATCATGTGACTGATCATGCGCTGATCATGTTTGCTATCATACACTGATCATGTGCCTCTGGAGGCAATAAACAAAGAGCTGAGTAGGCACGAATCAAACAGTCAGCAGGCAATAATCATGGAACTCAGCTGTGAGGAATCATGCTGCTCAGCTGGCAATAATCAAGCAGCTGAGCAGGCAGGAATTACGCAGCACAGCTGGCAATTGTCAAGCAGATGACAGGCAGGAATCATGCAGCTCAGCTGGCAATTGTCAAGCAGATGAGCAGACAGTAATCACGCAGCTCAGCAGGCCCTGATCACGTGACTGAGCATGCACTGTTCACGTGGCTGATCATACACTGATCACGTGATTGATCATGCACTGATCACTTGGATATCATGCACTGATCACGTGGCTGATCATACACTGTTCACGTGTCTGACCATGCACTGATCACGTGGCTGATCATGCACTGATCACGTGGCTGATCATGCACTGATCACGTGGCTATCATGCACTGATCACGTGGCTGATCATGCACTGATCACGTGGCTATCATGCACTGATCACGTGGCTGATCATGCACTGATCACGTGGCTACCATGTACTGATCACGTGACTGATCATGCACTGATCACGTAACTGATCATGCACTGATCACGTGACTGATCATGCACTGATCACGTGACTGATCATGCACTGATCACGTGGCTATCATGCACTGATCACGTGGCTGATCATGCAATGATCACGTAGCAACCATGTACTGGTCACGTGACTGATCATGCACTGATCACGTAATTGATCATGCACTGATCACGTGACTGATCATGCACTGATCACGTGGCTGATCACACACTGATCACGTGACTGATCATGCACTGATCACGTGGCTATCATGCACTGATCACGTGGCTATCATGCACTGATCACGTGGCTGATCACACACGATCACGTGACTGATCATGCACTGATCACGTGGCTATCATGCACTGATCACGTGGCTGATCATGCACTGATCACGTGGCTACCATGTACTGATCACGTGACTGATCATGCACTGATCACGTAACTGATCATGCACTGATCACGTGGCTGATCATGCACTGATCACGTGGCTATCATGCACTGATCACGTGGCTGATCATGCACTGATCACGTAGCTATCATGTACTGATCACGTGACTGATCATGCACTGATCACGTGGCTGATCATGCACTGATCACGTGACTGATCATGCACTGATCACGTGGCTATCATGCACTGATCACGTGGCTGATCATGCACTGATCACGCAGCTCCCATGTACTGATCACGTGACTGATCATGCACTGATCACGTAACTGATCATGCACTGATCACGTGGCTATCATGCACTGATCACGTGGCTGATCATGCACTGATCACGTGACTGATCATGCACTGATCACGTGGCTATCATGCACTGATCACGTGGCTGATCATGCACTGATCACGTGACTGATCATGCACTGATCACGTGGCTATCATGCACTGATCACGTGGCTGATCATGCACTGATCACGTGCCTGATCATGCACTGATCACGTGACTGATCATGCACTGATCACGTGACTGATCATGCACTGATCACGTGGCTATCATGCACTATCACGTGGCTGATCATGCAATGATCACGTAGCTACCATGTACTGGTCACGTGACTGATCATGCACTGATCACGTGACTGATCATGCACTGATCACGTGGCTATCATGCACTGATCACGTGGCTGATCATGCACTGATCACGTGCCTGATCATGCACTGATCACGTGACTGATCATGCACTGATCACGTAGCTATCATGCACTGATCACGTGGCTGATCATGCACTGATCACGTGGCTATCATGCACTGATCACGTGGCTATCATGCACTGATCACGTGGCTGATCATGCACTGATACCGTGACTGAGCATGGACTGATCACATGACTATCATGTAGTGATCACGTGACTTAATGGCGCTGATCATGTGACTGATCATGCGCTGATCATGTTTGCTATCATACACTGATCATGTGCCTCTGGAGGCAATAAACAAAGAGCTGAGTAGGCATGAATCAAACAGTCAGCAGGCAATAATCATGGAACTCAGCTGTGAGGAATCATGCTGCTCAGCTGGCAATAATCAAGCAGCTGAGCAGGCAGGAATTACACAGCACAGCTGGCAATTGTCAAGCAGATGACAGGCAGGAATCATGCAGCTCAGCTGGCAATTGTCAAGCAGATGAGCAGACAGTAATCACGCAGCTCAGCAGGCCCTGATCACGTGACTGAGCATGCACTGTTCACGTGGCTGATCATACACTGATCACGTGATTGATCATGCACTGATCACTTGGATATCATGCACTGATCACGTGGCTGATCATACACTGTTCACGTGTCTGACCATGCACTGATCACGTGGCTGATCATACACTGCTCACGTAACTGATCATGCACTGATCACGTGGCTGATCATGCACTGATCACGTGGCTGATCATGCACTGATCACGTGACTGATCATGCACTGATCACGTGACTGATCATGCACTGATCACGTGGCTATCATGCACTGATCACGTGGCTGATCATGCACTGATCACGCAGCTACCATGCACTGGACACATGACTGATCATGCACTGATCACGTAACTGATCATGCACTGATCACGTGGCTTATCATGCACTGATCATGTGACTGATCATGTGCTGATCATGTTTGGTGTCATACACTGATCATGTGCATCTGGAGGCAATGAACAAAGAGCTGAGTAGGCAGGAATCAGTCAGCAGGCTATAATCATGGAACTCAGCTCTGAGAAATCATGCTGCTCAGCTGGCAATAATCAAGTAGATGGCAGGCAGGAATTATGCAGCACAGGTGGCAATAGTCAAGCAGATGACAGGCAGGAATCGTACAGCTCAGCTGGCAATTGTCAAGCAGATGAGCAGACAGTAATCACGCAGCTCAGCAGGCCCTGATCACGTGACTGATCATGCACTGTTCACGTGGCTGATCACACACTGATCACGTGACTGATCATGCACTGATCACGTGGCTATCATGCACTGATCACGTGACTGATCATGCACTGATCACGTACTGTCATGCACTGATCACGTGGCTGATCATGCACTGATCACGTGACTGATCATGCACTGATCACGTGGCTATCATGCACTGATCACGTGGCTGATCATGCACTGATCACGGGACTGATCATGCACTGATCACGGGCTATCATGCACTGATACATGACTGACATGCACTGATCACGTGGCTGATCATGCACTGATCACGTGACTGATCATGCACTGATCACGTGACTGATCATGCACTGATCACGTGGCTGATCATGCACTGATCACGTGGCTGATCATGCACTGATCACGTGGCTATCATGCACTGATCACGTGGCTGATCATGCACTGATCACGTAGCTACCATGCACTGGTCACGTGACTGATCATGCACTGATCACGTAATGATCATGCACTGATCACGTGACTGATCATGCACTGATCACGTGACTGATCATGCACTGATCACGTGGCTATCATGCACTGATCACGTGGCTGATCATGCACTGATCACGTATGATCATGCACTGATCACGTGACTGATCATGCACTGATCACGTGGCTGATCATACACTGATCACGTGACTGATCATGCACTGATCACGTGGCTATCATGCACTGATCACGTGGCTGATCATGCACTGATCACGTGCTATCATGCACTGATCACGTGACTGATCATGCACTGATCACGTGACTGATCATGCACTGATCACGTGGCTGATCATGCACTGATCACGTGGCTATCATGCACTGATCACGTGGCTGATCATGCACTGATCACGAAGCTACCATGCACTGATCACGTGACTGATCATGCACTGATCACGTGGCTGATCATGCACTGATCACGTGACTGATCATGCACTGATCACGTGGCTATCATGCACTGATCACGTGGCTGATCATGCACTGATCACGCAGCTACCATGCACTGATCACGTGACTGATCATGCACTGATCACGTAATTGATCATGCACTGATCACGTGGCTATCATGCACTGATCACGTGGCTGATCATGCACTGATCACGTGACTGATCATGCACTGATCACGTGGCTATCATGCACTGATCACGTGGCTGATCATGCACTGATCACGTGACTGATCATGCACTGATCACGTGGCTATCATGCACTGATCACGTGGCTGATCATGCACTGATCACGTGCCTGATCATGCACTGATCACGTGACTGATCATGCACTGATCACGTGACTGATCATGCACTGATCACGTGGCTATCATGCACTGATCACGTGGCTGATCATGCAATGATCACGTAGCTACCATGTACTGGTCACGTGACTGATCATGCACTGATCACGTGACTGATCATGCACTGATCACGTGGCTATCATGCACTGATCACGTGGCTGATCATGCACTGATCACGTGCCTGATCATGCACTGATCACGTGACTGATCATGCACTGATCACGTGGCTATCATGCACTGATCACGTGGCTGATCATGCACTGATCACGTGGCTATCATGCACTGATCACGTGGCTATCATGCACTGATCACGTGGCTGATCATGCACTGATACCGTGACTGAGCATGGACTGATCACATGACTATCATGTAGTGATCACGTGACTTAATGGCGCTGATCATGTGACTGATCATGCGCTGATCATGTTTGCTATCATACACTGATCATGTGCCTCTGGAGGCAATAAACAAAGAGCTGAGTAGGCACGAATCAAACAGTCAGCAGGCAATAATCATGGAACTCAGCTGTGAGGAATCATGCTGCTCAGCTGGCAATAATCAAGCAGCTGAGCAGGCAGGAATTACGCAGCACAGCTGGCAATTGTCAAGCAGATGACAGGCAGGAATCATGCAGCTCAGCTGGCAATTGTCAAGCAGATGAGCAGACAGTAATCACGCAGCTCAGCAGGCCCTGATCACGTGACTGAGCATGCACTGTTCACGTGGCTGATCATGCACTGATCACGTGGCTGATCATGCACTGATCACGTGGATATCATGCACTGATCACGTGGCTGATCATACACTGATCACGTGACTGATCATGCACTGATCACGTGGCTATCATGCACTGATCACGTGGCTGATCATGCACTGATCACGTGGCTATCATGCACTGATCACGTGACTGATCATGCACTGATCACGTGACTGATCATGCACTGATCACGTGGCTGATCATGCACTGATCACGTGGCTATCATGCACTGATCACGTGGCTGATCATGCAATGATCACGCAGCTACCATGCACTGATCACGTGACTGATCATGCACTGATCACGTGGCTGATCATGCACTGATCACGTAACTGATCATGCACTGATCACGTGGCTATCATGCACTGATCACGTGGCTGATCATGCACTGATCACGTGGCTACCATGCACTGGTCACGTGACTGATCATGCACTGATCACGTGGCTATCATGCACTGATCACGTGGCTGATCATGCACTGATCACGTGACTGATCATGCACTGATCACGTGGCTATCATGCACTGATCACGTGGCTGATCATGCACTGATCACGTGCCTGATCATGCACTGATCACGTGACTGATCATGCACTGATCACGTGGCTATCATGCACTGATCACGTGGCTGATCATGCACTGATCACGTGGCTGATCATGCACTGATCACATGACTGATCATGCACTGATCACGTGACTGATCATGCACTGATCACGTGGCTGATCATGCACTGATCACGTGGCTATCATGCACTGATCACGTGGCTGATCATGCACTGATCACGTAGCTACCATGTACTGATCACGTGACTGATCATGCACTGATCACGTGGCTATCATGCACTGATCACGTGGCTGATCATGCACTGATCACGTGCCTGATCATGCACTGATCACGTGACTGATCATGCACTGATCACGTAGCTATCATGCACTGATCACGTGGCTGATCATGCACTGATCACGTGGCTGATCATGCACTGATCACGTGGCTATCATGCACTGATCACGTGGCTGATCATGCACTGATACCGTGACTGAGCATGGACTGATCACATGACTATCATGTAGTGATCACGTGACTTAATGGCGCTGATCATGTGACTGATCATGCGCTGATCATGTTTGCTATCATACACTGATCATGTGCCTCTGGAGGCAATAAACAAAGAGCTGAGTAGGCACGAATCAAACAGTCAGCAGGCAATAATCATGGAACTCAGCTGTGAGGAATCATGCTGCTCAGCTGGCAATAATCAAGCAGCTGAGCAGGCAGGAATTACACAGCACAGCTGGCAATTGTCAAGCAGATGACAGGCAGGAATCATGCAGCTCAGCTGGCAATTGTCAAGCAGATGAGCAGACAGTAATCACGCAGCTCAGCAGGCCCTGATCACGTGACTGAGCATGCACTGTTCACGTGGCTGATCATACACTGATCACGTGATTGATCATGCACTGATCACTTGGATATCATGCACTGATCACGTGGCTGATCATACACTGTTCACGTGTCTGACCATGCACTGATCACGTGGCTGATCATGCACTGATCACGTGGCTGATCATGCACTGATCACGTGGCTATCATGCACTGATCACGTGGCTGATCATGCACTGATCACGTGGCTATCATGCACTGATCACGTGGCTGATCATGCACTGATCACGTAGCTACCATGCACTGATCACGTGACTGATCATGCACTGATCACGTAAATGATCATGCACTGATCACGTGACTGATCATGCACTGATCACGTGACTGATCATGCACTGATCACGTGGCTATCATGCACTGATCACGTGGCTGATCATGCAATGATCACGTAGCAACCATGTACTGGTCACGTGACTGATCATGCACTGATCACGTAATTGATCATGCACTGATCACGTGACTGATCATGCACTGATCACGTGGCTGATCACACACGTATCACGTGACTGATCATGCACTGATCACGTGGCTATCATGCACTGATCACGTGGCTATCATGCACTGATCACGTGGCTGATCACACACTGATCACGTGACTGATCATGCACTGATCACGTGGCTATCATGCACTGATCACGTGGCTGATCATGCACTGATCACGTGGCTATCATGCACTGATCACGTGGCTGATCATGCACTGATCACGTAGCTACCATGCACTGATCACGTGACTGATCATGCACTGATCACGTGGCTGATCATGCACTGATCACGTGACTGATCATGCACTGATCACGTGGCTATCATGCACTGATCACGTGGCTGATCATGCACTGATCACGCAGCTACCATGCACTGATCACGTGACTGATCATGCACTGATCACGTAATTGATCATGCACTGATCACGTGGCTATCATGCACTGATCACGTGGCTGATCATGCACTGATCACGTGACTGATCATGCACTGATCACGTGGCTATCATGCACTGATCACGTGGCTGATCATGCACTGATCACGTGCCTGATCATGCACTGATCACGTGGCTATCATGCACTGATCACGTGGCTGATCATGCACTGATCACGTGCCTGATCATGCACTGATCACATGACTGATCATGCACTGATCACGTGACTGATCATGCACTGATCACGTGGCTATCATGCACTATCACGTGGCTGATCATGCAATGATCACGTAGCTACCATGTACTGGTCACGTGACTGATCATACACCGATCACGTGACTGATCATGCACTGATCACGTGGCTATCATGCACTGATCACGTGGCTGATCATGCACTGATCACGTGCCTGATCATGCACTGATCACGTGACTGATCATGCACTGATCACGTAGCAATCATGCACTGATCACGTGGCTGATCATGCACTGATCACGTGGCTATCATGCACTGATCACGTGGCTATCATGCACTGATCACGTGGCTGATCATGCACTGATACCGTGACTGAGCATGGACTGATCACATGACTATCATGTAGTGATCACGTGACTTAATGGCGCTGATCATGTGACTGATCATGCGCTGATCATGTTTGCTATCATACACTGATCATGTGCCTCTGGAGGCAATAAACAAAGAGCTGAGTAGGCATGAATCAAACAGTCAGCAGGCAATAATCATGGAACTCAGCTGTGAGGAATCATGCTGCTCAGCTGGCAATAATCAAGCAGCTGAGCAGGCAGGAATTACACAGCACAGCTGGCAATTGTCAAGCAGATGACAGGCAGGAATCATGCAGCTCAGCTGGCAATTGTCAAGCAGATGAGCAGACAGTAATCACGCAGCTCAGCAGGCCCTGATCACGTGACTGAGCATGCACTGTTCACGTGGCTGATCATACACTGATCACGTGATTGATCATGCACTGATCACTTGGATATCATGCACTGATCACGTGGCTGATCATACACTGTTCACGTGTCTGACCATGCACTGATCACGTGGCTGATCATACACTGCTCACGTAACTGATCATGCACTGATCACGTAACTGATCATGCACTGATCACGTGGCTGATCATGCACTGATCACGTGACTGATCATGCACTGATCACGTGACTGATCATGCACTGATCACGTGGCTATCATGCACTGATCACGTGGCTGATCATGCACTGATCACGCAGCTACCATGTACTGGACACATGACTGATCATGCACTGATCACGTAATTGATCATGCACTGATCACGTGGCTTATCATGCACTGATCATGTGACTGATCATGTGCTGATCATGTTTGGTGTCATACACTGATCATGTGCATCTGGAGGCAATGAACAAAGAGCTGAGTAGGCAGGAATCAGTCAGCAGGCTATAATCATGGAACTCAGCCTGAGAAATCATGCTGCTCAGCTGGCAATAATCAAGTAGATGGCAGGCAGGAATTATGCAGCACAGGTGGCAATAGTCAAGCAGATGACAGGCAGGAATCGTACAGCTCAGCTGGCAATTGTCAAGCAGATGAGCAGACAGTAATCACGCAGCTCAGCAGGCCCTGGATCACGTGACTGAGCATGCACTGTTCACGTGGCTGATCACACACTATCACGTGACTGATCATGCACTGATCACGTGGCTATCATGCACTGATCACGTGACTGATCATGCACTGATCACGTACTTGTATGCACTGATCACGTGGCTGATCATGCACTGATCACGTGACTGATCATGCACTGATCACGTGGCTATCATGCACTGATCACGTGGCTGATCATGCACTGATCACGGGACTGATCATGCACTGATCACGGGCTATCATGCACTGACTACATGACTCCACATGCACTGATCACGTGGCTGATCATGCACTGATCACGTGACTGATCATGCACTGATCACGTGACTGATCATGCACTGATCACGTGGCTGATCATGCACTGATCACGTGGCTGATCATGCACTGATCACGTGGCTATCATGCACTGATCACGTGGCTGATCATGCAATGATCACGTAGCTACCATGCACTGGTCACGTGACTGATCATGCACTGATCACGTGGCTGATCATGCACTGATCACGTGACTGATCATGCACTGATCACGTGACTGATCATGCACTGATCACGTGGCTATCATGCACTGATCACGTGGCTGATCATGCACTGATCACGTGGTGATCATGCACTGATCACGTGACTGATCATGCACTGATCACGTGGCTGATCACACACTGATCACGTGACTGATCATGCACTGATCACGTGGCTATCATGCACTGATCACGTGGCTGATCATGCACTGATCACGTAGCTATCATGCACTGATCACGTGACTGATCATGCACTGATCACGTAACTGATCATGCACTGATCACGTGGCTGATCATGCACTGATCACGGGCTATCATGCACTGATCACGTGGCTGATCATGCACTGATCACGAAGCTACCATGCACTGATCACGTGACTGATCATGCACTGATCACGTGGCTGATCATGCACTGATCACGTGACTGATCATGCACTGATCACGTGGCTATCATGCACTGATCACGTGGCTGATCATGCACTGATCACGCAGCTCCCATGTACTGATCACGTGACTGATCATGCACTGATCACGTAATTGATCATGCACTGATCACGTGGCTATCATGCACTGATCACGTGGCTGATCATGCACTGATCACGTGACTGATCATGCACTGATCACGTGGCTATCATGCACTGATCACGTGGCTGATCATGCACTGATCACGTGCCTGATCATGCACTGATCACGTGGCTATCATGCACTGATCACGTGGCTGATCATGCACTGATCACGTGCCTGATCATGCACTGATCACATGACTGATCATGCACTGATCACGTGACTGATCATGCACTGATCACGTGGCTATCATGCACTACTCACGTGGCTGATCATGCAATGATCATGTAGCTACCATGTACTGGTCACGTGACTGATCATGCACTGATCACGTGACTGATCATGCACTGATCACGTGGCTATCATGCACTGATCACGTGGCTGATCATGCACTGATCACGTGCCTGATCATGCACTGATCACGTGACTGATCATGCACTGATCACGTGCAATCATGCACTGATCACGTGGCTGATCATGCACTGATCACGTGGCTATCATGCACTGATCACGTGGCTATCATGCACTGATCACGTGGCTGATCATGCACTGATACCGTGACTGAGCATGGACTGATCACATGACTATCATGTAGTGATCACGTGACTTAATGGCGCTGATCATGTGACTGATCATGCGCTGATCATGTTTGCTATCATACACTGATCATGTGCCTCTGGAGGCAATAAACAAAGAGCTGAGTAGGCACGAATCAAACAGTCAGCAGGCAATAATCATGGAACTCAGCTGTGAGGAATCATGCTGCTCAGCTGGCAATAATCAAGCAGCTGAGCAGGCAGGAATTACGCAGCACAGCTGGCAATTGTCAAGCAGATGACAGGCAGGAATCATGCAGCTCAGCTGGCAATTGTCAAGCAGATGAGCAGACAGTAATCACGCAGCTCAGCAGGCCCTGATCACGTGACTGAGCATGCACTGTTCACGTGGCTGATCATACACTGATCACGTGATTGATCATGCACTGATCACTTGGATATCATGCACTGATCACGTGGCTGATCATACACTGTTCACGTGTCTGACCATGCACTGATCACGTGGCTGATCATGCACTGATCACGTGGCTGATCATGCACTGATCACGTGGCTATCATGCACTGATCACGTGGCTGATCATGCACTGATCACGTGGCTATCATGCACTGATCACGTGGCTGATCATGCACTGATCACGTAGCTACCATGCACTGGTCACGTGACTGATCATGCACTGATCACGTAAATGATCATGCACTGATCACGTGACTGATCATGCACTGATCACGTGACTGATCATGCACTGATCACGTGGCTATCATGCACTGCTCACGTGGCTGATCATGCAATGATCACGTAGCAACCATGTACTGGTCACGTGACTGATCATGCACTGATCACGTAATTGATCATGCACTGATCACGTGACTCATCATGCACTGATCACGTGGCTGATCACACACTGATCACGTGACTGATCATGCACTGATCACGTGGCTATCATGCACTGATCACGTGGCTATCATGCACTGATCACGTGGCTGATCACACACGATCACGTGACTGATCATGCACTGATCACGTGGCTATCATGCACTGATCACGTGGCTGATCATGCACTGATCACGTGGCTATCATGCACTGATCACGTGGCTGATCATGCACTGATCACGTAGCTACCATGCACTGATCACGTGACTGATCATGCACTGATCACGTGGCTGATCATGCACTGATCACGTGACTGATCATGCACTGATCACGTGGCTATCATGCACTGATCACGTGGCTGATCATGCACTGATCACGCAGCTATCATGCACTGATCACGTGACTGATCATGCACTGATCACGTGACTGATCATGCACTGATCACGTGGCTATCATGCACTGATCACGTGGCTGATCATGCACTGATCACGTGACTGATCATGCACTGATCACATGACTGATCATGCACTGATCACGTGACTATCATGCACTGATCACGTGGCTGATCATGCACTGATCACGTGGCTATCATGCACTGATCACGTGGCTGATCATGCAATGATCACGTAGCTACCATGCACTGGTCACGTGACTGATCATGCACTGATCACGTAATGATCATGCACTGATCACGTGACTGATCATGCACTGATCACGTGACTGATCATGCACTGATCACGTGGCTATCATGCACTGATCACGTGGCTGATCATGCAATGATCACGTAGCAACCATGCACTGGTCACGTGACTGATCATGCACTGATCACGTAATTGATCATGCACTGATCACGTGACTGATCATGCACTGATCACGTGGCTGATCATGCACGGATCACGTGACTGATCATGCACTGATCACGTGGCTGATCATGCACTGATCACGTGGCTATCATGCACTGATCACGTGGCTGATCATGCACTGATCACGTGGCTATCATGCACTGATCACGTGACTGATCATGCACTGATCACGTGGCTGATCATGCACTGATCACGTGGCTGATCATGCACTGATCACGTGGCTATCATGCACTGATCACGTGGCTGATCATGCACTGATCACGAAGCTACCATGCACTGATCACGTGACTGATCATGCACTGATCACGTGGCTGATCATGCACTGATCACGTGACTGATCATGCACTGATCACGTGGCTATCATGCACTGATCACGTGGCTGATCATGCACTGATCACGCAGCTACCATGCACTGATCACGTGACTGATCATGCACTGATCACGTAATTGATCATGCACTGATCACGTGGCTATCATGCACTGATCACGTGGCTGATCATGCACTGATCACGTGACTGATCATGCACTGATCACGTGGCTATCATGCACTGATCACGTGGCTATCATGCACTGATCACGTGCCTGATCATGCACTGATCACGTGGCTATCATGCACTGATCACGTGGCTGATCATGCACTGATCACGTGCCTGATCATGCACTGATCACGTGACTGATCATGCACTGATCACGTGACTGATCATGCACTGATCACGTGGCTATCATGCACTATCACGTGGCTGATCATGCAATGATCACGTAGCTACCATGTACTGGTCACGTGACTGATCATGCACTGATCACGTGACTGATCATGCACTGATCACGTGGCTATCATGCACTGATCACGTGGCTGATCATGCACTGATCACGTGCCTGATCATGCACTGATCACGTGACTGATCATGCACTGATCACGTGGCTATCATGCACTGATCACGTGGCTGATCATGCACTGATCACGTGGCTGATCATGCACTGATCACGTGGCTATCATGCACTGATCACGTGGCTGATCATGCACTGATACCGTGACTGAGCATGGACTGATCACATGACTATCATGTAGTGATCACGTGACTTAATGGCGCTGATCATGTGACTGATCATGCGCTGATCATGTTTGCTATCATACACTGATCATGTGCCTCTGGAGGCAATAAACAAAGAGCTGAGTAGGCACGAATCAAACAGTCAGCAGGCAATAATCATGGAACTCAGCTGTGAGGAATCATGCTGCTCAGCTGGCAATAATCAAGCAGCTGAGCAGGCAGGAATTACACAGCACAGCTGGCAATTGTCAAGCAGATGACAGGCAGGAATCATGCAGCTCAGCTGGCAATTGTCAAGCAGATGAGCAGACAGTAATCACGCAGCTCAGCAGGCCCTGATCACGTGACTGAGCATGCACTGTTCACGTGGCTGATCATACACTGATCACGTGATTGATCATGCACTGATCACTTGGATATCATGCACTGATCACGTGGCTGATCATACACTGTTCACGTGTCTGACCATGCACTGATCACGTGGCTGATCATACACTGCTCACGTAACTGATCATGCACTGATCACGTAACTGATCATGCACTGATCACGTGGCTGATCATGCACTGATCACGTGACTGATCATGCACTGATCACGTGACTGATCATGCACTGATCACGTGGCTATCATGCACTGATCACGTGGCTGATCATGCACTGATCACGCAGCTACCATGCACTGGTCACATGACTGATCATGCACTGATCACGTAATTGATCATGCACTGATCACGTGGCTTATCATGCACTGATCATGTGACTGATCATGTGCTGATCATGTTTGGTGTCACACACTGATCATGTGCATCTGGAGGCAATGAACAAAGAGCTGAGTAGGCAGGAATCAGTCAGCAGGCTATAATCATGGAACTCAGCTCTGAGAAATCATGCTGCTCAGCTGGCAATAATCAAGTAGATGGCAGGCAGGAATTATGCAGCACAGGTGGCAATTGTCAAGCAGATGACAGGCAGGAATCGTACAGCTCAGCTGGCAATTGTCAAGCAGATGAGCAGACAGTAATCACGCAGCTCAGCAGGCCCTGATCACGTGACTGATCATGCACTGTTCACGTGGCTGATCACACACTATCACGTGACTGATCATGCACTGATCACGTGGCTATCATGCACTGATCACGTGACTGATCATGCACTGATCACGTACTGTCATGCACTGATCACGTGGCTATCATGCACTGATCACGTGACTGATCATGCACTGATCACGTAGCTATCATGCACTGATCACGTGGCTGATCATGCACTGATCACGGGACTGATCATGCACTGATCACGGGCTATCATGCACTGATACATGACTGACATGCACTGATCACGTGGCTGATCATGCACTGATCACGTGACTGATCATGCACTGATCACGTGACTGATCATGCACTGATCACGTGGCTGATCATGCACTGATCACGTGGCTGATCATGCACTGATCACGTGGCTATCATGCACTGATCACGTGGCTGATCATGCACTGATCACGTAGCTATCATGCACTGATCACGTGACTGATCATGCACTGATCACGTGGCTATCATGCACTGATCACGTGGCTGATCATGCACTGATCACACAGCTCCCATGCACTGATCACGTGACTGATCATGCACTGATCACGTGGCTATCATGCACTGATCACGTGGCTGATCATGCACTGATCACGTGACTGATCATGCACTGATCACGTGGCTATCATGCACTGATCACGTGGCTGATCATGCACTGATCACGTGGCTGATCATGCACTGATCACGTGGCTGATCATGCACTGATCACGTGCCTGATCATGCACTGATCACGTGGCTATCATGCACTGATCACGTGGCTGATCATGCACTGATCACGTGGCTGATCATGCACTGATCACGTGACTGATCATGCACTGATCACGTGACTGATCATGCACTGATCACGTGACTGATCATGCACTGATCACGTGGCTATCATGCACTGATCACGTGGCTGATCATGCACTGATCACGTAGCTATCATGCACTGGTCACGTGACTGATCATGCACTGATCACGTGGCTATCATGCACTGATCACGTGGCTGATCATGCACTGATCACGTGCCTGATCATGCACTGATCACGTGACTGATCATGCACTGATCACGTGGCTATCATGCACTGATCACGTGGCTGATCATGCACTGATCACGTGGCTGATCATGCACTGATCACGTGGCTGATCATGCACTGATCACGTGGCTGATCATGCACTGATACCGTGACTGAGCATGGACTGATCACATGACTATCATGTAGTGATCACGTGACTTAATGGCGCTGATCATGTGACTGATCATGCGCTGATCATGTTTGCTATCATACACTGATCATGTGCCTCTGGAGGCAATAAACAAAGAGCTGAGTAGGCATGAATCAAACAGTCAGCAGGCAATAATCATGAACTCAGCTGTGAGGAATCATGCTGCTCAGCTGGCAATAATCAAGCAGCTGAGCAGGAAGGAATTACACAGCACAGCTGGCAATTGTCAAGCAGATGACAGGCAGGAATCATGCAGCTCAGCTGGCAATTATCAAGCAGATGAGCAGGCAGGAATCACGCAGCTCAGCAGGCAATAGTCAAGGAGATGACAGGCAGAAATCGTACAGCTCAGCTGGCAATTGTCACGCAGATGATCAGACACTGATCACGCAGCTCATCATGCACTGATCACGTGACTGATCATGCACTGATCACGTGGCTGATCATACACTGATCACGTGACTGATCATGCACTGATCACGTGGCTATCATGCACTGATCACGTGACTGATCATGCACTGATCACGTGGCTGATCATGCACTGATCACGTGGCTATCATGCACTGATCACGTGGCTGATCATGCACTGATCACGTGACTGATCATGCACTGATCACGTGGCTATCATGCACTGATCACGTGGCTGATCATGCACTGATCACGTGACTGATCATGCACTGATCACGTGACTGATCATGCACTGATCACGTGACTGATCATGCACTGATCACGTGGCTATCATGCACTGATCACGTGGCTGATCATGCACTGATCACGTAGCTACCATGTACTGATCACGTGACTGATCATGCACTGATCACGTGACTGATCATGCACTGATCACGTGGCTATCATGCACTGATCACGTGACTGATCATGCACTGATCACGTGGCTATCATGCACTGATCACGTGGCTGATCATGCACTGATCACGTGGCTGATCATGCACTGATCACGTGGCTGATCATGCACTGATCACGTGGCTGATCATGCACTGATCACGTGGCTATCATGCACTGATCACGTGGCTGATCATGCACTGATCACGTGGCTATCATGCACTGATCACGTGGCTGATCATGCACTGATCACGTGGCTATCATGCACTGATCACGTGACTGATCATGCACTGATCACGTGGCTGATCATGCACTGATCACGTGACTGATCATGCACTGATCACGTGACTGATCATGCACTGATCACGTGGCTATCATGCACTGATCACGTGGCTGATCATGCACTGATCACGTGGCTGATCATGCACTGATCACGTGACTGATCATGCACTGATCACGTGGCTGATCATGCACGTATCACGTGACTGATCATGCACTGATCACGTGGCTATCATGCACTGATCACGTGGCTGATCATGCACTGATCACGTAGATATCATGCACTGATCACGTGACTGATCATGCACTGATCACGTGACTGATCATGCACTGATCACGTGGCTGATCATGCACTGATCACGTGGCTATCATGCACTGATCACGTGGCTGATCATGCACTGATCACGTAGCTACCATGCACTGATCACGTGACTGATCATGCACTGATCACGTGGCTGATCATGCACTGATCACGTGACTGATCATGCACTGATCACGTGGCTATCATGCACTGATCACGTGGCTGATCATGCACTGATCACGCAGCTACCATGCACTGATCACGTGACTGATCATGCACTGATCACGTGACTGATCATGCACTGATCACGTGGCTATCATGCACTGATCACGTGGCTGATCATGCACTGATCACGTGACTGATCATGCACTGATCACGTGGCTATCATGCACTGATCACGTGGCTGATCATGCACTGATCACGTGCCTGATCATGCACTGATCACGTGGCTATCATGCACTGATCACGTGGCTGATCATGCACTGATCACGTGACTGATCATGCACTGATCACGTGACTGATCATGCACTGATCACGTGGCTGATCATGCACTGATCACGTGGCTGATCATGCACTGATCACGTGGCTATCATGCACTGATCACGTGGCTGATCATGCACTGATCACGTAGCTATCATGTACTGATCACGTGACTGATCATGCACTGATCACGTGGCTGATCATGCACTGATCACGTGACTGATCATGCACTGATCACGTGACTGATCATGCACTGATCACGTGGCTATCATGCACTGATCACGTGGCTGATCATGCACTGATCACGTGGCTGATCATGCACTGATCACGTGACTGATCATGCACTGATCACGTGGCTGATCATGCACTGATCACGTGACTGATCATGCACTGATCACGTGGCTATCATGCACTGATCACGTGGCTGATCATGCACTGATCACGTGATACCATGCACTGATCACGTGACTGATCATGCACTGATCACGTAACTGATCATGCACTGATCACGTGGCTGATCATGCACTGATCACGTGGCTATCATGCACTGATCACGTGGCTGATCATGCACTGATCACGTAGCTATCATGTACTGATCACGTGACTGATCATGCACTGATCACGTGGCTGATCATGCACTGATCACGTGGCTGATCATGCACTGATCACGTGGCTATCATGCACTGATCACGTGGCTGATCATGCACTGATCACGTGGCTACCATGTACTGATCACGTGACTGATCATGCACTGATCACGTGGCTGATCATGCACTGATCACGTGACTGATCATGCACTGATCACGTGGCTATCATGCACTGATCACGTGGCTGATCATGCACTGATCACGTAGCTCCATGTACTGGTCACGTGACTGATCATGCACTGATCACGTAATTGATCATGCACTGATCACGTGGCTATCATGCACTGATCACGTGGCTGATCATGCACTGATCACGTGACTGATCATGCACTGATCACGTGGCTATCATGCACTGATCACGTGGCTGATCATGCACTGATCACGTGACTGATCATGCACTGATCACGTGGCTATCATGCACTGATCACGTGGCTGATCATGCACTGATCACGTGGCTGATCATGCACTGATCACGTGACTGATCATGCACTGATCACGTGACTGATCATGCACTGATCACGTGGCTATCATGCACTGATCACGTGGCTGATCATGCAATGATCACGTAGCTACCATGTACTGTCACGTGACTGATCATGCACCCATCACGTGACTGATCATGCACTGATCACGTGGCTATCATGCACTGATCACGTGGCTGATCATGCACTGATCACGTGCCTGATCATGCACTGATCACGTGACTGATCATGCACTGATCACGTGCTATCATGCACTGATCACGTGACTGATCATGCACTGATCACGTGGCTGATCATGCACTGATCACGTGGCTATCATGCACTGATCACGTGGCTGATCATGCACTGATACCGTGACTGAGCATGGACTGATCACATGACTATCATGTAGTGATCACGTGACTTAATGGCGCTGATCATGTGACTGATCATGCGCTGATCATGTTTGCTATCATACACTGATCATGTGCCTCTGGAGGCAATAAACAAAGAGCTGAGTAGGCACGAATCAAACAGTCAGCAGGCAATAATCATGGAACTCAGCTGTGAGGAATCATGCTGCTCAGCTGGCAATAATCAAGCAGCTGAGCAGGCAGGAATTACGCAGCACAGCTGGCAATTGTCAAGCAGATGACAGGCAGGAATCGTGCAGCTCAGCTGGCAATTGTCAAGCAGATGAGCAGACAGTAATCACGCAGCTCAGCAGGCCCTGATCACGTGACTGAGCATGCACTGTTCACGTGGCTGATCATACACTGATCACGTGATTGATCATGCACTGATCACTTGGATATCATGCACTGATCACGTGGCTGATCATACACTGTTCACGTGTCTGACCATGCACTGATCACGTGGCTGATCATGCACTGATCACGTGGCTGATCATGCACTGATCACGTGGCTATCATGCACTGATCACGTGGCTGATCATGCACTGATCACGTGGCTATCATGCACTGATCACGTGGCTGATCATGCACTGATCACGTAGCTACCATGCACTGATCACGTGACTGATCATGCACTGATCACGTAAATGATCATGCACTGATCACGTGACTGATCATGCACTGATCACGTGACTGATCATGCACTGATCACGTGGCTATCATGCACTGCTCACGTGGCTGATCATGCAATGATCACGTAGCAACCATGTACTGGTCACGTGACTGATCATGCACTGATCACGTAATTGATCATGCACTGATCACGTGGCTGATCATGCACTGATCACGTGGCTGATCATGCACTATCACGTGACTGATCATGCACTGATCACGTGGCTATCATGCACTGATCACGTGGCTATCATGCACTGATCACGTGGCTGATCACACACTATCACGTGACTGATCATGCACTGATCACGTGGCTATCATGCACTGATCACGTGGCTGATCATGCACTGATCACGTGGATATCATGCACTGATCACGTGACTGATCATGCACTGATCACGTGACTGATCATGCACTGATCACGTGGCTGATCATGCACTGATCACGTGGCTATCATGCACTGATCACGTGGCTGATCATGCACTGATCACGTAGCTACCATGCACTGATCACGTGACTGATCATGCACTGATCACGTGGCTGATCATGCACTGATCACGTGACTGATCATGCACTGATCACGTGGCTATCATGCACTGATCACGTGGCTGATCATGCACTGATCACGCAGCTCCATGCACTGATCACGTGACTGATCATGCACTGATCACGTGGCTGATCATGCACTGATCACGTGGCTATCATGCACTGATCACGTGGCTGATCATGCACTGATCACGTGACTGATCATGCACTGATCACGTGGCTATCATGCACTGATCACGTGGCTGATCATGCACTGATCACGTGACTGATCATGCACTGATCACGTGGCTATCATGCACTGATCACGTGGCTGATCATGCACTGATCACGTGCCTGATCATGCACTGATCACGTGACTGATCATGCACTGATCACGTGACTGATCATGCACTGATCACGTGGCTATCATGCACTATCACGTGGCTGATCATGCAATGATCATGTAGCTACCATGTACTGGTCACGTGACTGATCATGCACTGATCACGTGACTGATCATGCACTGATCACGTGGCTATCATGCACTGATCACGTGGCTGATCATGCACTGATCACGTGCCTGATCATGCACTGATCACGTGACTGATCATGCACTGATCACGTGGCTATCATGCACTGATCACGTGGCTGATCATGCACTGATCACGTGGCTATCATGCACTGATCACGTGGCTGATCATGCACTGATCACGTGGCTGATCATGCACTGATACCGTGACTGAGCATGGACTGATCACATGACTATCATGTAGTGATCACGTGACTTAATGGCGCTGATCATGTGACTGATCATGCGCTGATCATGTTTGCTATCATACACTGATCATGTGCCTCTGGAGGCAATAAACAAAGAGCTGAGTAGGCACGAATCAAACAGTCAGCAGGCAATAATCATGGAACTCAGCTGTGAGGAATCATGCTGCTCAGCTGGCAATAATCAAGCAGCTGAGCAGGCAGGAATTACGCAGCACAGCTGGCAATTGTCAAGCAGATGACAGGCAGGAATCATGCAGCTCAGCTGGCAATTGTCAAGCAGATGAGCAGACAGTAATCACGCAGCTCAGCAGGCCCTGATCACGTGACTGAGCATGCACTGTTCACGTGGCTGATCATACACTGATCACGTGATTGATCATGCACTGATCACGTGGATATCATGCACTGATCACGTGGCTGATCATACACTGTTCACGTGTCTGACCATGCACTGATCACGTGGCTGATCATGCACTGATCACGTGGCTGATCATGCACTGATCACGTGGCTATCATGCACTGATCACGTGGCTGATCATGCACTGATCACGTGGCTATCATGCACTGATCACGTGGCTGATCATGCACTGATCACGTGGCTACCATGCACTGATCACGTGACTGATCATGCACTGATCACGTAACTGATCATGCACTGATCACGTGACTGATCATGCACTGATCACGTGACTGATCATGCACTGATCACGTGGCTATCATGCACTGATCACGTGGCTGATCATGCACTGATCACGTAGCAACCATGTACTGATCACGTGACTGATCATGCACTGATCACGTAATTGATCATGCACTGATCACGTGACTGATCATGCACTGATCACGTGGCTGATCATGCACTATCACGTGACTGATCATGCACTGATCACGTGGCTATCATGCACTGATCACGTGGCTATCATGCACTGATCACGTGGCTGATCACACTGATCACGTGACTGATCATGCACTGATCACGTGGCTATCATGCACTGATCACGTGGCTGATCATGCACTGATCACGTGGCTATCATGCACTGATCACGTGACTGATCATGCACTGATCACGTGACTGATCATGCACTGATCACGTGGCTGATCATGCACTGATCACGTGGCTATCATGCACTGATCACGTGGCTGATCATGCACTGATCACGTAGCTCCATGCACTGATCACGTGACTGATCATGCACTGATCACGTGGCTGATCATGCACTGATCACGTGACTGATCATGCACTGATCACGTGGCTATCATGCACTGATCACGTGGCTGATCATGCACTGATCACGCAGCTACCATGCACTGACATGACTGATCATGCACTGATCACGTAACTGATCATGCACTGATCACGTGGCTTATCATGCACTGATCATGTGACTGATCATGCACTGATCATGTTTGGTGTCATACACTGATCATGTGCCTCTGGAGGCAATGAACAAAGAGCTGAGTAGGCACGAATCAGTCAGCAGGCTATAATCATGGAACTCAGCTCTGAGAAATCATGCTGCTCAGCTGGCAATAATCAAGTAGATGGCAGGCAGGAATTATGCAGCACAGCTGGCAATTGTCAAGCAGATGACAGGCAGGAATCGTGCAGCTCAGCTGGCAATTGTCAAGCAGATGAGCAGACAGTAATCACGCAGCTCAGCAGGCCCTGATCACGTGACTGATCATGCACTGTTCACGTGGCTGATCATACACTGATCACGTGACTGATCATGCACTGATCACGTGGCTATCATGCACTGATCACGTGACTGATCATGCACTGATCACGTACTGTCATGCACTGATCACGTGGCTGATCATGCACTGATCACGTGACTGATCATGCACTGATCACGTGGCTATCATGCACTGATCACGTGGCTGATCATGCACTGATCACGGGACTGATCATGCACTGATCACGGGCTATCATGCACTGATCACATGACTGATCATGCACTGATCACGTGGCTGATCATGCACTGATCACGTGACTGATCATGCACTGATCACGTGACTGATCATGCACTGATCACGTGGCTGATCATGCACTGATCACGTGACTGATCATGCACTGATCACGTGGCTATCATGCACTGATCACGTGGCTGATCATGCAATGATCACGTAGCTACCATGTACTGGTCACGTGACTGATCATGCACTGATCACGTGACTGATCATGCACTGATCACGTGGCTGATCATGCACTGATCACGTGACTGATCATGCACTGATCACGTGCTATCATGCACTGATCACGTGACTGATCATGCACTGATCACGTGGCTGATCATGCACTGATCACGTGACTGATCATGCACTGATCACGTGGCTGATCATGCACTGATACCGTGACTGAGCATGGACTGATCACATGACTATCATGTAGTGATCACGTGACTTAATGGCGCTGATCATGTGACTGATCATGCGCTGATCATGTTTGCTATCATACACTGATCATGTGCCTCTGGAGGCAATAAACAAAGAGCTGAGTAGGCACGAATCAAACAGTCAGCAGGCAATAATCATGGAACTCAGCTGTGAGGAATCATGCTGCTCAGCTGGCAATAATCAAGCAGCTGAGCAGGCAGGAATTACGCAGCACAGCTGGCAATTGTCAAGCAGATGACAGGCAGGAATCATGCAGCTCAGCTGGCAATTGTCAAGCAGATGAGCAGACAGTAATCACGCAGCTCAGCAGGCCCTGATCACGTGACTGAGCATGCACTGTTCACGTGGCTGATCATACACTGATCACGTGATTGATCATGCACTGATCACTTGGATATCATGCACTGATCACGTGGCTGATCATACACTGTTCACGTGTCTGACCATGCACTGATCACGTGGCTGATCATGCACTGATCACGTGGCTGATCATGCACTGATCACGTGGCTATCATGCACTGATCACGTGGCTGATCATGCACTGATCACGTGGCTATCATGCACTGATCACGTGGCTGATCATGCACTGATCACGTGGCTACCATGCACTGATCACGTGACTGATCATGCACTGATCACGTAAATGATCATGCACTGATCACGTGACTGATCATGCACTGATCACGTGACTGATCATGCACTGATCACGTGGCTATCATGCACTGATCACGTGGCTGATCATGCAATGATCACGTAGCTATCATGTACTGGTCACGTGACTGATCATGCACTGATCACGTAATTGATCATGCACTGATCACGTGGCTGATCATGCACTGATCACGTGGCTGATCACACACGATCACGTGACTGATCATGCACTGATCACGTGGCTGATCATGCACTGATCACGTGGCTATCATGCACTGATCACGTGGCTGATCATGCACTGATCACGTGACTGATCATGCACTGATCACGTGGCTATCATGCACTGATCACGTGGCTGATCATGCACTGATCACGTGGCTACCATGCACTGATCACGTGACTGATCATGCACTGATCACGTGGCTGATCATGCACTGATCACGTGGCTGATCATGCACTGATCACGTGGCTATCATGCACTGATCACGTGGCTGATCATGCACTGATCACGTGGCTACCATGTACTGGTCACGTGACTGATCATGCACTGATCACGTGACTGATCATGCACTGATCACGTGGCTATCATGCACTGATCACGTGGCTGATCATGCAATGATCACGTAGCTACCATGCACTGGTCACGTGACTGATCATGCACTGATCACGTGACTGATCATGCACTGATCACGTGGCTGATCATGCACTGATCACGTGACTGATCATGCACTGATCACGTGACTGATCATGCACTGATCACGTGGCTATCATGCACTGATCACGTGACTGATCATGCACTGATCACGTGGCTATCATGCACTGATCACGTGACTGATCATGCACTGATCACATGACTGATCATGCACTGATCACGTGACTTATCATGCACTGATCATGTGACTGATCATGCACTGATCATGTTTGCTATCATACACTGATCATGTGCCTCTGGAGGCAATAAACAAAGAGCTGAGTAGGCACGAATCAAACAGTCAGCAGGCAATAATCATGGAACTCAGCTGTGAGGAATCATGCTGCTCAGCTGGCAATAATCAAGCAGCTGAGCAGGCAGGAATTACGCAGCACAGCTGGCAATTGTCAAGCAGATGACAGGCAGGAATCGTGCAGCTCAGCTGGCAATTGTCAAGCAGATGAGCAGACAGTAATCACGCAGCTCAGCAGGCCCTGATCACGTGACTGAGCATGCACTGTTCACGTGGCTGATCATACACTGATCACGTGATTGATCATGCACTGATCACTTGGATATCATGCACTGATCACGTGGCTGATCATACACTGATCACGTGACTGATCATGCACTGATCACGTGGCTATCATGCACTGATCACGTGGCTGATCATACACTGATCACGTGTCTGATCATGCACTGATCACGTGGCTGATCATGCACTGATCACGTAACTGATCATGCACTGATCACGTGGCTATCATGCACTGATCACGTGGCTGATCATGCACTGATCACGTGGCTGATCACACACTGTCACGTGACTATCATGCACTGATCACGTGGCACTCATGCACTGATCACGTGGCTGATCATACTCTGCTCACGTAACTGATCATGCACACATCACGTGGCTATCATGCACTGCTCACGTGGCTCGTCATGGAATGATCACGTAGCTACCATATACTGGTCACGTGACTGATCATGCACTGATCACGTAAATGATCATGCACTGATCACGTGACTGATCATGCACTGATCACGTGACTGATCATGCACTGATCACGTGGCTATCATGCACTGCTCACGTGGCTGATCATGCAATGATCACGTAGCAATCATGTACTGGTCACGTGACTGATCATGCACTGATCACGTAATTGATCATGCACTGATCACGTGGCTCATCATGCACTGATCACGTGGCTGATCACACACGTATCACGTGACTGATCATGCACTGATCACGTGACTGATCATGCACTGATCACGTGGCTATCATGCACTGATCACGTGGCTATCATGCACTGATCACGTGGCTGATCATGCACTGATCACGTGGCTATCATGCACTGATCACGTGGCTATCATGCACTGATATCATGCACTGATCACGTGGCTGATCATGCATGATCACGTGACTGATCATGCACTGATCACGTGGCTATCATGCACTGATCACGTGGCTGATCATGCAATGATCACGTAGCTACCATGTACTGGTCACGTGACTGATCATGCACTGATCACGTGGCTGATCATGCACTGATCACGTGACTGATCATGCACTGATCACGTGGCTGATCATGCACTGATCACGTGGCTATCATGCACTGATCACGTGGCTGATCATGCACTGATCACGCAGGTACATGCACTGATCACGTGACTGATCATGCACTGATCACGTGACTGATCATGCACTGATCACGTGGCTTATCATGCACTGATCATGTGACTGATCATGTGCTGATCATGTTTGGTGTCATACACTGATCATGTGCCTCTGGAGGCAATGAACAAAGAGCTGAGTAGGCACGAATCAGTCAGCAGGCAATAATCATGGAACTCAGCTGTGAGGAATCATGCTGCTCAGCTGGCAATAATCAAGCAGCTGAGCAGGCAGGAATTATGCAGCACAGCTGGCAATTGTCAAGCAGATGACAGGCAGGAATCGTGCAGCTCAGCTGGCAATTGTCAAGCAGATGAGCAGACAGTAATCACGCAGCTCAGCAGGCCCTGATCACGTGACTGAGCATGCACTGTTCACGTGGCTGATCATACACTGATCACGTGACTGATCATGCACTGATCACGTGGCTATCATGCACTGATCACGTGGCTGATCATGCACTGATCACGTGGCTGTCATGCACTGATCACGTGGCTATCATGCACTGATCACGTGGCTGATCATGCACTGATCACGTGACTGATCATGCACTGATCACGTGGCTATCATGCACTGATCACGTGGCTGATCATGCACTGATCACGTAGCTATCATGCACTGATCACGTGACTGATCATGCACTGATCACGTAACTGATCATGCACTGATCACGTGACTGATCATGCACTGATCACGTGACTGATCATGCACTGATCACGTGGCTATCATGCACTGATCACGTGGCTGATCATGCACTGATCACGTGGCTGATCATGCACTGATCACGTGACTGATCATGCACTGATCACGTGGCTGATCATGCACTGATCACGTGGCTGATCATGCACTGATCACGTGGCTGATCATGCACTATCACGTGACTGATCATGCACTGATCACGTGGCTGATCATGCACTGATCACGTGGCTATCATGCACTGATCACGTGGCTGATCATGCACTGATCACGTAGCTATCATGCACTGGTCACGTGACTGATCATGCACTGATCACGTGACTGATCATGCACTGATCACGTGACTGATCATGCACTGATCACGTGACTGATCATGCACTGATCACGTGACTGATCATGCACTGATCACGTGGCTATCATGCACTGATCACGTGACTGATCATGCACTGATCACGTGGCTATCATGCACTGATCACGTGACTGATCATGCACTGATCACATGACTGATCATGCACTGATCACGTGGCTTATCATGCACTGATCATGTGACTGATCATGCACTGATCATGTTTGCTATCATACACTGATCATGTGCCTCTGGAGGCAATAAACAAAGAGCTGAGTAGGCACGAATCAAACAGTCAGCAGGCAATAATCATGGAACTCAGCTGTGAGGAATCATGCTGCTCAGCTGGCAATAATCAAGCAGCTGAGCAGGCAGGAATTACGCAGCACAGCTGGCAATTGTCAAGCAGATGACAGGCAGGAATCATGCAGCTCAGCTGGCAATTGTCAAGCAGATGAGCAGACAGTAATCACGCAGCTCAGCAGGCCCTGATCACGTGACTGAGCATGCACTGTTCACGTGGCTGATCATACACTGATCACGTGACTGATCATGCACTGATCACGTGGCTGATCATGCACTGATCACGTGACTGATCATGCACTGATCACGTGGCTATCATGCACTGATCACGTGGCTGATCATGCACTGATCACGTGGCTGATCACACACTGTCACGTGACTATCATGCACTGATCACGTGGCACTCATGCACTGATCACGTGGCTGATCATACACTGATCACGTAACTGATCATGCACTGATCACGTGGCTATCATGCACTGCTCACGTGGCTGATCATGGAATGATCACGTAGCTACCATATACTGGTCACGTGACTGATCATGCACTGATCACGTAAATGATCATGCACTGATCACGTGACTGATCATGCACTGATCACGTGACTGATCATGCACTGATCACGTGGCTATCATGCACTGATCACGTGGCTGATCATGCACTGATCACGTGGCTGATCATGCACTGATCACGTGGCTGATCATGCACTGATCACGTGGCTGATCATGCACTGATCACGTGGCTATCATGCACTGATATCATGCACTGATCACGTGGCTGATCACACATGATCACGTGACTGATCATGCACTGATCACGTGGCTATCATGCACTGATCACGTGGCTGATCATGCACTGATCACGTAGCTATCATGCACTGATCACGTGACTGATCATGCACTGATCACGTGGCTGATCATGCACTGATCACGTGACTGATCATGCACTGATCACGTGGCTATCATGCACTGATCACGTGGCTGATCATGCACTGATCACGTAGCTACCATGCACTGATCACGTGACTGATCATGCACTGATCACGTAACTGATCATGCACTGATCACGTGGCTTATCATGCACTGATCATGTGACTGATCATGTGCTGATCATGTTTGGTGTCATACACTGATCATGTGCCTCTGGAGGCAATGAACAAAGAGCTGAGTAGGCAGAAATCAGTCAGCAGGCAATAATCATGGAACTCAGCTGTGAGAAATCATGCTGCTCAGCTGGCAATAATCAAGCAGCTGAGCAGGCAGGAATTATGCAGCACAGCTGGCAATTGTCAAGCAGATGACAGGCAGGAATCGTGCAGCTCAGCTGGCAATTGTCAAGCAGATGAGCAGACAGTAATCACGCAGCTCAGCAGGCCCTGATCACGTGACTGAGCATGCACTGTTCACGTGGCTGATCATACACTGATCACGTGACTGATCATGCACTGATCACGTGGCTATCATGCACTGATCACGTGACTGATCATGCACTGATCACGTGGCTGTCATGCACTGATCACGTGGCTGATCATGCACTGATCACGTGGCTGATCATGCACTGATCACGTGACTGATCATGCACTGATCACGTGGCTATCATGCACTGATCACGTGGCTGATCATGCACTGATCACGGGACTGATCATGCACTGATCACGGCACTATCATGCACTGATACATGACTGATCATGCACTGATCACGTGGCTGATCATGCACTGATCACGTGACTGATCATGCACTGATCACGTGACTGATCATGCACTGATCACGTGGCTATCATGCACTGATCACGTGGCTGATCATGCACTGATCACGTGACTGATCATGCACTGATCACGTAGCTATCATGCACTGATCACGTGACTGATCATGCACTGATCACGTGGCTGATCATGCACTGATCACGTGGCTGATCATGCACTGATCACGTGGCTATCATGCACTGATCACGTGACTGATCATGCACTGATCACGTACTGATCATGCACTGATCACGTGGCTTATCATGCACTGATCATGTGACTGATCATGCGCTGATCATGTTTGGTATCATACACTGATCATGTGCCTCTGGAGGCAATGAACAAAGAGCTGAGTAGGCACGAATCAGTCAGCAGGCAATAATCATGGAACTCAGCTGTGAGAAATCATGCTGCTCAGCTGGCAATAATCAAGCAGCTGAGCAGGCAGGAATTACGCAGCACAGCTGGCAATTGTCAAGCAGATGACAGGCAGGAATCGTGCAGCTCAGCTGGCAATTGTCAAGCAGATGAGCAGACAGTAATCACGCAGCTCAGCAGGCCCTGATCACGTGACTGAGCATGCACTGTTCACGTGGCTGATCATACACTGATCACGTGACTGATCATGCACTGATCACGTGGCTATCATGCACTGATCACGTGGCTGATCATGCACTGATCACGTGATTGTCATGCACTGATCACGTGGCTGATCATGCACTGATCACGTGGCTGATCATGCACTGATCACGTGACTGATCATGCACTGATCACGTGGCTATCATGCACTGATCACGTGGCTGATCATGCACTGATCACGTGACTGATCATGCACTGATCACGGGCTATCATGCACTGATCACATGACTGATCATGCACTGATCACGTGGCTGATCATGCACTGATCACGTGACTGATCATGCACTGATCACGTGACTGATCATGCACTGATCACGTGGCTGATCATGCACTGATCACGTGACTGATCATGCACTGATCACGTGGCTATCATGCACTGATCACGTGGCTGATCATGCACTGATCACGTGGCTATCATGCACTGATCACGTGGCTGATCATGCACTGATCACGTGACTGATCATGCACTGATCACGTGGCTGATCATGCACTGATCACGTGGCTATCATGCACTGATCACGTGGCTGATCATGCACTGATCACGTGGCTATCATGCACTGATCACGTGACTGATCATGCACTGATCACGTACTGATCATGCACTGATCACGTGGCTGATCATGCACTGATCACGTGGCTATCATGCACTGATCACGTGGCTGATCATGCAATGATCACGTAGCTATCATGCACTGATCACGTGACTGATCATGCACTGATCACGTGGCTGATCATGCACTGATCACGTGACTGATCATGCACTGATCACGTGACTGATCATGCACTGATCACGTGGCTGATCATGCACTGATCACGTGGCTATCATGCACTGATCACGTGGCTGATCATGCACTGATCATGCAGCTATCATGCACTGATCACGTGACTGATCATGCACTGATCACGTGACTGATCATGCACTGATCACGTGACTGATCATGCACTGATCACGTGACTGATCATGCACTGATCACGTGGCTATCATGCACTGATCACGTGGCTGATCATGCACTGATCACGTGGCTGATCATGCACTGATCACGTGACTGATCATGCACTGATCACGTGACTGATCATGCACTGATCACGTGGCTATCATGCACTGATCACGTGGCTGATCATGCACTGATCACGTAGCTACCATGTACTGGTCACGTGACTGATCATGCACTGATCACGTGACTGATCATGCACTGATCACGTGGCTATCATGCACTGATCACGTGGCTGATCATGCACTGATCACGTGACTGATCATGCACTGATCACGTGACTGATCATGCACTGATCACGTGGCTATCATGCACTGATCACGTGGCTGATCATGCACTGATCACGTGGCTGATCATGCACTGATCACGTGGCTGATCATGCACTGATCACGTGGCTGATCATGCACTGATCACGTGGCTGATCATGCACTGATACGTGACTGAGCATGGACTGATCACATGACTATCATGTAGTGATCACGTGACTTAATGGCGCTGATCATGTGACTGATCATGCGCTGATCATGTTTGCTATCATACACTGATCATGTGCCTCTGGAGGCAATAAACAAAGAGCTGAGTAGGCACGAATCAGTCAGCAGGCAATAATCATGGAACTCAGCTGTGAGGAATCATGCTGCTCAGCTGGCAATAATCAAGCAGCTGAGCAGGCAGGAATTACGCAGCACAGCTGGCAATTGTCAAGCAGATGACAGGCAGGAATCATGCAGCTCAGCTGGCAATTGTCAAGCAGATGAGCAGACAGTAATCACGCAGCTCAGCAGGCCCTGATCACGTGACTGAGCATGCACTGTTCACGTGGCTGATCATACACTGATCACGTGACTGATCATGCACTGATCACGTGGCTATCATGCACTGATCACGTGGCTGATCATGCACTGATCACGTGGCTGATCATGCACTGATCACGTGGCTGATCATGCACTGATCACGTGGCTGATCATGCACTGATCACGTGACTGATCATGCACTGATCACGTGGCTGATCATGCACTGATCACGTGGCTATCATGCACTGATCACGTGGCTGATCATGCACTGATCACGTGGCTGATCATGCACTGATCACGTGACTGATCATGCACTGATCACGTGGCTATCATGCACTGATCACGTGGCTGATCATGCACTGATCACGGGACTGATCATGCACTGATCACGGGCTATCATGCACTGATACATGACTGATCATGCACTGATCACGTGCTGATCATGCACTGATCACGTGACTGATCATGCACTGATCACGTGACTGATCATGCACTGATCACGTGGCTATCATGCACTGATCACGTGGCTGATCATGCACTGATCACGTGACTGATCATGCACTGATCACGTGGCTGATCATGCACTGATCACGTGACTGATCATGCACTGATCACGTGGCTATCATGCACTGATCACGTGGCTATCATGCACTGATCACGTGGCTGATCATGCACTGATCACGTGGCTATCATGCACTGATCACGTGACTGATCATGCACTGATCACGTGGCTGATCATGCACTGATCACGTGACTGATCATGCACTGATCACGTGGCTTATCATGCACTGATCATGTGACTGATCATGCACTGATCATGTTTGGTATCATACACTGATCATGTGCCTCTGGAGGCAATGAACAAAGAGCTGAGTAGGCACGAATCAGTCAGCAGGCAATAATCATGGAACTCAGCTGTGAGGAATCATGCTGCTCAGCTGGCAATAATCAAGCAGCTGAGCAGGCAGGAATTACGCAGCACAGCTGGCAATTGTCAAGCAGATGACAGGCAGGAATCGTGCAGCTCAGCTGGCAATTGTCAAGCAGATGAGCAGACAGTAATCACGCAGCTCAGCAGGCCCTGATCACGTGACTGAGCATGCACTGTTCACGTGGCTGATCATACACTGATCACGTGACTGATCATGCACTGATCACGTGACTGATCATGCACTGATCACGTGGCTGATCATGCACTGATCACGTGGCTGATCATGCACTGATCACGGGACTGATCATGCACTGATCACGTGGCTATCATGCACTGATACATGACTGACATGCACTGATCACGTGGCTGATCATGCACTGATCACGTGACTGATCATGCACTGATCACGTGACTGATCATGCACTGATCACGTGGCTGATCATGCACTGATCACGTGGCTATCATGCACTGATCACGTGGCTGATCATGCACTGATCACGTAGCTACCATGCACTGGTCACGTGACTGATCATGCACTGATCACGTACTGATCATGCACTGATCACGTGGCTGATCATGCACTGATCACGTGGCTGATCATGCACTGATCACGTGGCTGATCATGCACTGATCACGTGGCTATCATGCACTGATCACGTGACTGATCATGCACTGATCACGTGGCTGATCATGCACTGATCACGTGACTGATCATGCACTGATCACGTGACTGATCATGCACTGATCACGTGGCTATCATGCACTGATCACGTGGCTGATCATGCACTGATCATGCAGCTATCATGCACTGATCACGTGACTGATCATGCACTGATCACGTGGCTGATCATGCACTGATCACGTGACTGATCATGCACTGATCACGTGACTGATCATGCACTGATCACGTGGCTATCATGCACTGATCACGTGGCTGATCATGCACTGATCACGTGCCTGATCATGCACTGATCACATGACTGATCATGCACTGATCACGTGACTGATCATGCACTGATCACGTGGCTATCATGCACTACTCACGTGGCTGATCATGCAATGATCATGTAGCTACCATGTACTGGTCACGTGACTGATCATACACCCATCAGGTGACTGATCATGCACTGATCACGTGGCTATCATGCACTGATCACGTGGCTGATCATGCACTGATCACGTGCCTGATCATGCACTGATCACGTGACTGATCATGCACTGATCACGTGCAATCATGCACTGATCACGTGGCTGATCATGCACTGATCACGTGACTATCATGCACTGATCACGTGGCTGATCATGCACTGATACCGTGACTGAGCATGGACTGATCACATGACTATCATGTAGTGATCACGTGACTTAATGGCGCTGATCATGTGACTGATCATGCGCTGATCATGTTTGCTATCATACACTGATCATGTGCCTCTGGAGGCAATAAACAAAGAGCTGAGTAGGCACGAATCAAACAGTCAGCAGGCAATAATCATGGAACTCAGCTGTGAGGAATCATGCTGCTCAGCTGGCAATAATCAAGCAGCTGAGCAGGCAGGAATTACGCAGCACAGCTGGCAATTGTCAAGCAGATGACAGGCAGGAATCGTGCAGCTCAGCTGGCAATTGTCAAGCAGATGAGCAGACAGTAATCACGCAGCTCAGCAGGCCCTGATCACGTGACTGAGCATGCACTGTTCACGTGGCTGATCATACACTGATCACGTGACTGATCATGCACTGATCACGTGGCTATCATGCACTGATCACGTGGCTGATCATGCACTGATCACGTGTTGTCATGCACTGATCACGTGGCTGATCATGCACTGATCACGTGGCTGATCATGCACTGATCACGTGGCTGATCATGCACTGATCACGTGGCTATCATGCACTGATCACGTGGCTGATCATGCACTGATCACGTGACTGATCATGCACTGATCATGGGCTATCATGCACTGATACATGACTGATCATGCACTGATCACGTGGCTGATCATGCACTGATCACGTGACTGATCATGCACTGATCACGTGACTGATCATGCACTGATCACGTGGCTGATCATGCACTGATCACGTGGCTGATCATGCACTGATCACGTGACTGATCATGCACTGATCACGTGGCTATCATGCACTGATCACGTGGCTGATCATACTGATCACGTGCCTGTCATGCACTGATCACGTGACTGATCATGCACTGATCACGTAATTGATCATGCACTGATCACGTGGCTCATCATGCACTGATCACGTGGCTGATCACACACGTATCACGTGACTGATCATGCATGATCACGTGACTGATCATGCACTGATCACGTGGCTATCATGCACTGATCACGTGGATATCATGCACTGATCACGTGGCTGATCACACACGTATCACGTGACTGATCATGCACTGATCACGTGGCTATCATGCACTGATCACGTGGCTGATCATGCACTGATATCATGCACTGTCACGTGGCTGATCATGCACTGATCACGTGACTGATCATGCACTGATCACGTGGCTATCATGCACTGATCACGTGGCTGATCATGCACTGATCACGTAGCTACCATGCACTGATCACGTGACTGATCATGCACTGATCACGTGGCTGATCATGCACTGATCACGTGGCTGATCATGCACTGATCACGTGGCTATCATGCACTGATCACGTGGCTGATCATGCACTGATCACGCAGCTACCATGTACTGATCACGTGACTGATCATGCACTGATCACGTGATTGATCATGCACTGATCACGTGGCTTATCATGCATTGATCATGTGACTGATCATGTGCTGATCATGTTTGGTATCATACACTGATCATGTGCCTCTGGAGGCAATGAACAAAGAGCTGAGTAGGCACGAATCAGTCAGCAGGCAATAATCATGGAACTCAGCTGTGAGAAATCATGCTGCTCAGCTGGCAATAATCAAGCAGCTGAGCAGGCAGGAATTACGCAGCACAGCTGGCAATTGTCAAGCAGATGACAGGCAGGAATCGTGCAGCTCAGCTGGCAATTGTCAAGCAGATGAGCAGACAGTAATCACGCAGCTCAGCAGGCCCTGATCACGTGACTGAGCATGCACTGTTCACGTGGCTGATCATACACTGATCACGTGACTGATCATGCACTGATCACGTGGCTATCATGCACTGATCACGTGGCTGATCATGCACTGATCACGTGATTGTCATGCACTGATCACGTGGCTGATCATGCACTGATCACGTGGCTGATCATGCACTGATCACGTGACTGATCATGCACTGATCACGTGGCTATCATGCACTGATCACGTGGCTGATCATGCACTGATCACGTGACTGATCATGCACTGATCACGGGCTATCATGCACTGATACATGACTGATCATGCACTGATCACGTGCTGATCATGCACTGATCACGTGACTGATCATGCACTGATCACGTGACTGATCATGCACTGATCACGTGGCTATCATGCACTGATCACGTGGCTGATCATGCACTGATCACGTGACTGATCATGCACTGATCACGTGGCTGATCATGCACTGATCACGTGACTGATCATGCACTGATCACGTGACTGATCATGCACTGATCACGTGGCTATCATGCACTGATCACGTGGCTGATCATGCACTGATCACGTAGCTATCATGCACTGATCACGTGACTGATCATGCACTGATCACGTGGCTGATCATGCACTGATCACGTGACTGATCATGCACTGATCACGTGGCTGATCATGCACTGATCACGTGGCTGATCATGCACTGATCACGTGACTGATCATGCACTGATCACGTGGCTGATCATGCACTGATCACGTGGCTGATCATGCACTGATCACGTACTGATCATGCACTGATCACGTGGCTTATCATGCACTGATCATGTGACTGATCATGCGCTGATCATGTTTGGTATCATACACTGATCATGTGCCTCTGGAGGCAATGAACAAAGAGCTGAGTAGGCACGAATCAGTCAGCAGGCAATAATCATGGAACTCAGCTGTGAGGAATCATGCTGCTCAGCTGGCAATAATCAAGCAGCTGAGCAGGCAGGAATTACACAGCACAGCTGGCAATTGTCAAGCAGATGACAGGCAGGAATCGTGCAGCTCAGCTGGCAATTGTCAAGCAGATGAGCAGACAGTAATCACGCAGCTCAGCAGGCCCTGATCACGTGACTGAGCATGCACTGTTCACGTGGCTGATCATACACTGATCACGTGACTGATCATGCACTGATCACGTGGCTATCATGCACTGATCACGTGACTGATCATGCACTGATCACGTGGCTGTCATGCACTGATCACGTGGCTATCATGCACTGATCACGTGGCTGATCATGCACTGATCACGTGACTGATCATGCACTGATCACGTGGCTATCATGCACTGATCACGTGGCTGATCATGCACTGATCACGGGACTGATCATGCACTGATCACGGGCTATCATGCACTGATCACGTGACTGATCATGCACTGATCACGTGGCTGATCATGCACTGATCACGTGACTGATCATGCACTGATCACGTGACTGATCATGCACTGATCACGTGACTGATCATGCACTGATCACGTGGCTATCATGCACTGATCACGTGGCTGATCATGCACTGATCACGTGACTGATCATGCACTGATCACGTGGCTATCATGCACTGATCACGTGGCTATCATGCACTGATCACGTGGCTGATCATGCACTGATCACGTGACTGATCATGCACTGATCACGTCTGATCATGCACTGATCACGTGACTGCCATGCACTGATCACGTGGCTGATCATGCACTGATCACGTGACTGATCATGCACTGATCACGTGGCTATCATGCACTGATCACGTGGCTGATCATGCACTGATCACGTAGCTACCATGCACTGATCACGTGACTGATCATGCACTGATCACGTAATTGATCATGCACTGATCACGTGGCTGATCATGCACTGATCACGTGACTGATCATGCACTGATCACGTGACTGATCATGCACTGATCACGTGGCTGATCATGCACTGATCACGTGGCTATCATGCACTGATCACGTGGCTGATCATGCACTGATCACGTGACTGATCATGCACTGATCACGTGGCTATCATGCACTGATCACGTGGCTATCATGCACTGATATCATGCACTGATCACGTGGCTGATCATGCACTGATCACGTGACTGATCATGCACTGATCACGTGGCTATCATGCACTGATCACGTGGCTGATCATGCACTGATCACGTGGCTATCATGCACTGATCACGTGACTGATCATGCACTGATCACGTGGCTGATCATGCACTGATCACGTGGCTGATCATGCACTGATCACGTGGCTGATCATGCACTGATCACGTGGCTGATCATGCACTGATCACGTGACTGATCATGCACTGATCACGTGGCTATCATGCACTGATCACGTGACTGATCATGCACTGATCACGTGGCTATCATGCACTGATCACGTGGCTGATCATGCACTGATCACGTGGCTATCATGCACTGATCACGTGACTGATCATGCACTGATCACATGACTGATCATGCACTGATCACGTGGCTTATCATGCACTGATCATGTGACTGATCATGCGCTGATCATGTTTGCTATCATACACTGATCATGTGCCTCTGGAGGCAATAAACAAAGAGCTGAGTAGGCACGAATCAGTCAGCAGGCAATAATCATGGAACTCAGCTGTGAGGAATCATGCTGCTCAGCTGGCAATAATCAAGCAGCTGAGCAGGCAGGAATTACGCAGCACAGCTGGCAATTGTCAAGCAGATGACAGGCAGGAATCGTGCAGCTCAGCTGGCAATTGTCAAGCAGATGAGCAGACAGTAATCACGCAGCTCAGCAGGCCCTGATCACGTGACTGAGCATGCACTGTTCACGTGGCTGATCATACACTGATCACGTGACTGATCATGCACTGATCACGTGACTGATCATGCACTGATCACGTGGCTGATCATGCACTGATCACGTGGCTGATCATGCACTGATCACGGGACTGATCATGCACTGATCACGTGGCTATCATGCACTGATACGTGACTGATCATGCACTGATCACGTGGCTGATCATGCACTGATCACGTGACTGATCATGCACTGATCACGTGACTGATCATGCACTGATCACGTGGCTGATCATGCACTGATCACGTGGCTGATCATGCACTGATCACGTGGCTATCATGCACTGATCACGTGGCTGATCATGCACTGATCACGTGACTGATCATGCACTGATCACGTGGCTGATCATGCACTGATCACGTGACTGATCATGCACTGATCACGTGGCTATCATGCACTGATCACGTGGCTGATCATGCACTGATCACGTGACTGATCATGCACTGATCACGTGGCTGATCATGCACTGATCACGTGACTGATCATGCACTGATCACGTGGCTATCATGCACTGATCACGTGGCTGATCATGCACTGATCACGTGGCTGATCATGCACTGATCACGTGACTGATCATGCACTGATCACGTGGCATCATGCACTGATCACGTGGCTGATCATGCACTGATCACGTGACTGATCATGCACTGATCACGTGGCTATCATGCACTGATCACGTGGCTGATCATGCACTGATCACGTGCTACCATGCACTGATCACGTGACTGATCATGCACTGATCACGTGGCTGATCATGCACTGATCACGTGACTGATCATGCACTGATCACGTGACTGATCATGCACTGATCACGTGGCTATCATGCACTGATCACGTGGCTGATCATGCACTGATCACGTAGCTACCATGTACTGGTCACGTGACTGATCATGCACTGATCACGTGACTGATCATGCACTGATCACGTGGCTATCATGCACTGATCACGTGGCTGATCATGCACTGATCACGTAGCTATCATGCACTGATCACGTGACTGATCATGCACTGATCACGTGGCTGATCATGCACTGATCACGTGGCTGATCATGCACTGATCACGTGGCTATCATGCACTGATCACGTGGCTGATCATGCACTGATCACGCAGCTACCATGCACTGATCACGTGACTGATCATGCACTGATCACGTGACTGATCATGCACTGATCACGTGGCTTATCATGCACTGATCATGTGACTGATCATGTGCTGATCATGTTTGCTATCATACACTGATCATGTGCCTCTGGAGGCAATGAACAAAGAGCTGAGTAGGCACGAATCAGTCAGGCAATAATCATGGAACTCAGCTGTGAGGAATCATGCTGCTCAGCTGGCAATAATCAAGCAGCTGAGCAGGCAGGAATTATGCAGCACAGCTGGCAATTGTCAAGCAGATGACAGGCAGGAATCGTGCAGCTCAGCTGGCAATTGTCAAGCAGATGAGCAGACAGTAATCACGCAGCTCAGCAGGCCCTGATCACGTGACTGAGCATGCACTGTTCACGTGGCTGATCATACACTGATCACGTGACTGATCATGCACTGATCACGTGGCTATCATGCACTGATCACGTGACTGATCATGCACTGATCACGTGGCTGTCATGCACTGATCACGTGGCTATCATGCACTGATCACGTGGCTGATCATGCACTGATCACGTGACTGATCATGCACTGATCACGTGGCTATCATGCACTGATCACGTGGCTGATCATGCACTGATCACGTGACTGATCATGCACTGATCACGGGCTATCATGCACTGACACATGACTGATCATGCACTGATCACGTGCTGATCATGCACTGATCACGTGACTGATCATGCACTGATCACGTGACTGATCATGCACTGATCACGTGGCTATCATGCACTGATCACGTGGCTGATCATGCACTGATCACGTGACTGATCATGCACTGATCACGTGGCTGATCATGCACTGATCACGTGACTGATCATGCACTGATCACGTGACTATCATGCACTGATCACGTGGCTATCATGCACTGATCACGTGGCTGATCATGCACTGATCACGTAGCTATCATGCACTGATCACGTGACTGATCATGCACTGATCACGTGGCTGATCATGCACTGATCACGTGGCTGATCATGCACTGATCACGTGGCTGATCATGCACTGATCACGTGACTGATCATGCACTGATCACGTGGCTGATCATGCACTGATCACGTGGCTGATCATGCACTGATCACGTGACTGATCATGCACTGATCACGTGGCTTATCATGCACTGATCATGTGACTGATCATGCACTGATCATGTTTGGTATCATACACTGATCATGTGCCTCTGGAGGCAATGAACAAAGAGCTGAGTAGGCACGAATCAGTCAGCAGGCAATAATCATGGAACTCAGCTGTGAGGAATCATGCTGCTCAGCTGGCAATAATCAAGCAGCTGAGCAGGCAGGAATTACGCAGCACAGCTGGCAATTGTCAAGCAGATGACAGGCAGGAATCGTGCAGCTCAGCTGGCAATTGTCAAGCAGATGAGCAGACAGTAATCACGCAGCTCAGCAGGCCCTGATCACGTGACTGAGCATGCACTGTTCACGTGGCTGATCATACACTGATCACGTGACTGATCATGCACTGATCACGTGACTGATCATGCACTGATCACGTGGCTGATCATGCACTGATCACGTGGCTGATCATGCACTGATCACGGGACTGATCATGCACTGATCACGGGCTATCATGCACTGATACATGACTGACATGCACTGATCACGTGGCTGATCATGCACTGATCACGTGGCTATCATGCACTGATCACGTGGCTGATCATGCACTGATCACGTGGCTATCATGCACTGATCACGTGACTGATCATGCACTGATCACGTACTGATCATGCACTGATCACGTGGCTGATCATGCACTGATCACGTGGCTATCATGCACTGATCACGTGGCTGATCATGCACTGATCACGTAGCTATCATGCACTGATCACGTGACTGATCATGCACTGATCACGTGGCTGATCATGCACTGATCACGTGACTGATCATGCACTGATCACGTGACTGATCATGCACTGATCACGTGGCTGATCATGCACTGATCATGCAGCTATCATGCACTGATCACGTGACTGATCATGCACTGATCACGTGATTGATCATGCACTGATCACGTGACTGATCATGCACTGATCACGTGACTGATCATGCACTGATCACGTGGCTATCATGCACTGATCACGTGGCTGATCATGCACTGATCACGTGCCTGATCATGCACTGATCACATGACTGATCATGCACTGATCACGTGACTGATCATGCACTGATCACGTGGCTATCATGCACTACTCACGTGGCTGATCATGCAATGATCATGTAGCTACCATGTACTGGTCACGTGACTGATCATACACCCATCAGGTGACTGATCATGCACTGATCACGTGGCTATCATGCACTGATCACGTGGCTGATCATGCACTGATCACGTGCCTGATCATGCACTGATCACGTGACTGATCATGCACTGATCACGTGGCTATCATGCACTGATCACGTGGCTGATCATGCACTGATCACGTGGCTATCATGCACTGATCACGTGGCTGATCATGCACTGATACCGTGACTGAGCATGGACTGATCACATGACTATCATGTAGTGATCACGTGACTTAATGGCGCTGATCATGTGACTGATCATGCGCTGATCATGTTTGCTATCATACACTGATCATGTGCCTCTGGAGGCAATAAACAAAGAGCTGAGTAGGCACGAATCAAACAGTCAGCAGGCAATAATCATGGAACTCAGCTGTGAGGAATCATGCTGCTCAGCTGGCAATAATCAAGCAGCTGAGCAGGCAGGAATTACGCAGCACAGCTGGCAATTGTCAAGCAGATGACAGGCAGGAATCGTGCAGCTCAGCTGGCAATTGTCAAGCAGATGAGCAGACAGTAATCACGCAGCTCAGCAGGCCCTGATCACGTGACTGAGCATGCACTGTTCACGTGGCTGATCATACACTGATCACGTGATTGATCATGCACTGATCACTTGGATATCATGCACTGATCACGTGGCTGATCATACACTGTTCACGTGTCTGACCATGCACTGATCACGTGGCTGATCATACACTGCTCACGTAACTGATCATGCACTGATCACGTGGCTGATCATGCACTGATCACGTGGCTGATCATGCACTGATCACGTGACTGATCATGCACTGATCACGTGACTGATCATGCACTGATCACGTGGCTATCATGCACTGATCACGTGGCTGATCATGCACTGATCACGTAGCTATCATGCACTGATGACTGATCATGCACTGATCACGTGATTGATCATGCACTGATCACGTGGCTTATCATGCACTGATCATGTGACTGATCATGCACTGATCATGTTTGGTGTCATGCACTGATCATGTGCATCTGGAGGCAATGAACAAAGAGCTGAGTAGGCAGGAATCAGTCAGCAGGCTATAATCATGGAACTCAGCTCTGAGAAATCATGCTGCTCAGCTGGCAATAATCAAGTAGATGGCAGGCAGGAATTATGCAGCACAGGTGGCAATTGTCAAGCAGATGACAGGCAGGAATCGTACAGCTCAGCTGGCAATTGTCAAGCAGATGAGCAGACAGTAATCACGCAGCTCATCATGCACTGATCACGTGACTGATCATGCACTGATCACGTGGCTGATCACACACTATCACGTGACTGATCATGCACTGATCACGTGGCTATCATGCACTGATCACGTGACTGATCATGCACTGATCACGTACTGTCATGCACTGATCACGTGCTGATCATGCACTGATCACGTGACTGATCATGCACTGATCACGTGGCTATCATGCACTGATCACGTGGCTGATCATGCACTGATCACGGGACTGATCATGCACTGATCACGGGCTATCATGCACTGATACATGACTGATCATGCACTGATCACGTGGCTGATCATGCACTGATCACGTGACTGATCATGCACTGATCACGTGACTGATCATGCACTGATCACGTGGCTGATCATGCACTGATCACGTGACTGATCATGCACTGATCACGTGGCTATCATGCACTGATCACGTGGCTGATCATGCACTGATCACGTGACTGATCATGCACTGATCACGTGGCTGATCATGCACTGATCACGTGACTGATCATGCACTGATCACGTGGCTATCATGCACTGATCACGTGGCTGATCATGCACTGATCACGTGGCTGATCACACTGTCACGTGACTATCATGCACTGATCACGTGGCACTCATGCACTGATCACGTGGCTGATCATACACTGATCACGTAACTGATCATGCACTGATCACGTGGCTATCATGCACTGATCACGTGGCTGATCATGCAATGATCACGTAGCTACCATATACTGGTCACGTGACTGATCATGCACTGATCACGTAAATGATCATGCACTGATCACGTGACTGATCATGCACTGATCACGTGACTGATCATGCACTGATCACGTGGCTATCATGCACTGATCACGTGGCTGATCATGCACTGATCACGTAGCAACCATGTACTGGTCACGTGACTGATCATGCACTGATCACGTAATTGATCATGCACTGATCACGTGGCTCATCATGCACTGATCACGTGGCTGATCACACATGATCACGTGACTGATCATGCACTGATCACGTGGCTATCATGCACTGATCACGTGGCTATCATGCACTGATCACGTGGATATCATGCACTGATCACGTGGCTGATCACACTATCACGTGACTGATCATGCACTGATCACGTGGCTATCATGCACTGATCACGTGGCTATCATGCACTGATCACGTGGCTGATCATGCACTGATCACGTAGCTATCATGCACTGATCACGTGACTGATCATGCACTGATCACGTACTGATCATGCACTGATCACGTGGCTGATCATGCACTGATCACGTGGCTATCATGCACTGATCACGTGGCTGATCATGCACTGATCACGTAGCTACCATGCACTGATCACGTGACTGATCATGCACTGATCACGTGGCTGATCATGCACTGATCACGTGACTGATCATGCACTGATCACGTGACTGATCATGCACTGATCACGTGGCTATCATGCACTGATCACGTGGCTGATCATGCACTGATCATGCAGCTACCATGCACTGATCACGTGACTGATCATGCACTGATCACGTGATTGATCATGCACTGATCACGTGACTGATCATGCACTGATCACGTGACTGATCATGCACTGATCACGTGGCTATCATGCACTGATCACGTGGCTGATCATGCACTGATCACGTGCCTGATCATGCACTGATCACATGACTGATCATGCACTGATCACGTGACTGATCATGCACTGATCACGTGGCTATCATGCACTACTCACGTGGCTGATCATGCAATGATCATGTAGCTACCATGTACTGGTCACGTGACTGATCATACACCCATCAGGTGACTGATCATGCACTGATCACGTGGCTATCATGCACTGATCACGTGGCTGATCATGCACTGATCACGTGCCTGATCATGCACTGATCACGTGACTGATCATGCACTGATCACGTGGCAATCATGCACTGATCACGTGGCTGATCATGCACTGATCACGTGGCTGATCATGCACTGATCACGTGGCTGATCATGCACTGATACCGTGACTGAGCATGGACTGATCACATGACTATCATGTAGTGATCACGTGACTTAATGGCGCTGATCATGTGACTGATCATGCGCTGATCATGTTTGCTATCATACACTGATCATGTGCCTCTGGAGGCAATAAACAAAGAGCTGAGTAGGCACGAATCAAACAGTCAGCAGGCAATAATCATGGAACTCAGCTGTGAGGAATCATGCTGCTCAGCTGGCAATAATCAAGCAGCTGAGCAGGCAGGAATTACGCAGCACAGCTGGCAATTGTCAAGCAGATGACAGGCAGGAATCGTGCAGCTCAGCTGGCAATTGTCAAGCAGATGAGCAGACAGTAATCACGCAGCTCAGCAGGCCCTGATCACGTGACTGAGCATGCACTGTTCACGTGGCTGATCATACACTGATCACGTGATTGATCATGCACTGATCACTTGGATATCATGCACTGATCACGTGGCTGATCATACACTGTTCACGTGTCTGACCATGCACTGATCACGTGGCTGATCATACACTGCTCACGTAACTGATCATGCACTGATCACGTGGCTGATCATGCACTGATCACGTGGCTGATCATGCACTGATCACGTGACTGATCATGCACTGATCACGTGACTGATCATGCACTGATCACGTGGCTATCATGCACTGATCACGTGGCTGATCATGCACTGATCACGTAGCTATCATGCACTGATCACGTGACTGATCATGCACTGATCACGTGATTGATCATGCACTGATCACGTGGCTTATCATGCACTGATCATGTGACTGATCATGCACTGATCATGTTTGGTGTCATACACTGATCATGTGCATCTGGAGGCAATGAACAAAGAGCTGAGTAGGCACGAATCAGTCAGCAGGCTATAATCATGGAACTCAGCTCTGAGAAATCATGCTGCTCAGCTGGCAATAATCAAGTAGATGGCAGGCAGGAATTATGCAGCACAGGTGGCAATTGTCAAGCAGATGACAGGCAGGAATCGTACAGCTCAGCTGGCAATTGTCAAGCAGATGAGCAGACAGTAATCACGCAGCTCAGCAGGCACTGATCACGTGACTGATCATGCACTGATCACGTGGCTGATCACACACTATCACGTGACTGATCATGCACTGATCACGTGGCTATCATGCACTGATCACGTGACTGATCATGCACTGATCACGTACTGTCATGCACTGATCACGTGCTGATCATGCACTGATCACGTGACTGATCATGCACTGATCACGTGGCTATCATGCACTGATCACGTGGCTGATCATGCACTGATCACGGGACTGATCATGCACTGATCACGGGCTATCATGCACTGATACATGACTGATCATGCACTGATCACGTGGCTGATCATGCACTGATCACGTGACTGATCATGCACTGATCACGTGACTGATCATGCACTGATCACGTGGCTGATCATGCACTGATCACGTGACTGATCATGCACTGATCACGTGGATATCATGCACTGATCACGTGGCTGATCATGCACTGATCACGTGACTGATCATGCACTGATCACGTGGCTGATCATGCACTGATCACGTGACTGATCATGCACTGATCACGTGGCTATCATGCACTGATCACGTGGCTGATCATGCACTGATCACGTGGCTGATCACACACTGTCACGTGACTATCATGCACTGATCACGTGGCACTCATGCACTGATCACGTGGCTGATCATACACTGATCACGTAACTGATCATGCACTGATCACGTGGCTATCATGCACTGATCACGTGGCTGATCATGCAATGATCACGTAGCTACCATATACTGGTCACGTGACTGATCATGCACTGATCACGTAAATGATCATGCACTGATCACGTGACTGATCATGCACTGATCACGTGACTGATCATGCACTGATCACGTGGCTATCATGCACTGATCACGTGGCTGATCATGCACTGATCACGTAGCAACCATGTACTGGTCACGTGACTGATCATGCACTGATCACGTAATTGATCATGCACTGATCACGTGGCTGATCATGCACTGATCACGTGGCTGATCATGCACTATCACGTGACTGATCATGCACTGATCACGTGGCTATCATGCACTGATCACGTGGCTATCATGCACTGATCACGTGGATATCATGCACTGATCACGTGGCTGATCATGCACTATCACGTGACTGATCATGCACTGATCACGTGGCTATCATGCACTGATCACGTGGCTATCATGCACTGATCACGTGGCTGATCATGCACTGATCACGTAGCTACCATGCACTGATCACGTGACTGATCATGCACTGATCACGTACTGATCATGCACTGATCACGTGGCTGATCATGCACTGATCACGTGGCTATCATGCACTGATCACGTGGCTGATCATGCACTGATCACGTGGCTATCATGCACTGATCACGTGACTGATCATGCACTGATCACGTGGCTGATCATGCACTGATCACGTGACTGATCATGCACTGATCACGTGACTGATCATGCACTGATCACGTGGCTATCATGCACTGATCACGTGGCTGATCATGCACTGATCATGCAGCTACCATGCACTGATCACGTGACTGATCATGCACTGATCACGTGGCTGATCATGCACTGATCACGTGACTGATCATGCACTGATCACGTGACTGATCATGCACTGATCACGTGGCTATCATGCACTGATCACGTGGCTGATCATGCACTGATCACGTGCCTGATCATGCACTGATCACATGACTGATCATGCACTGATCACGTGACTGATCATGCACTGATCACGTGGCTATCATGCACTACTCACGTGGCTGATCATGCAATGATCATGTAGCTACCATGTACTGGTCACGTGACTGATCATACACCCATCAGGTGACTGATCATGCACTGATCACGTGGCTATCATGCACTGATCACGTGGCTGATCATGCACTGATCACGTGCCTGATCATGCACTGATCACGTGACTGATCATGCACTGATCACGTGCAATCATGCACTGATCACGTGGCTGATCATGCACTGATCACGTGGCTATCATGCACTGATCACGTGGCTGATCATGCACTGATACCGTGACTGAGCATGGACTGATCACATGACTATCATGTAGTGATCACGTGACTTAATGGCGCTGATCATGTGACTGATCATGCGCTGATCATGTTTGCTATCATACACTGATCATGTGCCTCTGGAGGCAATAAACAAAGAGCTGAGTAGGCACGAATCAAACAGTCAGCAGGCAATAATCATGGAACTCAGCTGTGAGGAATCATGCTGCTCAGCTGGCAATAATCAAGCAGCTGAGCAGGCAGGAATTACGCAGCACAGCTGGCAATTGTCAAGCAGATGACAGGCAGGAATCGTGCAGCTCAGCTGGCAATTGTCAAGCAGATGAGCAGACAGTAATCACGCAGCTCAGCAGGCCCTGATCACGTGACTGAGCATGCACTGTTCACGTGGCTGATCATACACTGATCACGTGACTGATCATGCACTGATCACGTGGCTATCATGCACTGATCACGTGGCTGATCATGCACTGATCACGTGTTGACATGCACTGATCACGTGGCTGATCATGCACTGATCACGTGGCTGATCATGCACTGATCACGTGGCTGATCATGCACTGATCACGTGGCTGATCATGCACTGATCACGTGGCTGATCATGCACTGATCACGTGACTGATCATGCACTGATCATGGGCTATCATGCACTGACTACATGACTGATCATGCACTGATCACGTGGCTGATCATGCACTGATCACGTGACTGATCATGCACTGATCACGTGACTGATCATGCACTGATCACGTGGCTGATCATGCACTGATCACGTGGCTGATCATGCACTGATCACGTGACTGATCATGCACTGATCACGTGGCTATCATGCACTGATCACGTGGCTGATCATACTGATCACGTGCCTGTCATGCACTGATCACGTGACTGATCATGCACTGATCACGTAATTGATCATGCACTGATCACGTGGCTCATCATGCACTGATCACGTGGCTGATCACACACGTATCACGTGACTGATCATGCACTGATCACGTGACTGATCATGCACTGATCACGTGGCTATCATGCACTGATCACGTGGATATCATGCACTGATCACGTGGCTGATCACACACGTATCACGTGACTGATCATGCACTGATCACGTGGCTATCATGCACTGATCACGTGGCTGATCATGCACTGATATCATGCACTGATCACGTGGCTGATCATGCACTGATCACGTGACTGATCATGCACTGATCACGTGGCTATCATGCACTGATCACGTGGCTGATCATGCACTGATCACGTAGCTATCATGCACTGATCACGTGACTGATCATGCACTGATCACGTGGCTGATCATGCACTGATCACGTGGCTGATCATGCACTGATCACGTGGCTATCATGCACTGATCACGTGGCTGATCATGCACTGATCACGCAGCTACCATGCACTGATCACATGACTGATCATGCACTGATCACGTGACTGATCATGCACTGATCACGTGGCTTATCATGCACTGATCATGTGACTGATCATGTGCTGATCATGTTTGGTATCATACACTGATCATGTGCCTCTGGAGGCAATGAACAAAGAGCTGAGTAGGCACGAATCAGTCAGGCAATAATCATGGAACTCAGCTGTGAGAAATCATGCTGCTCAGCTGGCAATAATCAAGCAGCTGAGCAGGCAGGAATTATGCAGCACAGCTGGCAATTGTCAAGCAGATGACAGGCAGGAATCGTGCAGCTCAGCTGGCAATTGTCAAGCAGATGAGCAGACAGTAATCACGCAGCTCAGCAGGCCCTGATCACGTGACTGAGCATGCACTGTTCACGTGGCTGATCATACACTGATCACGTGACTGATCATGCACTGATCACGTGGCTATCATGCACTGATCACGTGACTGATCATGCACTGATCACGTGGCTGATGCACTGATCACGTGGCTGATCATGCACTGATCACGTGGCTGATCATGCACTGATCACGTGACTGATCATGCACTGATCACGTGGCTATCATGCACTGATCACGTGGCTGATCATGCACTGATCACGTGACTGATCATGCACTGATCACGGGCTATCATGCACTGATACATGACTGATCATGCACTGATCACGTGCTGATCATGCACTGATCACGTGACTGATCATGCACTGATCACGTGACTGATCATGCACTGATCACGTGGCTATCATGCACTGATCACGTGGCTGATCATGCACTGATCACGTGACTGATCATGCACTGATCACGTGGCTGATCATGCACTGATCACGTGACTGATCATGCACTGATCACGTGACTGATCATGCACTGATCACGTGGCTATCATGCACTGATCACGTGGCTGATCATGCACTGATCACGTAGCTATCATGCACTGATCACGTGACTGATCATGCACTGATCACGTGGCTGATCATGCACTGATCACGTGGCTGATCATGCACTGATCACGTGGCTGATCATGCACTGATCACGTGACTGATCATGCACTGATCACGTGGCTGATCATGCACTGATCACGTGGCTGATCATGCACTGATCACGTACTGATCATGCACTGATCACGTGGCTTATCATGCACTGATCATGTGACTGATCATGTGCTGATCATGTTTGGTATCATACACTGATCATGTGCCTCTGGAGGCAATGAACAAAGAGCTGAGTAGGCACGAATCAGTCAGCAGGCAATAATCATGGAACTCAGCTCTGAGAAATCATGCTGCTCAGCTGGCAATAATCAAGCAGCTGAGCAGGCAGGAATTACGCAGCACAGCTGGCAATTGTCAAGCAGATGACAGGCAGGAATCGTGCAGCTCAGCTGGCAATTGTCAAGCAGATGAGCAGACAGTAATCACGCAGCTCAGCAGGCCCTGATCACGTGACTGAGCATGCACTGTTCACGTGGCTGATCATACACTGATCACGTGACTGATCATGCACTGATCACGTGACTGATCATGCACTGATCACGTGGCTGATCATGCACTGATCACGTGGCTGATCATGCACTGATCACGGGACTGATCATGCACTGATCACGTGGCTATCATGCACTGACACATGACTGACATGCACTGATCACGTGGCTGATCATGCACTGATCACGTGGCTATCATGCACTGATCACGTGGCTGATCATGCACTGATCACGTGGCTATCATGCACTGATCACGTGACTGATCATGCACTGATCACGTACTGATCATGCACTGATCACGTGGCTGATCATGCACTGATCACGTGGCTATCATGCACTGATCACGTGGCTGATCATGCACTGATCACGTAGCTATCATGCACTGATCACGTGACTGATCATGCACTGATCACGTGGCTGATCATGCACTGATCACGTGACTGATCATGCACTGATCACGTGACTGATCATGCACTGATCACGTGGCTATCATGCACTGATCACGTGGCTGATCATGCACTGATCATGCAGCTACCATGCACTGATCACGTGACTGATCATGCACTGATCACGTGGCTGATCATGCACTGATCACGTGACTGATCATGCACTGATCACGTGACTGATCATGCACTGATCACGTGGCTATCATGCACTGATCACGTGGCTGATCATGCACTGATCACGTGCCTGATCATGCACTGATCACATGACTGATCATGCACTGATCACGTGACTGATCATGCACTGATCACGTGGCTATCATGCACTACTCACGTGGCTGATCATGCAATGATCATGTAGCTACCATGTACTGGTCACGTGACTGATCATACACCCATCAGGTGACTGATCATGCACTGATCACGTGGCTATCATGCACTGATCACGTGGCTGATCATGCACTGATCACGTGCCTGATCATGCACTGATCACGTGACTGATCATGCACTGATCACGTGCAATCATGCACTGATCACGTGGCTGATCATGCACTGATCACGTGGCTATCATGCACTGATCACGTGGCTGATCATGCACTGATACCGTGACTGAGCATGGACTGATCACATGACTATCATGTAGTGATCACGTGACTTAATGGCGCTGATCATGTGACTGATCATGCGCTGATCATGTTTGCTATCATACACTGATCATGTGCCTCTGGAGGCAATAAACAAAGAGCTGAGTAGGCACGAATCAAACAGTCAGCAGGCAATAATCATGGAACTCAGCTGTGAGGAATCATGCTGCTCAGCTGGCAATAATCAAGCAGCTGAGCAGGCAGGAATTACGCAGCACAGCTGGCAATTGTCAAGCAGATGACAGGCAGGAATCGTGCAGCTCAGCTGGCAATTGTCAAGCAGATGAGCAGACAGTAATCACGCAGCTCAGCAGGCCCTGATCACGTGACTGAGCATGCACTGTTCACGTGGCTGATCATACACTGATCACGTGACTGATCATGCACTGATCACGTGGCTATCATGCACTGATCACGTGGCTGATCATGCACTGATCACGTGTTGTCATGCACTGATCACGTGGCTGATCATGCACTGATCACGTGGCTGATCATGCACTGATCACGTGGCTGATCATGCACTGATCACGTGGCTGATCATGCACTGATCACGTGGCTGATCATGCACTGATCACGTGACTGATCATGCACTGATCATGGGCTATCATGCACTGATACATGACTGATCATGCACTGATCACGTGGCTGATCATGCACTGATCACGTGACTGATCATGCACTGATCACGTGACTGATCATGCACTGATCACGTGGCTGATCATGCACTGATCACGTGGCTGATCATGCACTGATCACGTGACTGATCATGCACTGATCACGTGGCTATCATGCACTGATCACGTGGCTGATCATACTGATCACGTGCCTGTCATGCACTGATCACGTGGCTGATCATGCACTGATCACGTAATTGATCATGCACTGATCACGTGGCTCATCATGCACTGATCACGTGGCTGATCACACACGTATCACGTGACTGATCATGCACTGATCACGTGACTGATCATGCACTGATCACGTGGCTATCATGCACTGATCACGTGGATATCATGCACTGATCACGTGGCTGATCACACACGATCACGTGACTGATCATGCACTGATCACGTGGCTATCATGCACTGATCACGTGGCTATCATGCACTGATATCATGCACTGATCACGTGGCTGATCATGCACTGATCACGTGACTGATCATGCACTGATCACGTGGCTATCATGCACTGATCACGTGGCTGATCATGCACTGATCACGTAGCTATCATGCACTGATCACGTGACTGATCATGCACTGATCACGTGGCTGATCATGCACTGATCACGTGGCTGATCATGCACTGATCACGTGGCTATCATGCACTGATCACGTGGCTGATCATGCACTGATCACGCAGCTACCATGTACTGATCACATGACTGATCATGCACTGATCACGTGACTGATCATGCACTGATCACGTGGCTTATCATGCACTGATCATGTGACTGATCATGTGCTGATCATGTTTGGTATCATACACTGATCATGTGCCTCTGGAGGCAATGAACAAAGAGCTGAGTAGGCACGAATCAGTCAGGCAATAATCATGGAACTCAGCTGTGAGAAATCATGCTGCTCAGCTGGCAATAATCAAGCAGCTGAGCAGGCAGGAATTATGCAGCACAGCTGGCAATTGTCAAGCAGATGACAGGCAGGAATCGTGCAGCTCAGCTGGCAATTGTCAAGCAGATGAGCAGACAGTAATCACGCAGCTCAGCAGGCCCTGATCACGTGACTGAGCATGCACTGTTCACGTGGCTGATCATACACTGATCACGTGACTGATCATGCACTGATCACGTGGCTATCATGCACTGATCACGTGACTGATCATGCACTGATCACGTGACTGATCATGCACTGATCACGTGGCTATCATGCACTGATCACGTGGCTGATCATGCACTGATCACGTGACTGATCATGCACTGATCACGTGGCTATCATGCACTGATCACGTGGCTGATCATGCACTGATCACGGACTGATCATGCACTGATCACGGGCTATCATGCACTGACTACATGACTGATCATGCACTGATCACGTGCTGATCATGCACTGATCACGTGACTGATCATGCACTGATCACGTGACTGATCATGCACTGATCACGTGGCTATCATGCACTGATCACGTGGCTGATCATGCACTGATCACGTGACTGATCATGCACTGATCACGTGGCTGATCATGCACTGATCACGTGACTGATCATGCACTGATCACGTGGCTGATCATGCACTGATCACGTGGCTATCATGCACTGATCACGTGGCTGATCATGCACTGATCACGTAGCTATCATGCACTGATCACGTGACTGATCATGCACTGATCACGTGGCTGATCATGCACTGATCACGTGACTGATCATGCACTGATCACGTGGCTGATCATGCACTGATCACGTGGCTGATCATGCACTGATCACGTGGCTGATCATGCACTGATCACGTGGCTGATCATGCACTGATCACGTACTGATCATGCACTGATCACGTGGCTTATCATGCACTGATCATGTGACTGATCATGTGCTGATCATGTTTGGTATCATACACTGATCATGTGCCTCTGGAGGCAATGAACAAAGAGCTGAGTAGGCACGAATCAGTCAGCAGGCAATAATCATGGAACTCAGCTCTGAGAAATCATGCTGCTCAGCTGGCAATAATCAAGCAGCTGAGCAGGCAGGAATTACGCAGCACAGCTGGCAATTGTCAAGCAGATGACAGGCAGGAATCGTGCAGCTCAGCTGGCAATTGTCAAGCAGATGAGCAGACAGTAATCACGCAGCTCAGCAGGCCCTGATCACGTGACTGAGCATGCACTGTTCACGTGGCTGATCATACACTGATCACGTGACTGATCATGCACTGATCACGTGACTGATCATGCACTGATCACGTGGCTGATCATGCACTGATCACGTGGCTGATCATGCACTGATCACGGGACTGATCATGCACTGATCACGGGCTATCATGCACTGACACATGACTGACATGCACTGATCACGTGGCTGATCATGCACTGATCACGTGGCTATCATGCACTGATCACGTGGCTGATCATGCACTGATCACGTGGCTATCATGCACTGATCACGTGACTGATCATGCACTGATCACGTGACTGATCATGCACTGATCACGTGGCTGATCATGCACTGATCACGTGGCTATCATGCACTGATCACGTGGCTGATCATGCAATGATCACGTAGCTATCATGTACTGATCACGTGACTGATCATGCACTGATCACGTGGCTGATCATGCACTGATCACGTGACTGATCATGCACTGATCACGTGACTGATCATGCACTGATCACGTGGCTATCATGCACTGATCACGTGGCTGATCATGCACTGATCATGCAGCTACCATGCACTGATCACGTGACTGATCATGCACTGATCACGTGGCTGATCATGCACTGATCACGTGACTGATCATGCACTGATCACGTGACTGATCATGCACTGATCACGTGGCTATCATGCACTGATCACGTGGCTGATCATGCACTGATCACGTGGCTGATCATGCACTGATCACGTGACTGATCATGCACTGATCACGTGACTGATCATGCACTGATCACGTGGCTATCATGCACTATCACGTGGCTGATCATGCAATGATCACGTAGCTACCATGTACTGGTCACGTGACTGATCATGCACTGATCACGTGACTGATCATGCACTGATCACGTGGCTATCATGCACTGATCACGTGGCTGATCATGCACTGATCACGTGCCTGATCATGCACTGATCACGTGACTGATCATGCACTGATCACGTAGCTATCATGCACTGATCACGTGGCTGATCATGCACTGATCACGTGGCTGATCATGCACTGATCACGTGGCTATCATGCACTGATCACGTGGCTGATCATGCACTGATACCGTGACTGAGCATGGACTGATCACATGACTATCATGTAGTGATCACGTGACTTAATGGCACTGATCATGTGACTGATCATGCACTGATCATGTTTGCTATCATACACTGATCATGTGCCTCTGGAGGCAATAAACAAAGAGCTGAGTAGGCACGAATCAAACAGTCAGCAGGCAATAATCATGGAACTCAGCTGTGAGGAATCATGCTGCTCAGCTGGCAATAATCAAGCAGCTGAGCAGGCAGGAATTACGCAGCACAGCTGGCAATTGTCAAGCAGATGACAGGCAGGAATCATGCAGCTCAGCTGGCAATTGTCAAGCAGATGAGCAGACAGTAATCACGCAGCTCAGCAGGCCCTGATCACGTGACTGAGCATGCACTGTTCACGTGGCTGATCATACACTGATCACGTGACTGATCATGCACTGATCACGTGGCTATCATGCACTGATCACGTGGCTGATCATGCACTGATCACGTGACTGTCATGCACTGATCACGTGGCTGATCATGCACTGATCACGTGGCTGATCATGCACTGATCACGTGGCTGATCATGCACTGATCACGTGACTGATCATGCACTGATCACGTGGCTGATCATGCACTGATCACGTGGCTGATCATGCACTGATCACGTGGCTGATCATGCACTGATCACGTGGCTGATCATGCACTGATCACGTGACTGATCATGCACTGATCACGTGGCTGATCATGCACTGATCACGTGGCTGATCATGCAATGATCACGTGGCTACCATGCACTGGTCACGTGACTGATCATGCACTGATCACGTAACTGATCATGCACTGATCACGTGGCTGATCATGCACTGATCATGTGACTGATCATGCACTGATCATGTTTGGTATCATACACTGATCATGTGCCTCTGGAGGCAATGAACAAAGAGCTGAGTAGGCACGAATCAGTCAGCAGGCTATAATCATGGAACTCAGCTCTGAGAAATCATGCTGCTCAGCTGGCAATAATCAAGTAGCTGAGCAGGCAGGAATTATGCAGCACAGGTGGCAATTGTCAAGCAGATGACAGGCAGGAATCGTGCAGCTCAGCTGGCAATTGTCAAGCAGATGAGCAGACAGTAATCACGCAGCTCAGCAGGCCCTGATCACGTGACTGAGCATGCACTGTTCACGTGGCTGATCACACACTGATCACGTGACTGATCATGCACTGATCACGTGGCTATCATGCACTGATCACGTGACTGATCATGCACTGATCACGTGGCTGTCATGCACTGATCACGTGGCTGATCATGCACTGATCACGTGGCTGATCATGCACTGATCACGTGACTGATCATGCACTGATCACGTGGCTATCATGCACTGATCACGTGGCTGATCATGCACTGATCACGGGACTGATCATGCACTGATCACGGGCTATCATGCACTGACTACATGACTGATCATGCACTGATCACGTGGCTGATCATGCACTGATCACGTGACTGATCATGCACTGATCACGTGACTGATCATGCACTGATCACGTGGCTGATCATGCACTGATCACGTGACTGATCATGCACTGATCACGTGACTGATCATGCACTGATCACGTGGCTATCATGCACTGATCACGTGGCTGATCATGCAATGATCACGTAGCTACCATGTACTGGTCACGTGACTGATCATGCACTGATCACGTAATTGATCATGCACTGATCACGTGACTGATCATGCACTGATCACGTGGCTGATCATGCACTGATCACGTGACTGATCATGCACTGATCACGTGACTGATCATGCACTGATCACGTGGCTATCATGCACTGATCACGTGACTGATCATGCACTGATCACGTGGCTGATCATGCACTGATCACGTGGCTATCATGCACTGATCACGTGGCTGATCATGCACTGATCACGTGGCTATCATGCACTGATCACGTGACTGATCATGCACTGATCACGTGGCTGATCATGCACTGATCACGTGACTGATCATGCACTGATCACGTGACTGATCATGCACTGATCACGTGGCTGATCATGCACTGATCACGTGACTGATCATGCACTGATCACGTGGCTATCATGCACTGATCACGTGGCTATCATGCACTGATCACGTGGCTGATCATGCACTGATCACGCAGCTATCATGCACTGATCACGTGACTGATCATGCACTGATCACGTGGCTGATCATGCACTGATCACGTGACTGATCATGCACTGATCACGTGGCTATCATGCACTGATCACGTGGCTGATCATGCACTGATCACGTAGCTATCATGCACTGATCACGTGACTGATCATGCACTGATCACGTACTGATCATGCACTGATCACGTGGCTGATCATGCACTGATCACGTGACTGATCATGCACTGATCACGTGACTGATCATGCACTGATCACGTGGCTATCATGCACTGATCACGTGGCTGATCATGCACTGATCACGTGACTGTCATGCACTGATCACGTGACTGATCATGCACTGATCACGTGACTGATCATGCACTGATCACGTGGCTATCATGCACTGATCACGTGGCTGATCATGCACTGATCACGTAGCTACCATGTACTGATCACGTGACTGATCATGCACTGATCACGTGACTGATCATGCACTGATCACGTGGCTATCATGCACTGATCACGTGGCTGATCATGCACTGATCACGTGCCTGATCATGCACTGATCACGTGACTGATCATGCACTGATCACGTGGCTATCATGCACTGATCACGTGGCTGATCATGCACTGATCACGTGGCTGATCATGCACTGATCACGTGGCTATCATGCACTGATCACGTGGCTGATCATGCACTGATCACGTGACTGATCATGCACTGATCACGTGACTGATCATGCACTGATCACGTGGCTGATCATGCACTGATCACGTGGCTGATCATGCACTGATCACGTGACTGATCATGCACTGATCACGTGGCTATCATGCACTGATCACGTGGCTGATCATGCACTGATCACGTGGCTGATCATGCACTGATCACGTGACTGATCATGCACTGATCACGTGGCACTCATGCACTGATCACGTGGCTGATCATGCACTGATCACGTGACTGATCATGCACTGATCACGTGGCTATCATGCACTGATCACGTGGCTGATCATGCAATGATCACGTAGCTACCATATACTGATCACGTGACTGATCATGCACTGATCACGTAAATGATCATGCACTGATCACGTGACTGATCATGCACTGATCACGTGACTGATCATGCACTGATCACGTGGCTATCATGCACTGATCACGTGGCTGATCATGCAATGATCACGTAGCAACCATGTACTGGTCACGTGACTGATCATGCACTGATCACGTAATTGATCATGCACTGATCACGTGACTGATCATGCACTGATCACGTGGCTGATCATGCACTGATCACGTGACTGATCATGCACTGATCACGTGGCTATCATGCACTGATCACGTGGCTGATCATACACTGATCACGTGACTGATCATGCACTGATCACGTGGCTATCATGCACTGATCACGTGGCTGATCATGCACTGATCACGTGGCTGATCACATACCTGTCACGTGACTGATCATGCACTGATCACGTGGCACTCATGCACTGATCACGTGGCTGATCATACACTGATCACGTAACTGATCATGCACTGATCACGTGGCTATCATGCACTGATCACGTGGCTGATCATGCAATGATCACGTAGCTACCATATACTGATCACGTGACTGATCATGCACTGATCACGTAAATGATCATGCACTGATCACGTGACTGATCATGCACTGATCACGTGACTGATCATGCACTGATCACGTGGCTATCATGCACTGATCACGTGGCTGATCATGCACTGATCACGTAGCAACCATGTACTGATCACGTGACTGATCATGCACTGATCACGTAACTGATCATGCACTGATCACGTGGCTGATCATGCACTGATCACGTGGCTGATCATGCACTGATCACGTGGCTGATCATGCACTGATCACGTGACTGATCATGCACTGATCACGTGGCTATCATGCACTGATCACGTGGCTGATCATGCACTGATCACGTGGCTATCATGCACTGATCACGTGACTGATCATGCACTGATCACGTGGCTGATCATGCACTGATCACGTGACTGATCATGCACTGATCACGTGGCTATCATGCACTGATCACGTGGCTGATCATGCACTGATCACGTGACTGATCATGCACTGATCACGGGCTATCATGCACTGATCACATGACTGATCATGCACTGATCACGTGGCTGATCATGCACTGATCACGTGACTGATCATGCACTGATCACGTGACTGATCATGCACTGATCACGTGGCTGATCATGCACTGATCACGTGGCTATCATGCACTGATCACGTGGCTGATCATGCACTGATCACGTGGCTATCATGCACTGATCACGTGACTGATCATGCACTGATCACGTGACTGATCATGCACTGATCACGTGGCTGATCATGCACTGATCACGTGGCTGATCATGCACTGATCACGTGACTGATCATGCACTGATCACGTGACTGATCATGCACTGATCACGTGACTGATCATGCACTGATCACGTGACTGATCATGCACTGATCACGTGGCTGATCATGCACTGATCACGTGACTGATCATGCACTGATCACGTGACTGATCATGCACTGATCACGTGGCTATCATGCACTGATCACGTGGCTGATCATGCACTGATCACGTAGCTACCATGCACTGGTCACGTGACTGATCATGCACTGATCACGTAATTGATCATGCACTGATCACGTGGCTGATCATGCACTGATCACGTGGCTGATCATGCACTGATCACGTGACTGATCATGCACTGATCACGTGACTGATCATGCACTGATCACGTGGCTATCATGCACTGATCACGTGACTGATCATGCACTGATCACGTGGCTATCATGCACTGATCACGTGACTGATCATGCACTGATCACGTGACTGATCATGCACTGATCACGTGGCTGATCATGCACTGATCACGTGACTGATCATGCACTGATCACGTGGCTATCATGCACTGATCACGTGGCTATCATGCACTGATCACGTGGCTGATCATGCACTGATCACGCAGCTATCATGCACTGATCACGTGACTGATCATGCACTGATCACGTGGCTGATCATGCACTGATCACGTGACTGATCATGCACTGATCACGTGGCTATCATGCACTGATCACGTGGCTGATCATGCACTGATCACGTGCTGCCATGCACTGATCACGTGACTGATCATGCACTGATCACGTGGCTGATCATGCACTGATCACGTGGCTGATCATGCACTGATCACGTGACTGATCATGCACTGATCACGTGACTGATCATGCACTGATCACGTGGCTATCATGCACTGATCACGTGGCTGATCATGCACTGATCACGTGCCTGTCATGCACTGATCACGTGACTGATCATGCACTGATCACGTGACTGATCATGCACTGATCACGTGGCTATCATGCACTATCACGTGGCTGATCATGCAATGATCACGTAGCTACCATGTACTGGTCACGTGACTGATCATGCACTGATCACGTGACTGATCATGCACTGATCACGTGGCTATCATGCACTGATCACGTGGCTGATCATGCACTGATCACGTGCCTGATCATGCACTGATCACGTGACTGATCATGCACTGATCACGTGGCTATCATGCACTGATCACGTGGCTGATCATGCACTGATCACGTGGCTGATCATGCACTGATCACGTGGCTGATCATGCACTGATCACGTGGCTGATCATGCACTGATCACGTGACTGATCATGCACTGATCACGTGACTGATCATGCACTGATCACGTGGCTATCATGCACTGATCACGTGGCTGATCATGCACTGATCACGTGACTGATCATGCACTGATCACGTGGCTGATCATGCACTGATCACGTGACTGATCATGCACTGATCACGTGGCTATCATGCACTGATCACGTGGCTGATCATGCACTGATCACGTAGCTATCATGCACTGGTCACGTGACTGATCATGCACTGATCACGTAATTGATCATGCACTGATCACGTGGCTGATCATGCACTGATCACGTGGCTGATCATGCACTGATCACGTGACTGATCATGCACTGATCACGTGACTGATCATGCACTGATCACGTGGCTATCATGCACTGATCACGTGGCTGATCATGCACTGATCACGTGGCTGATCATGCACTGATCACGTGACTGATCATGCACTGATCACGTGGCTATCATGCACTGATCACGTGGCTGATCATGCACTGATCACGTGGCTATCATGCACTGATCACGTGACTGATCATGCACTGATCACGTGACTGATCATGCACTGATCACGTGGCTATCATGCACTGATCACGTGGCTATCATGCACTGATCACGTGGCTGATCATGCACTGATCACGCAGCTATCATGCACTGATCACGTGACTGATCATGCACTGATCACGTGGCTGATCATGCACTGATCACGTGACTGATCATGCACTGATCACGTGACTGATCATGCACTGATCACGTGGCTATCATGCACTGATCACGTGGCTGATCATGCACTGATCACGTGTCTGATCATGCACTGATCACGTGGCTGATCATGCACTGATCACGTGACTGATCATGCACTGATCACGTGGCTATCATGCACTGATCACGTGGCTGATCATGCACTGATCACGTGGCTGATCACACACTGATCACGTGACTGATCATGCACTGATCACGTGGCACTCATGCACTGATCACGTGGCTGATCATGCACTGATCACGTGACTGATCATGCACTGATCACGTGGCTATCATGCACTGATCACGTGGCTGATCATGCACTGATCACGTGGCTATCATGCACTGATCACGTGACTGATCATGCACTGATCACGTAACTGATCATGCACTGATCACGTGACTGATCATGCACTGATCACGTGACTGATCATGCACTGATCACGTGGCTATCATGCACTGATCACGTGGCTGATCATGCAATGATCACGTAGCATCCATGTACTGGTCACGTGACTGATCATGCACTGATCACGTGACTGATCATGCACTGATCACGTGGCTGATCATGCACTGATCACGTGGCTGATCATGCACTGATCACGTGACTGATCATGCACTGATCACGTGGCTGATCATGCACTGATCACGTGGCTGATCATGCACTGATCACGTGGCTATCATGCACTGATCACGTGGCTGATCATGCACTGATCACGCAGCTACCATGCACTGATCACATGACTGATCATGCACTGATCACGTGACTGATCATGCACTGATCACGTGGCTTATCATGCACTGATCATGTGACTGATCATGCGCTGATCATGTTTGCTATCATACACTGATCATGTGCCTCTGGAGGCAATGAACAAAGAGCTGAGTAGGCACGAATCAGTCAGCAGGCAATAATCATGGAACTCAGCTGTGAGGAATCATGCTGCTCAGCTGGCAATAATCAAGCAGCTGAGCAGGCAGGAATTACGCAGCACAGCTGGCAATTGTCAAGCAGATGACAGGCAGGAATCGTGCAGCTCAGCTGGCAATTGTCAAGCAGATGAGCAGACAGTAATCACGCAGCTCAGCAGGCCCTGATCACGTGACTGAGCATGCACTGTTCACGTGGCTGATCATACACTGATCACGTGACTGATCATGCACTGATCACGTGGCTATCATGCACTGATCACGTGGCTGATCATGCACTGATCACGTAATTGTCATGCACTGATCACGTGGCTGATCATGCACTGATCACGTGGCTGATCATGCACTGATCACGTGACTGATCATGCACTGATCACGTGGCTATCATGCACTGATCACGTGGCTGATCATGCACTGATCACGGACTGATCATGCACTGATCACGGGCTATCATGCACTGATACATGACTGACATGCACTGATCACGTGCTGATCATGCACTGATCACGTGACTGATCATGCACTGATCACGTGACTGATCATGCACTGATCACGTGGCTATCATGCACTGATCACGTGGCTGATCATGCACTGATCACGTGACTGATCATGCACTGATCACGTGGCTGATCATGCACTGATCACGTGACTGATCATGCACTGATCACGTGACTGATCATGCACTGATCACGTGGCTATCATGCACTGATCACGTGGCTGATCATGCACTGATCACGTAGCTACCATGCACTGATCACGTGACTGATCATGCACTGATCACGTGGCTGATCATGCACTGATCACGTGACTGATCATGCACTGATCACGTGGCTGATCATGCACTGATCACGTGGCTGATCATGCACTGATCACGTGACTGATCATGCACTGATCACGTGGCTGATCATGCACTGATCACGTGGCTGATCATGCACTGATCACGTACTGATCATGCACTGATCACGTGGCTTATCATGCACTGATCATGTGACTGATCATGCTGATCATGTTTGGTATCATACACTGATCATGTGCCTCTGGAGGCAATGAACAAAGAGCTGAGTAGGCACGAATCAGTCAGCAGGCAATAATCATGGAACTCAGCTGTGAGAAATCATGCTGCTCAGCTGGCAATAATCAAGCAGCTGAGCAGGCAGGAATTACGCAGCACAGCTGGCAATTGTCAAGCAGATGACAGGCAGGAATCGTGCAGCTCAGCTGGCAATTGTCAAGCAGATGAGCAGACAGTAATCACGCAGCTCAGCAGGCCCTGATCACGTGACTGAGCATGCACTGTTCACGTGGCTGATCATACACTGATCACGTGACTGATCATGCACTGATCACGTGGCTATCATGCACTGATCACGTGGCTGATCATGCACTGATCACGTGGCTGTCATGCACTGATCACGTGGCTGATCATGCACTGATCACGTGGCTGATCATGCACTGATCACGTGACTGATCATGCACTGATCACGTGGCTATCATGCACTGATCACGTGGCTGATCATGCACTGATCACGGGACTGATCATGCACTGATCACGGGCTATCATGCACTGATCACGTGACTGATCATGCACTGATCACGTGGCTGATCATGCACTGATCACGTGACTGATCATGCACTGATCACGTGACTGATCATGCACTGATCACGTGACTGATCATGCACTGATCACGTGGCTATCATGCACTGATCACGTGGCTGATCATGCACTGATCACGTGACTGATCATGCACTGATCACGTGGCTATCATGCACTGATCACGTGGCTATCATGCACTGATCACGTGGCTGATCATGCACTGATCACGTGACTGATCATGCACTGATCACGTCTGATCATGCACTGATCACGTGACTGCCATGCACTGATCACGTGGATGATCATGCACTGATCACGTGACTGATCATGCACTGATCACGTGGCTATCATGCACTGATCACGTGGCTGATCATGCACTGATCACGTAGCTACCATGCACTGATCACGTGACTGATCATGCACTGATCACGTAATTGATCATGCACTGATCACGTGACTGATCATGCACTGATCACGTGACTGATCATGCACTGATCACGTGACTGATCATGCACTGATCACGTGGCTGATCATGCACTGATCACGTGGCTATCATGCACTGATCACGTGGCTGATCATGCACTGATCACGTGACTGATCATGCACTGATCACGTGGCTATCATGCACTGATCACGTGGCTATCATGCACTGATATCATGCACTGATCACGTGGCTGATCATGCATGATCACGTGACTGATCATGCACTGATCACGTGGCTATCATGCACTGATCACGTGGCTGATCATGCACTGATCACGTAGCTATCATGCACTGATCACGTGACTGATCATGCACTGATCACGTGGCTGATCATGCACTGATCACGTGACTGATCATGCACTGATCACGTGGCTATCATGCACTGATCACGTGGCTGATCATGCACTGATCACGTGACTGATCATGCACTGATCACGTGGCTATCATGCACTGATCACGTGGCTGATCATGCACTGATCACGTGGCTATCATGCACTGATCACGTGGCTGATCATGCACTGATCACGTGGCTATCATGCACTGATCACGTGACTGATCATGCACTGATCACATGACTGATCATGCACTGATCACGTGGCTTATCATGCACTGATCATGTGACTGATCATGCGCTGATCATGTTTGCTATCATACACTGATCATGTGCCTCTGGAGGCAATAAACAAAGAGCTGAGTAGGCACGAATCAGTCAGCAGGCAATAATCATGGAACTCAGCTGTGAGGAATCATGCTGCTCAGCTGGCAATAATCAAGCAGCTGAGCAGGCAGGAATTACGCAGCACAGCTGGCAATTGTCAAGCAGATGACAGGCAGGAATCGTGCAGCTCAGCTGGCAATTGTCAAGCAGATGAGCAGACAGTAATCACGCAGCTCAGCAGGCCCTGATCACGTGACTGAGCATGCACTGTTCACGTGGCTGATCATACACTGATCACGTGACTGATCATGCACTGATCACGTGACTGATCATGCACTGATCACGTGGCTATCATGCACTGATCACGTGGCTGATCATGCACTGATCACGGGACTGATCATGCACTGATCACGGGCTATCATGCACTGACACATGACTGACATGCACTGATCACGTGGCTGATCATGCACTGATCACGTGACTGATCATGCACTGATCACGTGACTGATCATGCACTGATCACGTGGCTGATCATGCACTGATCACGTGGCTATCATGCACTGATCACGTGGCTATCATGCACTGATCACGTGGCTGATCATGCACTGATCACGTGACTGATCATGCACTGATCACGTGGCTGATCATGCACTGATCACGTGACTGATCATGCACTGATCACGTGGCTATCATGCACTGATCACGTGGCTGATCATGCACTGATCACGTGACTGATCATGCACTGATCACGTGGCTGATCATGCACTGATCACGTGACTGATCATGCACTGATCACGTGGCTATCATGCACTGATCACGTGGCTGATCATGCACTGATCACGTGGCTGATCATGCACTGATCACGTGACTGATCATGCACTGATCACGTGGCACTCATGCACTGATCACGTGGCTGATCATACACTGATCACGTGACTGATCATGCACTGATCACGTGGCTATCATGCACTGATCACGTGGCTGATCATGCACTGATCACGTAGCTACCATGCACTGATCACGTGACTGATCATGCACTGATCACGTGGCTGATCATGCACTGATCACGTGACTGATCATGCACTGATCACGTGACTGATCATGCACTGATCACGTGGCTATCATGCACTGATCACGTGGCTGATCATGCACTGATCACGTAGCTACCATGCACTGATCACGTGACTGATCATGCACTGATCACGTGACTGATCATGCACTGATCACGTGGCTATCATGCACTATCACGTGGCTGATCATGCAATGATCATGTAGCTACCATGTACTGGTCACGTGACTGATCATGCACTGATCACGTGACTGATCATGCACTGATCACGTGGCTATCATGCACTGATCACGTGGCTGATCATGCACTGATCACGTGACTGATCATGCACTGATCACGTGACTGATCATGCACTGATCACGTGCTATCATGCACTGATCACGTGGCTGATCATGCACTGATCACGTGGCTATCATGCACTGATCACGTGGCTATCATGCACTGATCACGTGGCTGATCATGCACTGATACCGTGACTGAGCATGGACTGATCACATGACTATCATGTAGTGATCACGTGACTTAATGGCGCTGATCATGTGACTGATCATGCGCTGATCATGTTTGCTATCATACACTGATCATGTGCCTCTGGAGGCAATAAACAAAGAGCTGAGTAGGCATGAATCAGTCAGCAGGCAATAATCATGGAACTCAGCTGTGAGGAATCATGCTGCTCAGCTGGCAATAATCAAGCAGCTGAGCAGGCAGGAATTACGCAGCACAGCTGGCAATTGTCAAGCAGATGACAGGCAGGAATCGTGCAGCTCAGCTGGCAATTGTCAAGCAGATGAGCAGACAGTAATCACGCAGCTCAGCAGGCCCTGATCACGTGACTGAGCATGCACTGTTCACGTGGCTGATCATACACTGATCACGTGATTGATCATGCACTGATCACGTGACTATCATGCACTGATCACGTGGCTGATCATACACTGTTCACGTGTCTGACCATGCACTGATCACGAGGCTGTTCATACACTGCTCACGTAACTGATCATGCACTGATCACGTGGCTGATCATGCACTGATCACGTGGCTGATCATGCACTGATCACGTGACTGATCATGCACTGATCACGTGGATATCATGCACTGATCACGTGGCTGATCATGCACTGATCACGTGTCTGATCATGCACTGATCACGTGGCTGATCATGCACTGCTCACGTAACTGATCATGCACTGATCACGTGGCTATCATGCACTGATCACGTGGCTGATCATGCACTGATCACGTGGCTGATCACACACTGTCACGTGACTATCATGCACTGATCACGTGGCACTCATGCACTGATCACGTGGCTGATCATACACTGATCACGTGACTGATCATGCACTGATCACGTGGCTATCATGCACTGATCACGTGGCTGATCATGCAATGATCACGTAGCTACCATATACTGGTCACGTGACTGATCATGCACTGATCACGTAAATGATCATGCACTGATCACGTGACTGATCATGCACTGATCACGTGACTGATCATGCACTGATCACGTGGCTATCATGCACTGATCACGTGGCTGATCATGCACTGATCACGTAGCAACCATGTACTGGTCACGTGACTGATCATGCACTGATCACGTAATTGATCATGCACTGATCACGTGGCTGATCATGCACTGATCACGTGGCTGATCACACACTGATCACGTGACTGATCATGCACTGATCACGTGGCTATCATGCACTGATCACGTGGCTATCATGCACTGATCACGTGGCTATCATGCACTGATCACGTGGCTGATCATGCACTGATCACGTGACTGATCATGCACTGATCACGTGGCTATCATGCACTGATCACGTGGCTATCATGCACTGATCACGTGGCTGATCATGCACTGATCACGTGGCTACCATGCACTGATCACGTGACTGATCATGCACTGATCACGTGGCTGATCATGCACTGATCACGTGACTGATCATGCACTGATCACGTGACTGATCATGCACTGATCACGTGGCTATCATGCACTGATCACGTGGCTGATCATGCACTGATCACGTGACTGATCATGCACTGATCACGTGGCTGATCATGCACTGATCACGTGACTGATCATGCACTGATCACGTGGCTATCATGCACTGATCACGTGGCTATCATGCACTGATCACGTGGCTGATCATGCACTGATCACGTGGCTATCATGCACTGATCACGTGACTGATCATGCACTGATCACGTGGCTGATCATGCACTGATCACGTGGCTGATCATGCACTGATCACGTGGCTGATCATGCACTGATCACGTGACTGATCATGCACTGATCACGTGGCTGATCATGCACTGATCACGTGACTGATCATGCACTGATCACGTACTGATCATGCACTGATCACGTGGCTTATCATGCACTGATCATGTGACTGATCATGCGCTGATCATGTTTGCTATCATACACTGATCATGTGCCTCTGGAGGCAATGAACAAAGAGCTGAGTAGGCACGAATCAGTCAGCAGGCAATAATCATGGAACTCAGCTGTGAGGAATCATGCTGCTCAGCTGGCAATAATCAAGCAGCTGAGCAGGCAGGAATTACGCAGCACAGCTGGCAATTGTCAAGCAGATGACAGGCAGGAATCGTGCAGCTCAGCTGGCAATTGTCAAGCAGATGAGCAGACAGTAATCACGCAGCTCAGCAGGCCCTGATCACGTGACTGAGCATGCACTGTTCACGTGGCTGATCATACACTGATCACGTGACTGATCATGCACTGATCACGTGACTGATCATGCACTGATCACGTGGCTGATCATGCACTGATCACGTGGCTGATCATGCACTGATCACGGGACTGATCATGCACTGATCACGGGCTATCATGCACTGACACATGACTGACATGCACTGATCACGTGGCTGATCATGCACTGATCACGTGGCTATCATGCACTGATCACGTGGCTGATCATGCACTGATCACGTGGCTATCATGCACTGATCACGTGACTGATCATGCACTGATCACGTACTGATCATGCACTGATCACGTGGCTGATCATGCACTGATCACGTGGCTATCATGCACTGATCACGTGGCTGATCATGCAATGATCACGTAGCTATCATGTACTGATCACGTGACTGATCATGCACTGATCACGTGGCTGATCATGCACTGATCACGTGACTGATCATGCACTGATCACGTGACTGATCATGCACTGATCACGTGGCTATCATGCACTGATCACGTGGCTGATCATGCACTGATCATGCAGCTATCATGCACTGATCACGTGACTGATCATGCACTGATCACGTGGCTGATCATGCACTGATCACGTGACTGATCATGCACTGATCACGTGACTGATCATGCACTGATCACGTGGCTATCATGCACTGATCACGTGGCTGATCATGCACTGATCACGTGGCTGATCATGCACTGATCACGTGACTGATCATGCACTGATCACGTGACTGATCATGCACTGATCACGTGGCTATCATGCACTACTCACGTGGCTGATCATGCAATGATCACGTAGCTACCATGTACTGGTCACGTGACTGATCATGCACTGATCACGTGACTGATCATGCACTGATCACGTGGCTATCATGCACTGATCACGTGGCTGATCATGCACTGATCACGTGCCTGATCATGCACTGATCACGTGACTGATCATGCACTGATCACGTGGCTATCATGCACTGATCACGTGGCTGATCATGCACTGATCACGTGGCTGATCATGCACTGATCACGTGGCTATCATGCACTGATCACGTGGCTGATCATGCACTGATACCGTGACTGAGCATGGACTGATCACATGACTATCATGTAGTGATCACGTGACTTAATGGCGCTGATCATGTGACTGATCATGCGCTGATCATGTTTGCTATCATACACTGATCATGTGCCTCTGGAGGCAATAAACAAAGAGCTGAGTAGGCACGAATCAAACAGTCAGCAGGCAATAATCATGGAACTCAGCTGTGAGGAATCATGCTGCTCAGCTGGCAATAATCAAGCAGCTGAGCAGGCAGGAATTACGCAGCACAGCTGGCAATTGTCAAGCAGATGACAGGCAGGAATCGTGCAGCTCAGCTGGCAATTGTCAAGCAGATGAGCAGACAGTAATCACGCAGCTCAGCAGGCCCTGATCACGTGACTGAGCATGCACTGTTCACGTGGCTGATCATACACTGATCACGTGACTGATCATGCACTGATCACGTGGCTATCATGCACTGATCACGTGGCTGATCATGCACTGATCACGTGTTGACATGCACTGATCACGTGGCTGATCATGCACTGATCACGTGGCTGATCATGCACTGATCACGTGGCTGATCATGCACTGATCACGTGACTGATCATGCACTGATCACGTGGCTGATCATGCACTGATCACGTGGCTGATCATGCACTGATCACGTGGCTGATCATGCACTGATCACGTGGCTGATCATGCACTGATCACGTGACTGATCATGCACTGATCACGTGGCTGATCATGCACTGATCACGTGGCTGATCATGCACTGATCACGTGACTGATCATGCACTGATCACGTGGCTGATCATGCACTGATCACGTGACTGATCATGCACTGATCACGTGGCTATCATGCACTGATCACGTGGCTGATCATGCACTGATCACGTAGCTACCATGTACTGGTCACGTGACTGATCATGCACTGATCACGTAACTGATCATGCACTGATCACGTGGCTGATCATGCACTGATCACGTGGCTGATCACACACTGATCACGTGGCTGATCATGCACTGATCACGTGACTGATCATGCACTGATCACGTGGCTATCATGCACTGATCACGTGGCTGATCATGCACTGATCACGTAGCTATCATGCACTGATCACGTGACTGATCATGCACTGATCACGTGACTGATCATGCACTGATCACGTGGCTATCATGCACTGATCACGTGGCTGATCATGCACTGATCACGTGCCTGATCATGCACTGATCACGTGACTGATCATGCACTGATCACGTGGCTATCATGCACTGATCACGTGGCTGATCATGCACTGATCACGTGGCTGATCATGCACTGATCACGTGGCTGATCATGCACTGATCACGTGGCTGATCATGCACTGATCACGTGACTGATCATGCACTGATCACGTGACTGATCATGCACTGATCACGTGGCTATCATGCACTGATCACGTGGCTGATCATGCACTGATCACGTGACTGATCATGCACTGATCACGTGGCTATCATGCACTGATCACGTGGCTGATCATGCACTGATCACGTGGCTGATCATGCACTGTCACGTGACTGATCATGCACTGATCACGTGGCATCATGCACTGATCACGTGGCTGATCATAACTGATCACGTGACTGATCATGCACTGATCACGTGGCTATCATGCACTGATCACGTGGCTGATCATGCAATGATCACGTAGCTACCATGCACTGATCACGTGACTGATCATGCACTGATCACGTAAATGATCATGCACTGATCACGTGACTGATCATGCACTGATCACGTGACTGATCATGCACTGATCACGTGGCTATCATGCACTGATCACGTGGCTGATCATGCACTGATCACGTAGCTATCATGCACTGATCACGTGACTGATCATGCACTGATCACGTGACTGATCATGCACTGATCACGTGACTGATCATGCACTGATCACGTGGCTGATCATGCACTGATCACGTGGCTGATCATGCACTGATCACGTGACTGATCATGCACTGATCACGTGGCTATCATGCACTGATCACGTGGCTGATCATGCACTGATCACGTGGCTATCATGCACTGATCACGTGACTGATCATGCACTGATCACGTGGCTGATCATGCACTGATCACGTGACTGATCATGCACTGATCACGTGGCTATCATGCACTGATCACGTGGCTGATCATGCACTGATCACGGGACTGATCATGCACTGATCACGGGCTATCATGCACTGATCACATGACTGACATGCACTGATCACGTGGCTGATCATGCACTGATCACGTGACTGATCATGCACTGATCACGTGACTGATCATGCACTGATCACGTGGCTGATCATGCACTGATCACGTGGCTATCATGCACTGATCACGTGGCTGATCATGCACTGATCACGTGGCTATCATGCACTGATCACGTGACTGATCATGCACTGATCACGTGATTGATCATGCACTGATCACGTGGCTGATCATGCACTGATCACGTGGCTGATCATGCACTGATCACGTGACTGATCATGCACTGATCACGTGACTGATCATGCACTGATCACGTGACTGATCATGCACTGATCACGTGACTGATCATGCACTGATCACGTGGCTGATCATGCACTGATCACGTGACTGATCATGCACTGATCACGTGACTGATCATGCACTGATCACGTGGCTATCATGCACTGATCACGTGGCTGATCATGCAATGATCACGTAGCTACCATGCACTGATCACGTGACTGATCATGCACTGATCACGTAATTGATCATGCACTGATCACGTGACTGATCATGCACTGATCACGTGGCTGATCATGCACTGATCACGTGACTGATCATGCACTGATCACGTGACTGATCATGCACTGATCACGTGGCTATCATGCACTGATCACGTGACTGATCATGCACTGATCACGTGGCTGATCATGCACTGATCACGTGACTGATCATGCACTGATCACGTGACTGATCATGCACTGATCACGTGGCTGATCATGCACTGATCACGTGACTGATCATGCACTGATCACGTGGCTATCATGCACTGATCACGTGGCTATCATGCACTGATCACGTGGCTGATCATGCACTGATCACGCAGCTATCATGCACTGATCACGTGACTGATCATGCACTGATCACGTGGCTGATCATGCACTGATCACGTGACTGATCATGCACTGATCACGTGGCTATCATGCACTGATCACGTGGCTGATCATGCACTGATCACGCAGCTGCCATGCACTGATCACGTGACTGATCATGCACTGATCACGTGGCTGATCATGCACTGATCACGTGGCTGATCATGCACTGATCACGTGACTGATCATGCACTGATCACGTGACTGATCATGCACTGATCACGTGGCTATCATGCACTGATCACGTGGCTGATCATGCACTGATCACGTGCCTGTCATGCACTGATCACGTGACTGATCATGCACTGATCACGTGACTGATCATGCACTGATCACGTGGCTATCATGCACTGATCACGTGGCTGATCATGCACTGATCACGTAGCTACCATGTACTGGTCACGTGACTGATCATGCACTGATCACGTGACTGATCATGCACTGATCACGTGGCTATCATGCACTGATCACGTGGCTGATCATGCACTGATCACGTGGCTGATCATGCACTGATCACGTGACTGATCATGCACTGATCACGTGGCTATCATGCACTGATCACGTGGCTGATCATGCACTGATCACGTGGCTGATCATGCACTGATCACGTGGCTGATCATGCACTGATCACGTGGCTGATCATGCACTGATCACGTGACTGATCATGCACTGATCACGTGACTGATCATGCACTGATCACGTGGCATCATGCACTGATCACGTGGCTGATCATGCACTGATCACGTGACTGATCATGCACTGATCACGTGGCTGATCATGCACTGATCACGTGACTGATCATGCACTGATCACGTGGCTATCATGCACTGATCACGTGGCTGATCATGCACTGATCACGTAGCTACCATGCACTGGTCACGTGACTGATCATGCACTGATCACGTAATTGATCATGCACTGATCACGTGGCTGATCATGCACTGATCACGTGGCTGATCATGCACTGATCACGTGACTGATCATGCACTGATCACGTGACTGATCATGCACTGATCACGTGGCTATCATGCACTGATCACGTGGCTGATCATGCACTGATCACGTGGCTGATCATGCACTGATCACGTGACTGATCATGCACTGATCACGTGGCTATCATGCACTGATCACGTGGCTGATCATGCACTGATCACGTGGCTATCATGCACTGATCACGTGACTGATCATGCACTGATCACGTGACTGATCATGCACTGATCACGTGGCTATCATGCACTGATCACGTGGCTATCATGCACTGATCACGTGGCTGATCATGCACTGATCACGCAGCTATCATGCACTGATCACGTGACTGATCATGCACTGATCACGTGGCTGATCATGCACTGATCACGTGGCTGATCATGCACTGATCACGTGACTGATCATGCACTGATCACGTGGATATCATGCACTGATCACGTGGCTGATCATACACTGATCACGTGACTGATCATGCACTGATCACGTGGCTGATCATGCACTGATCACGTAACTGATCATGCACTGATCACGTGGCTATCATGCACTGATCACGTGGCTGATCATGCACTGATCACGTGGCTGATCACACACTGTCACGTGACTGATCATGCACTGATCACGTGGCACTCATGCACTGATCACGTGGCTGATCATGCACTGATCACGTGACTGATCATGCACTGATCACGTGGCTATCATGCACTGATCACGTGGCTGATCATGCAATGATCACGTGGCTACCATATACTGATCACGTGACTGATCATGCACTGATCACGTAAATGATCATGCACTGATCAGTGACTGATCATGCACTGATCACGTGACTGATCATGCACTGATCACGTGGCTATCATGCACTGCTCACGTGGCTGATCATGCAATGATCACGTAGCATCCATGTACTGGTCACGTGACTGATCATGCACTGATCACGTAATTGATCATGCACTGATCACGTGACTGATCATGCACTGATCACGTGGCTGATCATACACTGATCACGTGACTGATCATGCACTGATCACGTGGATATCATGCACTGATCACGTGGCTGATCATGCACTGATCACGTGTCTGATCATGCACTGATCACGTGGCTGATCATGCACTGATCACGTAACTGATCATGCACTGATCACGTGGCTATCATGCACTGATCACGTGGCTGATCATGCACTGATCACGTGGCTGATCACATACCTGTCACGTGACTGATCATGCACTGATCACGTGGCACTCATGCACTGATCACGTGGCTGATCATACACTGATCACGTAACTGATCATGCACTGATCACGTGGCTATCATGCACTGATCACGTGGCTGATCATGCAATGATCACGTAGCTACCATATACTGGTCACGTGACTGATCATGCACTGATCACGTAAATGATCATGCACTGATCACGTGACTGATCATGCACTGATCACGTGACTGATCATGCACTGATCACGTGGCTATCATGCACTGATCACGTGGCTGATCATGCACTGATCACGTAGCTACCATGTACTGGTCACGTGACTGATCATGCACTGATCACGTGGCTGATCATGCACTGATCACGTGACTGATCATGCACTGATCACGTGACTGATCATGCACTGATCACGTGGCTATCATGCACTGATCACGTGGCTGATCATGCACTGATCACGTAGCTATCATGCACTGATCACGTGACTGATCATGCACTGATCACGTGGCTGATCATGCACTGATCACGTGGCTGATCATGCACTGATCACGTGACTGATCATGCACTGATCACGTGACTGATCATGCACTGATCACGTGGCTATCATGCACTGATCACGTGGCTGATCATGCACTGATCACGTGCCTGATCATGCACTGATCACATGACTGATCATGCACTGATCACGTGACTGATCATGCACTGATCACGTGGCTATCATGCACTACTCACGTGGCTGATCATGCAATGATCATGTAGCTACCATGTACTGGTCACGTGACTGATCATACACTGATCAGGTGACTGATCATGCACTGATCACGTGGCTGATCATGCACTGATCACGTAGCTGATCATGCACTGATCACGTGACTGATCATGCACTGATCACGTGGCTGATCATGCACTGATCACGTGGCTGATCATGCACTGATCACGTGGCTGATCATGCACTGATACCGTGACTGAGCATGGACTGATCACATGACTATCATGTAGTGATCACGTGACTTAATGGCGCTGATCATGTGACTGATCATGCGCTGATCATGTTTGCTATCATACACTGATCATGTGCCTCTGGAGGCAATAAACAAAGAGCTGAGTAGGCACGAATCAAACAGTCAGCAGGCAATAATCATGGAACTCAGCTGTGAGGAATCATGCTGCTCAGCTGGCAATAATCAAGCAGCTGAGCAGGCAGGAATTACGCAGCACAGCTGGCAATTGTCAAGCAGATGACAGGCAGGAATCGTGCAGCTCAGCTGGCAATTGTCAAGCAGATGAGCAGACAGTAATCACGCAGCTCAGCAGGCCCTGATCACGTGACTGAGCATGCACTGTTCACGTGGCTGATCATACACTGATCACGTGACTGATCATGCACTGATCACGTGGCTATCATGCACTGATCACGTGGCTGATCATGCACTGATCACGTGGCTGATCATGCACTGATCACGTGGCTGATCATGCACTGATCACGTGGCTGATCATGCACTGATCACGTGGCTATCATGCACTGATCACGTGGCTGATCATGCACTGATCACGGGACTGATCATGCACTGATCATGGCGCTATCATGCACTGACTCATGACTCCATGCACTGATCACGTGGCTGATCATGCACTGATCACGTGACTGATCATGCACTGATCACGTGACTGATCATGCACTGATCACGTGGCTGATCATGCACTGATCACGTGGCTATCATGCACTGATCACGTGGCTGATCATGCACTGATCACGTAGCTACCATGTACTGGTCACGTGACTGATCATGCACTGATCACGTAATTGATCATGCACTGATCACGTGGCTGATCATGCACTGATCACGTGGCTGATCATGCACTGATCACGTGACTGATCATGCACTGATCACGTGACTGATCATGCACTGATCACGTGGCTATCATGCACTGATCACGTGGCTGATCATACTGATCACGTGACTGATCATGCACTGATCACGTGGCTATCATGCACTGATCACGTGGCTGATCATGCACTGATCACGTGGCTGATCATGCACTGATCACGTGACTGATCATGCACTGATCACGTGGCTATCATGCACTGATCACGTGGCTGATCATGCACTGATCACGTGGCTGATCATGCACTGATCACGTGGCTATCATGCACTGATCACGTGGCTGATCATGCACTGATACCGTGACTGAGCATGGACTGATCACATGACTATCATGTAGTGATCACGTGACTTAATGGCGCTGATCATGTGACTGATCATGCACTGATCATGTTTGCTATCATACACTGATCATGTGCCTCTGGAGGCAATAAACAAAGAGCTGAGTAGGCACGAATCAAACAGTCAGCAGGCAATAATCATGGAACTCAGCTGTGAGGAATCATGCTGCTCAGCTGGCAATAATCAAGCAGCTGAGCAGGCAGGAATTACGCAGCACAGCTGGCAATTGTCAAGCAGATGACAGGCAGGAATCATGCAGCTCAGCTGGCAATTGTCAAGCAGATGAGCAGACAGTAATCACGCAGCTCAGCAGGCCCTGATCACGTGACTGAGCATGCACTGTTCACGTGGCTGATCATACACTGATCACGTGATTGATCATGCACTGATCACGTGGATATCATGCACTGATCACGTGGCTGATCATGCACTGATCACGTGACTGATCATGCACTGATCACGTGACTGATCATGCACTGATCACGTGGCTATCATGCACTGATCACGTGGCTGATCATGCACTGATCACGTGGCTGATCATGCACTGATCACGTGACTGATCATGCACTGATCACGTGACTGATCATGCACTGATCACGTGGCTGATCATGCACTGATCACGTGACTGATCATGCACTGATCACGTGACTGATCATGCACTGATCACGTGGCTATCATGCACTGATCACGTGGCTGATCATGCACTGATCACGTGACTGATCATGCACTGATCACGTGGCTGATCATGCACTGATCACGTGGCTGATCATGCACTGATCACGTGGCTGATCATGCACTGATCACGTGACTGATCATGCACTGATCACGTGACTGATCATGCACTGATCACGTGGCTATCATGCACTGATCACGTGGCTGATCATGCACTGATCACGTAGCTATCATGCACTGATCACGTGACTGATCATGCACTGATCACGTGACTGATCATGCACTGATCACGTGGCTATCATGCACTGATCACGTGGCTGATCATGCACTGATCACGTGACTGATCATGCACTGATCACGTGGCTGATCATGCACTGATCACGTGGCTATCATGCACTGATCACGTGACTGATCATGCACTGATCACGTGACTGATCATGCACTGATCACGTGGCTATCATGCACTACTCACGTGGCTGATCATGCAATGATCATGTAGCTACCATGTACAGGTCACGTGAATGATCATACACCCATCAGGTGACTGATCATGCACTGATCACGTGGCTATCATGCACTGATCACGTGACTGATCATGCACTGATCACGTCTATATCATGCACTGATCACATGACTGCCCATGCACTGATCACGTGGATGATCATACACTAATCATGTGACAGATCATGCACTGATCACGTGGCTGATCATGCACTGATACCGTGACTGAGCATGGACTGATCACATGACTATCATGTAGTGATCACGTGACTTAATGGCGCTGATCATGTGACTGATCATGCGCTGATCATGTTTGCTATCATACACTGATCATGTGCCTCTGGAGGCAATAAACAAAGAGCTGAGTAGGCACGAATCAAACAGTCAGCAGGCAATAATCATGGAACTCAGCTGTGAGGAATCATGCTGCTCAGCTGGCAATAATCAAGCAGCTGAGCAGGCAGGAATTACGCAGCACAGCTGGCAATTGTCAAGCAGATGACAGGCAGGAATCGTGCAGCTCAGCTGGCAATTGTCAAGCAGATGAGCAGACAGTAATCACGCAGCTCAGCAGGCCCTGATCACGTGACTGAGCATGCACTGTTCACGTGGCTGATCATACACTGATCACGTGATTGATCATGCACTGATCACTTGGATATCATGCACTGATCACGTGGCTGATCATACACTGTTCACGTGTCTGACCATGCACTGATCACGTGGCTGATCATACACTGCTCACGTAACTGATCATGCACTGATCACGTGGCTGATCATGCACTGATCACGTGGCTGATCATGCACTGATCACGTGGCTATCATGCACTGATCACGTGACTGATCATGCACTGATCACGTGGCTGATCATGCACTGATCACGTGGCTGATCATGCACTGATCACGTGACTGATCATGCACTGATCACGTGGCTATCATGCACTGATCACGTGGCTGATCATGCAATGATCACGTAGCTACCATGTACTGGTCACGTGACTGATCATGCACTGATCACGTAACTGATCATGCACTGATCACGTGGCTGATCATGCACTGATCATGTGACTGATCATGCACTGATCATGTTTGGTATCATACACTGATCATGTGCATCTGCAGGCAATGAACAAAGAGCTGAGTAGGCAGAAATCAGTCAGCAGGCTATAATCATGGAACTCAGCTGTGAGAAATCATGCTGCTCAGCTGGCAATAATCAAGTAGCTGATCAGGCAGGAATTATGCAGCACAGGTGGCAATTGTCAAGCAGATGACAGGCAGGAATCGTGCAGCTCAGCTGGCAATTGTCAAGCAGATGAGCAGACAGTAATCACGCAGCTCAGCAGGCCCTGATCACGTGACTGAGCATGCACTGTTCACGTGGCTGATCACACACTGATCACGTGACTGATCATGCACTGATCACGTGGCTATCATGCACTGATCACGTGACTGATCATGCACTGATCACGTACTGATCATGCACTGATCACGTGGCTGATCATGCACTGATCACGTGGCTGATCATGCACTGATCACGTGGCTATCATGCACTGATCACGTGGCTGATCATGCACTGATCACGGGACTGATCATGCACTGATCACGGGCTATCATGCACTGATCACATGACTGATCATGCACTGATCACGTGGCTGATCATGCACTGATCACGTGACTGATCATGCACTGATCACGTGACTGATCATGCACTGATCACGTGGCTGATCATGCACTGATCACGTGACTGATCATGCACTGATCACGTGGCTGATCATGCACTGATCACGTGGCTGATCATGCACTGATCACGTGACTGATCATGCACTGATCACGTGGCTATCATGCACTGATCACGTGGCTGATCATGCACTGATCACGCAGCTACATGTACTGATCACGTGACTGATCATGCACTGATCACGTAATTGATCATGCACTGATCACGTGGCTGATCATGCACTGATCACGTGACTGATCATGCACTGATCACGTGACTGATCATGCACTGATCACGTGGCTATCATGCACTGATCACGTGGCTGATCATGCACTGATCACGTAGCTATCATGCACTGATCACGTGACTGATCATGCACTGATCACGTGACTGATCATGCACTGATCACGTGGCTGATCATGCACTGATCACGTGACTGATCATGCACTGATCACGTGGCTGATCATGCACTGATCACGTGACTGATCATGCACTGATCACGTGACTGATCATGCACTGATCACGTGGCTATCATGCACTGATCACGTGGCTGATCATGCACTGATCACGTGGCTGATCATGCACTGATCACGTGACTGATCATGCACTGATCACGTGGCTATCATGCACTGATCACGTGGCTGATCATGCACTGATCACGTAGCTATCATGCACTGATCACGTGACTGATCATGCACTGATCACGTGACTGATCATGCACTGATCACGTGGCTATCATGCACTGATCACGTGGCTATCATGCACTGATCACGTGGCTGATCATGCACTGATCACGCAGCTATCATGCACTGATCACGTGACTGATCATGCACTGATCACGTGGCTGATCATGCACTGATCACGTGACTGATCATGCACTGATCACGTGACTGATCATGCACTGATCACGTGGCTATCATGCACTGATCACGTGGCTGATCATGCACTGATCACGTGTCTGATCATGCACTGATCACGTGGCTGATCATGCACTGATCACGTGACTGATCATGCACTGATCACGTGGCTATCATGCACTGATCACGTGGCTGATCATGCACTGATCACGTGGCTGATCACACACTGTCACGTGACTGATCATGCACTGATCACGTGGCACTCATGCACTGATCACGTGGCTGATCATACACTGATCACGTGACTGATCATGCACTGATCACGTGGCTATCATGCACTGATCACGTGGCTGATCATGCAATGATCACGTAGCTACCATATACTGGTCACGTGACTGATCATGCACTGATCACGTAAATGATCATGCACTGATCACGTGACTGATCATGCACTGATCACGTGACTGATCATGCACTGATCACGTGGCTATCATGCACTGATCACGTGGCTGATCATGCACTGATCACGTAGTAACCATGCACTGATCACGTGACTGATCATGCACTGATCACGTAATTGATCATGCACTGATCACGTGGCTGATCATGCACTGATCACGTGGCTGATCACACATGATCACGTGACTGATCATGCACTGATCACGTGACTGATCATGCACTGATCACGTGGCTGATCATACTGATCACGTGGCTGATCATGCACTGATCACGTGGCTGATCATGCACTGATCACGTGACTGATCATGCACTGATCACGTGGCTATCATGCACTGATCACGTGGCTATCATGCACTGATCACGTGGCTGATCATGCACTGATCACGTGGCTATCATGCACTGATCACGTGACTGATCATGCACTGATCACGTGGCTGATCATGCACTGATCACGTGACTGATCATGCACTGATCACGTGACTGATCATGCACTGATCACGTGGCTATCATGCACTGATCACGTGGCTGATCATGCACTGATCACGTGGCTGATCATGCACTGATCACGTGGCTGATCATGCACTGATCACGTGACTGATCATGCACTGATCACGTGGCTATCATGCACTGATCACGTGGCTGATCATGCACTGATCACGTAGCTATCATGCACTGATCACGTGACTGATCATGCACTGATCACGTGGCTGATCATGCACTGATCACGTGACTGATCATGCACTGATCACGTGACTGATCATGCACTGATCACGTGGCTATCATGCACTGATCACGTGGCTGATCATGCACTGATCACGTAGCTATCATGTACTGATCACGTGACTGATCATGCACTGATCACGTAACTGATCATGCACTGATCACGTGGCTGATCATGCACTGATCACGTGACTGATCATGCACTGATCACGTGACTGATCATGCACTGATCACGTGGCTATCATGCACTGATCACGTGGCTGATCATGCACTGATCACGTGGCTGATCATGCACTGATCACGTGACTGATCATGCACTGATCACGTGACTGATCATGCACTGATCACGTGGCTATCATGCACTATCACGTGGCTGATCATGCAATGATCACGTAGCTACCATGTACTGGTCACGTGACTGATCATGCACTGATCACGTGACTGATCATGCACTGATCACGTGGCTATCATGCACTGATCACGTGGCTGATCATGCACTGATCACGTGCCTGATCATGCACTGATCACGTGACTGATCATGCACTGATCACGTGGCTATCATGCACTGATCACGTGGCTGATCATGCACTGATCACGTGGCTGATCATGCACTGATCACGTGGCTATCATGCACTGATCACGTGGCTGATCATGCACTGATACCGTGACTGAGCATGGACTGATCACATGACTATCATGTAGTGATCACGTGACTTAATGGCGCTGATCATGTGACTGATCATGCGCTGATCATGTTTGCTATCATACACTGATCATGTGCCTCTGGAGGCAATAAACAAAGAGCTGAGTAGGCACGAATCAAACAGTCAGCAGGCAATAATCATGGAACTCAGCTGTGAGGAATCATGCTGCTCAGCTGGCAATAATCAAGCAGCTGAGCAGGCAGGAATTACGCAGCACAGCTGGCAATTGTCAAGCAGATGACAGGCAGGAATCGTGCAGCTCAGCTGGCAATTGTCAAGCAGATGAGCAGACAGTAATCACGCAGCTCAGCAGGCCCTGATCACGTGACTGAGCATGCACTGTTCACGTGGCTGATCATACACTGATCACGTGACTGATCATGCACTGATCACGTGGCTATCATGCACTGATCACGTGGCTGATCATGCACTGATCACGTGTTGTCATGCACTGATCACGTGGCTGATCATGCACTGATCACGTGGCTGATCATGCACTGATCACGTGGCTGATCATGCACTGATCACGTGGCTATCATGCACTGATCACGTGGCTGATCATGCACTGATCACGGGACTGATCATGCACTGATCATGGCGCTATCATGCACTGACACATGACTGATCATGCACTGATCACGTGGCTGATCATGCACTGATCACGTGACTGATCATGCACTGATCACGTGACTGATCATGCACTGATCACGTGGCTGATCATGCACTGATCACGTGGCTGATCATGCACTGATCACGTGGCTGATCATGCACTGATCACGTGGCTATCATGCACTGATCACGTGGCTGATCATACTGATCACGTGGCTGATCATGCACTGATCACGTGGCTGATCATGCACTGATCACGTGGCTGATCATGCACTGATCACGTGGCTGATCATGCACTGATCACGTGGCTGATCACACACTGATCACGTGACTGATCATGCACTGATCACGTGGCACTCATGCACTGATCACGTGGCTGATCATACACTGATCACGTGACTGATCATGCACTGATCACGTGGCTATCATGCACTGATCACGTGGCTGATCATGCACTGATCACGTGGCTATCATGCACTGATCACGTGACTGATCATGCACTGATCACGTAACTGATCATGCACTGTCACGTGACTGATCATGCACTGATCACGTGACTGATCATGCACTGATCACGTGGCTATCATGCACTGATCACGTGGCTGATCATGCAATGATCACGTAGCATCCATGTACTGGTCACGTGACTGATCATGCACTGATCACGTAATTGATCATGCACTGATCACGTGGCTGATCATGCACTGATCACGTGGCTGATCACACACTGATCACGTGACTGATCATGCACTGATCACGTGGCTGATCATGCACTGATCACGTGACTGATCATGCACTGATCACGTGACTGATCATGCACTGATCACGTGGCTATCATGCACTGATCACGTGGCTGATCATGCACTGATCACGCAGCTATCATGCACTGATCACGTGACTGATCATGCACTGATCACGTGACTGATCATGCACTGATCACGTGGCTGATCATGCACTGATCACGTGACTGATCATGCACTGATCACGTGACTGATCATGCACTGATCACGTGGCTATCATGCACTGATCACGTGGCTGATCATGCACTGATCACGTGCCTGATCATGCACTGATCACGTGACTGATCATGCACTGATCACGTGACTGATCATGCACTGATCACGTGGCTATCATGCACTATCACGTGGCTGATCATGCAATGATCACGTAGCTACCATGTACTGTCACGTGACTGATCATGCACTGATCACGTGACTGATCATGCACTGATCACGTGGCTATCATGCACTGATCACGTGGCTGATCATGCACTGATCACGTGCCTGATCATGCACTGATCACGTGACTGATCATGCACTGATCACGTGGCTATCATGCACTGATCACGTGGCTGATCATGCACTGATCACGTGGCTATCATGCACTGATCACGTGGCTATCATGCACTGATCACGTGGCTGATCATGCACTGATACGTGACTGAGCATGGACTGATCACATGACTATCATGTAGTGATCACGTGACTTAATGGCGCTGATCATGTGACTGATCATGCGCTGATCATGTTTGCTATCATACACTGATCATGTGCCTCTGGAGGCAATAAACAAAGAGCTGAGTAGGCATGAATCAAACAGTCAGCAGGCAATAATCATGGAACTCAGCTGTGAGGAATCATGCTGCTCAGCTGGCAATAATCAAGCAGCTGAGCAGGCAGGAATTACACAGCACAGCTGGCAATTGTCAAGCAGATGACAGGCAGGAATCATGCAGCTCAGCTGGCAATTGTCAAGCAGATGAGCAGACAGTAATCACGCAGCTCAGCAGGCCCTGATCACGTGACTGAGCATGCACTGTTCACGTGGCTGATCATACACTGATCACGTGACTGATCATGCACTGATCACGTGGCTATCATGCACTGATCACGTGACTGATCATGCACTGATCACGTGGCTGTCATGCACTGATCACGTGGCTGATCATGCACTGATCACGTGGCTGATCATGCACTGATCACGTGACTGATCATGCACTGATCACGTGGCTATCATGCACTGATCACGTGGCTGATCATGCACTGATCACGGACTGATCATGCACTGATCATGGCTGATCATGCACTGATACATGACTGATCATGCACTGATCACGTGGCTGATCATGCACTGATCACGTGACTGATCATGCACTGATCACGTGACTGATCATGCACTGATCACGTGGCTGATCATGCACTGATCACGTGGCTATCATGCACTGATCACGTGACTGATCATGCACTGATCACGTCTATATCATGCACTGATCACATGACTGCCCATGCACTGATCACGTGGATGATCATACACTGATCATGTGACAGATCATGCACTGATCACGTGGCTGATCATGCACTGATACCGTGACTGAGCATGGACTGATCACATGACTATCATGTAGTGATCACGTGACTTAATGGCGCTGATCATGTGACTGATCATGCACTGATCATGTTTGCTATCATACACTGATCATGTGCCTCTGGAGGCAATAAACAAAGATCTGAGTAGGCACGAATCATACAGTCAGCAGGCAATAATCATGGAACTCAGCTGTGAGGAATCATGCTGCTCAGCTGGCAATAATCAAGCAGCTGAGCAGGCAGGAATTACACAGCACAGCTGTCAATTGTCAAGCAGATGACAGGCAGGAATCGTGCAGCTCAGCTGGCAATTGTCAAGCAGATGAGCAGACAGTAATCACGCAGCTCAGCAGGCCCTGATCACGTGACTGAGCATGCACTGTTCACGTGGCTGCTCAGACACTGATCACGTGATTGATCATGCACTGATCACTTGGATATCATGCACTGATCACGTGGCTGATCATACACTGTTCATGTGTCTGACCATGCACTGATCATGTGGCTGATCATACACTGCTCACGTAACTGATCATGCACTGATCACGTGGCTGATCATGCACTGATCACGTGGCTGATCATGCACTGATCACGTGGCTATCATGCACTGATCACGTGACTGATCATGCACTGATCACGTGGCTGATCATGCACTGATCACGTGACTGATCATGCACTGATCACGTGACTGATCATGCACTGATCACGTGGCTATCATGCACTGATCACGTGGCTGATCATGCAATGATCACGCAGCTACCATGTACTGGTCACGTGACTGATCATGCACTGATCACGTAACTGATCATGCACTGATCACGTGGCTGATCATGCACTGATCATGTGACTGATCATGCACTGATCATGTTTGGTATCATACACTGATCATGTGCATCTGCAGGCAATGAACAAAGAGCTGAGTAGGCAGAAATCAGTCAGCAGGCTATAATCATGGAACTCAGCTGTGAGAAATCATGCTGCTCAGCTGGCAATAATCAAGTAGATGAGCAGGCAGGAATTATGCAGCACAGGTGGCAATTGTCAAGCAGATGACAGGCAGGAATCGTGCAGCTCAGCTGGCAATTGTCAAGCAGATGAGCAGACAGTAATCACGCAGCTCAGCAGGCCCTGATCACGTGACTGAGCATGCACTGTTCACGTGGCTGATCATACACTGATCACGTGACTGATCATGCACTGATCACGTGGCTATCATGCACTGATCACGTGACTGATCATGCACTGATCACGTGACTGTCATGCACTGATCACGTGGCTATCATGCACTGATCACGTGGCTGATCATGCACTGATCACGTGGCTATCATGCACTGATCACGTGGCTGATCATGCACTGATCACGGGACTGATCATGCACTGATCACGTGGCTATCATGCACTGATCACATGACTGATCATGCACTGATCACGTGGCTGATCATGCACTGATCACGTGACTGATCATGCACTGATCACGTGACTGATCATGCACTGATCACGTGACTGATCATGCACTGATCACGTGGCTGATCATGCACTGATCACGTGGCTGATCATGCACTGATCACGTGACTGATCATGCACTGATCACGTGGCTATCATGCACTGATCACGTGGCTGATCATGCACTGATCACGCAGCTACCATGTACTGATCACGTGACTGATCATGCACTGATCACGTAATTGATCATGCACTGATCACGTGGCTGATCATGCACTGATCACGTGACTGATCATGCACTGATCACGTGACTGATCATGCACTGATCACGTGGCTATCATGCACTGATCACGTGGCTGATCATGCACTGATCATGCAGCTATCATGCACTGATCACGTGACTGATCATGCACTGATCACGTGACTGATCATGCACTGATCACGTGGCTGATCATGCACTGATCACGTGACTGATCATGCACTGATCACGTGGCTGATCATGCACTGATCACGTGACTGATCATGCACTGATCACGTGACTGATCATGCACTGATCACGTGGCTATCATGCACTGATCACGTGGCTGATCATGCACTGATCACGTAGCTATCATGCACTGATCACGTGACTGATCATGCACTGATCACGTGACTGATCATGCACTGATCACGTGGCTGATCATGCACTGATCACGTGACTGATCATGCACTGATCACGTGGCTGATCATGCACTGATCACGTGACTGATCATGCACTGATCACGTGACTGATCATGCACTGATCACGTGGCTATCATGCACTGATCACGTGGCTGATCATGCACTGATCACGTGGCTATCATGCACTGATCACGTGACTGATCATGCACTGATCACGTGGCTATCATGCACTGATCACGTGGCTGATCATGCACTGATCACGTGGCTATCATGCACTGATCACGTGACTGATCATGCACTGATCACGTGACTGATCATGCACTGATCACGTGGCTATCATGCACTGATCACGTGGCTATCATGCACTGATCACGTGGCTGATCATGCACTGATCACGCAGCTATCATGCACTGATCACGTGACTGATCATGCACTGATCACGTGGCTGATCATGCACTGATCACGTGACTGATCATGCACTGATCACGTGACTGATCATGCACTGATCACGTGACTATCATGCACTGATCACGTGGCTGATCATGCACTGATCACGTGACTGATCATGCACTGATCACGTGGCTGATCATGCACTGATCACGTGACTGATCATGCACTGATCACGTGGCTATCATGCACTGATCACGTGGCTGATCATGCACTGATCACGTGGCTGATCATGCACTGATCACGTGACTGATCATGCACTGATCACGTGGCTATCATGCACTGATCACGTGACTGATCATGCACTGATCACGTAATGATCATGCACTGATCACGTGGCTATCATGCACTGATCACGTGGCTGATCATGCACTGATCACGTGACTGATCATGCACTGATCACGTGGCTATCATGCACTGATCACGTGGCTGATCATGCACTGATCACGTGACTGATCATGCACTGATCATGGGCTATCATGCACTGACACATGACTGATCATGCACTGATCACGTGGCTGATCATGCACTGATCACGTGACTGATCATGCACTGATCACGTGACTGATCATGCACTGATCACGTGGCTGATCATGCACTGATCACGTGGCTGATCATGCACTGATCACGTGGCTGATCATGCACTGATCACGTGACTGATCATGCACTGATCACGTGGCTATCATGCACTGATCACGTGGCTGATCATGCACTGATCACGTGACTGATCATGCACTGATCACGTGGCTATCATGCACTGATCACGTGGCTGATCATGCACTGATCACGCAGCTATCATGCACTGATCACGTGACTGATCATGCACTGATCACGTGGCTGATCATGCACTGATCACGTGGCTGATCATGCACTGATCACGTGACTGATCATGCACTGATCACGTGACTGATCATGCACTGATCACGTGGCTATCATGCACTGATCACGTGGCTGATCATGCACTGATCACGTAGCTATCATGCACTGATCACGTGACTGATCATGCACTGATCACGTAACTGATCATGCACTGATCACGTGGCTGATCATGCACTGATCACGTGACTGATCATGCACTGATCACGTGACTGATCATGCACTGATCACGTGGCTATCATGCACTGATCACGTGGCTGATCATGCACTGATCACGTGGCTGATCATGCACTGATCACGTGACTGATCATGCACTGATCACGTGACTGATCATGCACTGATCACGTGGCTATCATGCACTATCACGTGGCTGATCATGCAATGATCACTAGCTACCATGTACTGGTCACGTGACTGATCATGCACTGATCACGTGACTGATCATGCACTGATCACGTGGCTATCATGCACTGATCACGTGGCTGATCATGCACTGATCACGTGCCTGATCATGCACTGATCACGTGACTGATCATGCACTGATCACGTGGCTATCATGCACTGATCACGTGGCTGATCATGCACTGATCACGTGGCTGATCATGCACTGATCACGTGGCTATCATGCACTGATCACGTGGCTGATCATGCACTGATACCGTGACTGAGCATGGACTGATCACATGACTATCATGTAGTGATCACGTGACTTAATGGCGCTGATCATGTGACTGATCATGCGCTGATCATGTTTGCTATCATACACTGATCATGTGCCTCTGGAGGCAATAAACAAAGAGCTGAGTAGGCACGAATCAAACAGTCAGCAGGCAATAATCATGGAACTCAGCTGTGAGGAATCATGCTGCTCAGCTGGCAATAATCAAGCAGCTGAGCAGGCAGGAATTACGCAGCACAGCTGGCAATTGTCAAGCAGATGACAGGCAGGAATCGTGCAGCTCAGCTGGCAATTGTCAAGCAGATGAGCAGACAGTAATCACGCAGCTCAGCAGGCCCTGATCACGTGACTGAGCATGCACTGTTCACGTGGCTGATCATACACTGATCACGTGACTGATCATGCACTGATCACGTGGCTATCATGCACTGATCACGTGGCTGATCATGCACTGATCACGTAATTGTCATGCACTGATCACGTGGCTGATCATGCACTGATCACGTGGCTGATCATGCACTGATCACGTGACTGATCATGCACTGATCACGTGGCTATCATGCACTGATCACGTGGCTGATCATGCACTGATCACGGGACTGATCATGCACTGATCATGGCGCTATCATGCACTGACTACATGACTGATCATGCACTGATCACGTGGCTGATCATGCACTGATCACGTGACTGATCATGCACTGATCACGTGACTGATCATGCACTGATCACGTGGCTGATCATGCACTGATCACGTGGCTATCATGCACTGATCACGTGGCTGATCATGCACTGATCACGTGGCTATCATGCACTGATCACGTGGCTGATCATGCACTGATCACGTGGCTGATCATGCACTGATCACGTGGCTGATCATGCACTGATCACGTGGCTGATCACACACTGTCACGTGACTGATCATGCACTGATCACGTGGACTCATGCACTGATCACGTGGCTGATCATACTGATCACGTGACTGATCATGCACTGATCACGTGGCTATCATGCACTGATCACGTGGCTGATCATGCAATGATCACGTAGCTACCATGCACTGATCACGTGACTGATCATGCACTGATCACGTAACTGATCATGCACTGATCACGTGACTGATCATGCACTGATCACGTGACTGATCATGCACTGATCACGTGGCTATCATGCACTGATCACGTGGCTGATCATGCACTGATCACGTGGCTGATCATGCACTGATCACGTGACTCATGCACTGATCACGTGGCTGATCATACACTGATCACGTGACTGATCATGCACTGATCACGTGGCTATCATGCACTGATCACGTGGCTGATCATGCACTGATCACGTGGCTGATCATGCACTGATCACGTGACTGATCATGCACTGATCACGTGGCATCATGCACTGATCACGTGGCTGATCATACACTGATCACGTGACTGATCATGCACTGATCACGTGGCTATCATGCACTGATCACGTGGCTGATCATGCAATGATCACGTAGCTACCATGTACTGGTCACGTGACTGATCATGCACTGATCACGTAAATGATCATGCACTGATCACGTGACTGATCATGCACTGATCACGTGACTGATCATGCACTGATCACGTGGCTATCATGCACTGATCACGTGGCTGATCATGCACTGATCACGCAGCTACCATGCACTGATCACGTGACTGATCATGCACTGATCACGTAATTGATCATGCACTGATCACGTGGCTGATCATGCACTGATCACGTGACTGATCATGCACTGATCACGTGACTGATCATGCACTGATCACGTGGCTATCATGCACTGATCACGTGGCTGATCATGCACTGATCACGTGCCTGATCATGCACTGATCACATGACTGATCATGCACTGATCACGTGACTGATCATGCACTGATCACGTGGCTATCATGCACTACTCACGTGGCTGATCATGCAATGATCATGTAGCTACCATGTACTGGTCACGTGACTGATCATACACCCATCAGGTGACTGATCATGCACTGATCACGTGGCTGATCATGCACTGATCACGTGACTGATCATGCACTGATCACGTGCTATCATGCACTGATCACGTGACTGATCATGCACTGATCACGTGGCTGATCATGCACTGATCACGTGGCTGATCATGCACTGATCACGTGGCTGATCATGCACTGATACCGTGACTGAGCATGGACTGATCACATGACTATCATGTAGTGATCACGTGACTTAATGGCGCTGATCATGTGACTGATCATGCGCTGATCATGTTTGCTATCATACACTGATCATGTGCCTCTGGAGGCAATAAACAAAGAGCTGAGTAGGCACGAATCAAACAGTCAGCAGGCAATAATCATGGAACTCAGCTGTGAGGAATCATGCTGCTCAGCTGGCAATAATCAAGCAGCTGAGCAGGCAGGAATTACGCAGCACAGCTGGCAATTGTCAAGCAGATGACAGGCAGGAATCGTGCAGCTCAGCTGGCAATTGTCAAGCAGATGAGCAGACAGTAATCACGCAGCTCAGCAGGCCCTGATCACGTGACTGAGCATGCACTGTTCACGTGGCTGATCATACACTGATCACGTGACTGATCATGCACTGATCACGTGGCTATCATGCACTGATCACGTGGCTGATCATGCACTGATCACGTGTTGTCATGCACTGATCACGTGGCTGATCATGCACTGATCACGTGACTGATCATGCACTGATCACGTGGCTGTCATGCACTGATCACGTGGCTGATCATGCACTGATCACGTGGCTATCATGCACTGATCACGTGGCTGATCATGCACTGATCACGGGACTGATCATGCACTGATCACGGGCTATCATGCACTGACTCATGACTGATCATGCACTGATCACGTGGCTGATCATGCACTGATCACGTGGCTGATCATGCACTGATCACGTGACTGATCATGCACTGATCACGTGGCTGATCATGCACTGATCACGTGGCTGACATCACACTGTCACGTGACTGATCATGCACTGATCACGTGGCATCATGCACTGATCACGTGGCTGATCATGCACTGATCACGTGACTGATCATGCACTGATCACGTGGCTATCATGCACTGATCACGTGGCTGATCATGCACTGATCACGTGGCTACATGCACTGATCACGTGACTGATCATGCACTGATCACGTGGCTGATCATGCACTGATCACGTGACTGATCATGCACTGATCACGTGACTGATCATGCACTGATCACGTGGCTATCATGCACTGATCACGTGGCTGATCATGCACTGATCACGTGGCATCATGCACTGATCACGTGACTGATCATGCACTGATCACGTAATTGATCATGCACTGATCACGTGGCTGATCATGCACTGATCACGTGGCTGATCATGCACTGATCACGTGACTGATCATGCACTGATCACGTGGCTGATCATGCACTGATCACGTGACTGATCATGCACTGATCACGTGACTGATCATGCACTGATCACGTGGCTATCATGCACTGATCACGTGGCTGATCATGCACTGATCACGCAGCTATCATGCACTGATCACGTGACTGATCATGCACTGATCACGTGACTGATCATGCACTGATCACGTGGCTGATCATGCACTGATCACGTGACTGATCATGCACTGATCACGTGACTGATCATGCACTGATCACGTGGCTATCATGCACTGATCACGTGGCTGATCATGCACTGATCACGTGCCTGATCATGCACTGATCACGTGACTGATCATGCACTGATCACGTGACTGATCATGCACTGATCACGTGGCTATCATGCACTATCACGTGGCTGATCATGCAATGATCACGTAGCTACCATGTACTGGTCACGTGACTGATCATGCACTGATCACGTGACTGATCATGCACTGATCACGTGGCTATCATGCACTGATCACGTGGCTGATCATGCACTGATCACGTGCCTGATCATGCACTGATCACGTGACTGATCATGCACTGATCACGTGGCTATCATGCACTGATCACGTGGCTGATCATGCACTGATCACGTGGCTGATCATGCACTGATCACGTGGCTGATCATGCACTGATCACGTGGCTGATCATGCACTGATACCGTGACTGAGCATGGACTGATCACATGACTATCATGTAGTGATCACGTGACTTAATGGCGCTGATCATGTGACTGATCATGCGCTGATCATGTTTGCTATCATACACTGATCATGTGCCTCTGGAGGCAATAAACAAAGAGCTGAGTAGGCACGAATCAAACAGTCAGCAGGCAATAATCATGGAACTCAGCTGTGAGGAATCATGCTGCTCAGCTGGCAATAATCAAGCAGCTGAGCAGGCAGGAATTACGCAGCACAGCTGGCAATTGTCAAGCAGATGACAGGCAGGAATCGTGCAGCTCAGCTGGCAATTGTCAAGCAGATGAGCAGACAGTAATCACGCAGCTCAGCAGGCCCTGATCACGTGACTGAGCATGCACTGTTCACGTGGCTGATCATACACTGATCACGTGACTGATCATGCACTGATCACGTGGCTATCATGCACTGATCACGTGGCTGATCATGCACTGATCACGTGACTGTCATGCACTGATCACGTGGCTGATCATGCACTGATCACGTGGCTGATCATGCACTGATCACGTGACTGATCATGCACTGATCACGTGGCTATCATGCACTGATCACGTGGCTGATCATGCACTGATCACGGACTGATCATGCACTGATCACGGGCTATCATGCACTGACACATGACTGATCATGCACTGATCACGTGGCTGATCATGCACTGATCACGTGACTGATCATGCACTGATCACGTGACTGATCATGCACTGATCACGTGGCTGATCATGCACTGATCACGTGGCTGATCATGCACTGATCACGTGACTGATCATGCACTGATCACGTGGCTGATCATGCACTGATCACGTGGCTATCATGCACTGATCACGTGACTGATCATGCACTGATCACGTCTATATCATGCACTGATCACGTGACTGATCATGCACTGATCACGTGGATGATCATGCACTGATCACGTGACTGATCATGCACTGATCACGTGGCTGATCATGCACTGATCACGTGGCTGATCATGCACTGATCACGTAGCTATCATGCACTGATCACGTGACTGATCATGCACTGATCACGTGGCTGATCATGCACTGATCACGTGGCTGATCATGCACTGATCACGTGGCTGATCACACACTGATCACGTGACTGATCATGCACTGATCACGTGGCTATCATGCACTGATCACGTGGCTGATCATGCACTGATCACGTGGCTGATCATGCACTGATCACGTGGCTGATCATGCACTGATCACGTGACTGATCATGCACTGATCACGTGGCTGATCATGCACTGATCACGTGACTGATCATGCACTGATCACGTGACTGATCATGCACTGATCACGTGGCTGATCATGCACTGATCACGTGGCTATCATGCACTGATCACGTGGCTGATCATGCACTGATCACGTGACTGATCATGCACTGATCACGTGGCTGATCATGCACTGATCACGTGGCTGATCATGCACTGATCACGTGACTGATCATGCACTGATCACGTGACTGATCATGCACTGATCACGTGGCTGATCATGCACTGATCACGTGGCTATCATGCACTGATCACGTGGCTGATCATGCACTGATCACGTAGCTACCATGCACTGATCACGTGACTGATCATGCACTGATCACGTAACTGATCATGCACTGATCACGTGGCTGATCATGCACTGATCACGTGGCTGATCATGCACTGATCACGTGACTGATCATGCACTGATCACGTGACTGATCATGCACTGATCACGTGGCTATCATGCACTGATCACGTGGCTGATCATGCACTGATCACGTGGCTGATCATGCACTGATCACGTGGCTATCATGCACTGATCACGTGGCTGATCATGCACTGATCACGCAGCTATCATGCACTGATCACGTGACTGATCATGCACTGATCACGTGGCTGATCATGCACTGATCACGTGACTGATCATGCACTGATCACGTGGCTATCATGCACTGATCACGTGGCTGATCATGCACTGATCACGCAGCTATCATGCACTGATCACGTGACTGATCATGCACTGATCACGTGACTGATCATGCACTGATCACGTGGCTATCATGCACTGATCACGTGGCTGATCATGCACTGATCACGTAGCTACCATGTACTGTCACGTGACTGATCATGCACTGATCACGTGACTGATCATGCACTGATCACGTGGCTATCATGCACTGATCACGTGGCTGATCATGCACTGATCACGTGCCTATCATGCACTGATCACGTGACTGATCATGCACTGATCACGTGGCAATCATGCACTGATCACGTGGCTGATCATGCACTGATCACGTGGCTGATCATGCACTGATCACGTGGCTGATCATGCACTGATCACGTGGCTGATCATGCACTGATCACGTGACTGATCATGCACTGATCACGTGGCTATCATGCACTGATCACGTGGCTATCATGCACTGATCACGTGCTGATCATGCACTGATCACGTAGCTATCATGCACTGATCACGTGACTGATCATGCACTGATCACGTGGCTGATCATGCACTGATCACGTGACTGATCATGCACTGATCACGTGACTGATCATGCACTGATCACGTGGCTATCATGCACTGATCACGTGGCTGATCATGCACTGATCACGTGACTGATCATGCACTGATCACGTGGCTATCATGCACTGATCACGTGGCTGATCATGCACTGATCACGTGGCTGATCATGCACTGATCACGTGACTGATCATGCACTGATCACGTGACTGATCATGCACTGATCACGTGGCTATCATGCACTGATCACGTGGCTGATCATGCACTGATCACGTAGCTACCATATACTGATCACGTGACTGATCATGCACTGATCACGTAAATGATCATGCACTGATCACGTGACTGATCATGCACTGATCACGTGACTGATCATGCACTGATCACGTGGCTATCATGCACTGATCACGTGGCTGATCATGCACTGATCACGTAGCAACCATGCACTGATCACGTGACTGATCATGCACTGATCACGTAATTGATCATGCACTGATCACGTGACTGATCATGCACTGATCACGTGGCTGATCATGCACTGATCACGTGACTGATCATGCACTGATCACGTGGCTATCATGCACTGATCACGTGGCTGATCATGCACTGATCACGTGGCTGATCATGCACTGATCACGTGGCTGATCATGCACTGATCACGTGACTGATCATGCACTGATCACGTGGCTATCATGCACTGATCACGTGGCTGATCATGCACTGATCACGTGGCTGATCATGCACTGATCACGTGACTGATCATGCACTGATCACGTGGCATCATGCACTGATCACGTGGCTGATCATGCACTGATCACGTACTGATCATGCACTGATCACGTGGCTATCATGCACTGATCACGTGGCTGATCATGCACTGATCACGTGGTACATGCACTGATCACGTGACTGATCATGCACTGATCACGTGGCTGATCATGCACTGATCACGTGACTGATCATGCACTGATCACGTGACTGATCATGCACTGATCACGTGGCTATCATGCACTGATCACGTGGCTGATCATGCACTGATCACGTGACTGATCATGCACTGATCACGTAACTGATCATGCACTGATCACGTGGCTGATCATGCACTGATCACGTGACTGATCATGCACTGATCACGTGGCTGATCATGCACTGATCACGTGACTGATCATGCACTGATCACGTGCTATCATGCACTGATCACGTGACTGATCATGCACTGATCACGTGGCTGATCATGCACTGATCACGTGACTGATCATGCACTGATCACGTGGCTGATCATGCACTGATCACGTGACTGAGCATGGACTGATCACATGACTATCATGTAGTGATCACGTGACTTAATGGCGCTGATCATGTGACTGATCATGCGCTGATCATGTTTGCTATCATACACTGATCATGTGCCTCTGGAGGCAATAAACAAAGAGCTGAGTAGGCACGAATCAAACAGTCAGCAGGCAATAATCATGGAACTCAGCTGTGAGGAATCATGCTGCTCAGCTGGCAATAATCAAGCAGCTGAGCAGGCAGGAATTACGCAGCACAGCTGGCAATTGTCAAGCAGATGACAGGCAGGAATCGTGCAGCTCAGCTGGCAATTGTCAAGCAGATGAGCAGACAGTAATCACGCAGCTCAGCAGGCCCTGATCACGTGACTGAGCATGCACTGTTCACGTGGCTGATCATACACTGATCACGTGACTGATCATGCACTGATCACGTGGCTGATCATGCACTGATCACGTGGCTGATCATGCACTGATCACGTGGCTGATCATGCACTGATCACGTGGCTGATCATGCACTGATCACGTGGCTGATCATGCACTGATCACGTGACTGATCATGCACTGATCACGTGGCTGATCATGCACTGATCACGTGGCTATCATGCACTGATCACGTGGCTGATCATGCATGATCACGCAGCTATCATGCACTGATCACGTGACTGATCATGCACTGATCACGTGGCTGATCATGCACTGATCACGTGGCTGATCATGCACTGATCACGTGACTGATCATGCACTGATCACGTGGCTGATCATGCACTGATCACGTGGCTGATCATGCAATGATCACGTAGCTACATGTACTGGTCACGTGACTGATCATGCACTGATCACGTAACTGATCATGCACTGATCACGTGGCTGATCATGCACTGATCACGTGACTGATCATGCACTGATCACGTGACTGATCATGCACTGATCACGTGGCTATCATGCACTGATCACGTGGCTGATCATGCACTGATCACGTAGCTACCATGTACTGATCACGTGACTGATCATGCACTGATCACGTAATTGATCATGCACTGATCACGTGGCTTATCATGCACTGATCATGTGACTGATCATGCACTGATCATGTTTGGTGTCATACACTGATCATGTGCATCTGGAGGCAATGAACAAAGAGCTGAGTAGGCACGAATCAGTCAGCAGGCTATAATCATGGAACTCAGGTCTGAGAAATCATGCTGCTCAGCTGGCAATAATCAAGCAGATGAGCAGGCAGGAATTATGCAGCACAGGTGGCAATTGTCAAGAGATGACAGGCAGGAATCGTGCAGCTCAGCTGGCAATTGTCAAGCAGATGAGCAGACAGTAATCACGCAGCTCAGCATGCCCTGATCACGTGACTGATCATGCACTGATCACGTGGCTGATCATGCACTGATCACGTGACTGATCATGCACTGATCACGTGGCTATCATGCACTGATCACGTGGCTGATCATGCACTGATCACGTAACTGTCATGCACTGATCACGTGGCTGATCATGCACTGATCACGTGACTGATCATGCACTGATCACGTGGCTGATCATGCACTGATCACGTGACTGATCATGCACTGATCACGTGGCTATCATGCACTGATCACGTGACTGATCATGCACTGATCACGTGGCTGATCATGCACTGATCACGTGACTATCATGCACTGATCACGTGGCTGATCATGCACTGATACCGTGACTGAGCATGGACTGATCACATGACTATCATGTAGTGATCACGTGACTTAATGGCGCTGATCATGTGACTGATCATGCACTGATCATGTTTGCTATCATACACTGATCATGTGCCTCTGGAGGCAATAAACAAAGAGCTGAGTAGGCATGAATCAAACAGTCAGCAGGCAATAATCATGGAACTCAGCTGTGAGGAATCATGCTGCTCAGCTGGCAATAATCAAGCAGCTGAGCAGGCAGGAATTACGCAGCACAGCTGGCAATTGTCAAGCAGATGACAGGCAGGAATCATGCAGCTCAGCTGGCAATTGTCAAGCAGATGAGCAGACAGTAATCACGCAGCTCAGCAGGCCCTGATCACGTGACTGAGCATGCACTGTTCACGTGGCTGATCATACACTGATCACGTGATTGATCATGCACTGATCACTTGGATATCATGCACTGATCACGTGGCTGATCATACACTGTTCACGTGTCTGACCATGCACTGATCACGTGGCTGATCATACACTGCTCACGTAACTGATCATGCACTGATCACGTGGCTGATCATGCACTGATCACGTGGCTGATCATGCACTGATCACGTGACTGATCATGCACTGATCACGTGACTGATCATGCACTGATCACGTGGCTATCATGCACTGATCACGTGGCTGATCATGCACTGATCACGTAGCTATCATGCACTGATCACGTGACTGATCATGCACTGATCACGTGATTGATCATGCACTGATCACGTGGCTTATCATGCACTGATCATGTGACTGATCATGCACTGATCATGTTTGGTGTCATACACTGATCATGTGCATCTGGAGGCAATGAACAAAGAGCTGAGTAGGCAGGAATCAGTCAGCAGGCTATAATCATGGAACTCAGCTCTGAGAAATCATGCTGCTCAGCTGGCAATAATCAAGTAGATGGCAGGCAGGAATTATGCAGCACAGGTGGCAATTGTCAAGCAGATGACAGGCAGGAATCGTGCAGCTCAGCTGGCAATTGTCAAGCAGATGAGCAGACAGTAATCACGCAGCTCAGCAGGCCCTGATCACGTGACTGATCATGCACTGATCACGTGGCTGATCACACACTGATCACGTGACTGATCATGCACTGATCACGTGGCTATCATGCACTGATCACGTGACTGATCATGCACTGATCACGTGACTGTCATGCACTGATCACGTGGCTGATCATGCACTGATCACGTGACTGATCATGCACTGATCACGTGGCTATCATGCACTGATCACGTGGCTGATCATGCACTGATCACGGGACTGATCATGCACTGATCACGGGCTATCATGCACTGATACATGACTGATCATGCACTGATCACGTGGCTGATCATGCACTGATCACGTGACTGATCATGCACTGATCACGTGACTGATCATGCACTGATCACGTGGCTGATCATGCACTGATCACGTGGCTGATCATGCACTGATCACGTGGCTGATCATGCACTGATCACGTGGCTATCATGCACTGATCACGTGGCTGATCATGCACTGATCACGTAGCTATCATGCACTGATCACGTGACTGATCATGCACTGATCACGTAATGATCATGCACTGATCACGTGACTGATCATGCACTGATCACGTGACTGATCATGCACTGATCACGTGGCTATCATGCACTGATCACGTGGCTGATCATGCAATGATCACGTAGCAACCATGTACTGGTCACGTGACTGATCATGCACTGATCACGTAATTGATCATGCACTGATCACGTGACTGATCATGCACTGATCACGTGGCTGATCATACACTGATCACGTGACTGATCATGCACTGATCACGTGGCTATCATGCACTGATCACGTGGCTGATCATGCACTGATCACGTGGATCATGCACTGATCACGTGGCTGATCACACTGATCACGTGACTGATCATGCACTGATCACGTGGCTATCATGCACTGATCACGTGGCTGATCATGCACTGATCACGTGGCTATCATGCACTGATCACGTGACTGATCATGCACTGATCACGTGACTGATCATGCACTGATCACGTGGCTGATCATGCACTGATCACGTGGCTATCATGCACTGATCACGTGGCTGATCATGCACTGATCACGCAGCTACCATGCACTGATCACGTGACTGATCATGCACTGATCACGTGGCTGATCATGCACTGATCACGTGACTGATCATGCACTGATCACGTGGCTATCATGCACTGATCACGTGGCTGATCATGCACTGATCAGCAGCTCCATGTACTGATCACGTGACTGATCATGCACTGATCACGTAATTGATCATGCACTGATCACGTGGCTATCATGCACTGATCACGTGGCTGATCATGCACTGATCACGTGACTGATCATGCACTGATCACGTGGCTATCATGCACTGATCACGTGGCTGATCATGCACTGATCACGTGGCTGATCATGCACTGATCACGTGACTGATCATGCACTGATCACGTGACTGATCATGCACTGATCACGTGGCTATCATGCACTGATCACGTGGCTGATCATGCAATGATCACGTAGCTACCATGTACTGGTCACGTGACTGATCATGCACTGATCACGTGACTGATCATGCACTGATCACGTGGCTATCATGCACTGATCACGTGGCTGATCATGCACTGATCACGTGCCTGATCATGCACTGATCACGTGACTGATCATGCACTGATCACGTAGCAATCATGCACTGATCACGTGGCTGATCATGCACTGATCACGTGGCTGATCATGCACTGATCACGTGGCTATCATGCACTGATCACGTGGCTGATCATGCACTGATACCGTGACTGAGCATGGACTGATCACATGACTATCATGTAGTGATCACGTGACTTAATGGCGCTGATCATGTGACTGATCATGCGCTGATCATGTTTGCTATCATACACTGATCATGTGCCTCTGGAGGCAATAAACAAAGAGCTGAGTAGGCACGAATCAAACAGTCAGCAGGCAATAATCATGGAACTCAGCTGTGAGGAATCATGCTGCTCAGCTGGCAATAATCAAGCAGCTGAGCAGGCAGGAATTACGCAGCACAGCTGGCAATTGTCAAGCAGATGACAGGCAGGAATCATGCAGCTCAGCTGGCAATTGTCAAGCAGATGAGCAGACAGTAATCACGCAGCTCAGCAGGCCCTGATCACGTGACTGAGCATGCACTGTTCACGTGGCTGATCATACACTGATCACGTGATTGATCATGCACTGATCACTTGGATATCATGCACTGATCACGTGGCTGATCATACACTGTTCACGTGGCTGACCATGCACTGATCACGTGGCTGATCATACACTGATCACGTAACTGATCATGCACTGATCACGTGGCTGATCATGCACTGATCACGTGGCTGATCATGCACTGATCACGTGGCTGATCATGCACTGATCACGTGACTGATCATGCACTGATCACGTGGCTGATCATGCACTGATCACGTGACTGATCATGCACTGATCACGTGGCTGATCATGCACTGATCACGTGACTGATCATGCACTGATCACGTGACTGATCATGCACTGATCACGTGGCTGATCATGCACTGATCACGTGGCTGATCATGCACTGATCACGTGACTGATCATGCACTGATCACGTGGCTGATCATGCACTGATCACGTGGCTGATCATGCACTGATCACGTGGCTGATCATGCACTGATCACGTGACTGATCATGCACTGATCACGTGACTGATCATGCACTGATCACGTGGCTGATCATGCACTGATCACGTGACTGATCATGCACTGATCACGTGGCTATCATGCACTGATCACGTGGCTGATCATGCACTGATCACGTGGCTATCATGCACTGATCACGTGACTGATCATGCACTGATCACGTGACTGATCATGCACTGATCACGTGGCTTATCATGCACTGATCATGTGACTGATCATGCGCTGATCATGTTTGGTGTCATACACTGATCATGTGCCTCTGGAGGCAATGAACAAAGAGCTGAGTAGGCACGAATCAGTCAGCAGGCTATAATCATGGAACTCAGCTCTGAGAAATCATGCTGCTCAGCTGGCAATAATCAAGTAGCTGAGCAGGCAGGAATTATGCAGCACAGGTGGCAATTGTCAAGCAGATGACAGGCAGGAATCGTGCAGCTCAGCTGGCAATTGTCAAGCAGATGAGCAGACAGTAATCACGCAGCTCAGCAGGCCCTGATCACGTGACTGAGCATGCACTGTTCACGTGGCTGATCATACACTGATCACGTGACTGATCATGCACTGATCACGTGGCTATCATGCACTGATCACGTGACTGATCATGCACTGATCACGTGACTGTCATGCACTGATCACGTGGCATCATGCACTGATCACGTGACTGATCATGCACTGATCACGTGGCTATCATGCACTGATCACGTGGCTGATCATGCACTGATCACGGGACTGATCATGCACTGATCACGGGCTATCATGCACTGATACATGACTGACATGCACTGATCACGTGGCTGATCATGCACTGATCACGTGACTGATCATGCACTGATCACGTGACTGATCATGCACTGATCACGTGGCTGATCATGCACTGATCACGTGGCTGATCATGCACTGATCACGTGGCTGATCATGCACTGATCACGTGGCTATCATGCACTGATCACGTGGCTGATCATGCACTGATCACGTAGCTATCATGCACTGATCACGTGACTGATCATGCACTGATCACGTGGCTGATCATGCACTGATCACGTGACTGATCATGCACTGATCACGTGACTGATCATGCACTGATCACGTGGCTATCATGCACTGATCACGTGGCTGATCATGCACTGATCACGTGCTCCATGCACTGATCACGTGACTGATCATGCACTGATCACGTAATTGATCATGCACTGATCACGTGACTGATCATGCACTGATCACGTGGCTGATCATGCACTGATCACGTGACTGATCATGCACTGATCACGTGGCTATCATGCACTGATCACGTGGCTGATCATGCACTGATCACGTAGCTATCATGCACTGATCACGTGACTGATCATGCACTGATCACGTGGCTGATCATGCACTGATCACGTGGCTGATCATGCACTGATCACGTGACTGATCATGCACTGATCACGTGGCTATCATGCACTGATCACGTGGCTGATCATGCACTGATCACGTGACTGATCATGCACTGATCACGTGGCTGATCATGCACTGATCACGTGGCTGATCATGCACTGATCACGTGGCTGATCATGCACTGATCACGTGGCTGATCATGCACTGATCACGTGACTGATCATGCACTGATCACGTGACTGATCATGCACTGATCACGTGGCTGATCATGCACTGATCACGTGGCTATCATGCACTGATCACGTGGCTGATCATGCAATGATCACGTAGCTACCATGTACTGGTCACGTGACTGATCATGCACTGATCACGTGACTGATCATGCACTGATCACGTGGCTGATCATGCACTGATCACGTGACTGATCATGCACTGATCACGTGACTGATCATGCACTGATCACGTGAATCATGCACTGATCACGTGGCTGATCATGCACTGATCACGTGGCTGATCATGCACTGATCACGTGGCTGATCATGCACTGATACCGTGACTGAGCATGGACTGATCACATGACTATCATGTAGTGATCACGTGACTTAATGGCGCTGATCATGTGACTGATCATGCGCTGATCATGTTTGCTATCATACACTGATCATGTGCCTCTGGAGGCAATAAACAAAGAGCTGAGTAGGCACGAATCAAACAGTCAGCAGGCAATAATCATGGAACTCAGCTGTGAGGAATCATGCTGCTCAGCTGGCAATAATCAAGCAGCTGAGCAGGCAGGAATTACGCAGCACAGCTGGCAATTGTCAAGCAGATGACAGGCAGGAATCGTGCAGCTCAGCTGGCAATTGTCAAGCAGATGAGCAGACAGTAATCACGCAGCTCAGCAGGCCCTGATCACGTGACTGAGCATGCACTGTTCACGTGGCTGATCATACACTGATCACGTGATTGATCATGCACTGATCACTTGGATATCATGCACTGATCACGTGGCTGATCATACACTGTTCACGTGTCTGACCATGCACTGATCACGTGGCTGATCATGCACTGATCACGTGGCTGATCATGCACTGATCACGTGGCTATCATGCACTGATCACGTGGCTGATCATGCACTGATCACGTGGCTATCATGCACTGATCACGTGGCTGATCATGCACTGATCACGTGGCTACCATATACTGATCACGTGACTGATCATGCACTGATCACGTAAATGATCATGCACTGATCACGTGACTGATCATGCACTGATCACGTGACTGATCATGCACTGATCACGTGGCTATCATGCACTGCTCACGTGGCTGATCATGCAATGATCACGTAGCAACCATGTACTGGTCACGTGACTGATCATGCACTGATCACGTAATTGATCATGCACTGATCACGTGGCTCATCATGCACTGATCACGTGGCTGATCACACACGATCACGTGACTGATCATGCACTGATCACGTGGCTATCATGCACTGATCACGTGGCTATCATGCACTGATCACGTGGATATCATGCACTGATCACGTGGCTGATCACACACGATCACGTGACTGATCATGCACTGATCACGTGGCTATCATGCACTGATCACGTGGCTGATCATGCACTGATCACGTGGCTATCATGCACTGTCACGTGACTGATCATGCACTGATCACGTGACTGATCATGCACTGATCACGTGGCTGATCATGCACTGATCACGTGACTGATCATGCACTGATCACGTGGCTATCATGCACTGATCACGTGGCTGATCATGCACTGATCACGCAGCTACCATGCACTGATCACGTGACTGATCATGCACTGATCACGTAACTGATCATGCACTGATCACGTGGCTATCATGCACTGATCACGTGGCTGATCATGCACTGATCACGTGACTGATCATGCACTGATCACGTGGCTATCATGCACTGATCACGTGGCTGATCATGCACTGATCACGTGACTGATCATGCACTGATCACGTGGCTATCATGCACTGATCACGTGGCTGATCATGCACTGATCACGTGCCTGATCATGCACTGATCACATGACTGATCATGCACTGATCACGTGACTGATCATGCACTGATCACGTGGCTATCATGCACTACTCACGTGGCTGATCATGCAATGATCACGTAGCTACCATGTACTGGTCACGTGACTGATCATGCACTGATCACGTGACTGATCATGCACTGATCACGTGGCTATCATGCACTGATCACGTGGCTGATCATGCACTGATCACGTGCCTGATCATGCACTGATCACGTGACTGATCATGCACTGATCACGTGGCAATCATGCACTGATCACGTGGCTGATCATGCACTGATCACGTGGCTGATCATGCACTGATCACGTGGCTATCATGCACTGATCACGTGGCTGATCATGCACTGATACCGTGACTGAGCATGGACTGATCACATGACTATCATGTAGTGATCACGTGACTTAATGGCGCTGATCATGTGACTGATCATGCGCTGATCATGTTTGCTATCATACACTGATCATGTGCCTCTGGAGGCAATAAACAAAGAGCTGAGTAGGCACGAATCAAACAGTCAGCAGGCAATAATCATGGAACTCAGCTGTGAGGAATCATGCTGCTCAGCTGGCAATAATCAAGCAGCTGAGCAGGCAGGAATTACACAGCACAGCTGGCAATTGTCAAGCAGATGACAGGCAGGAATCATGCAGCTCAGCTGGCAATTGTCAAGCAGATGAGCAGACAGTAATCACGCAGCTCAGCAGGCCCTGATCACGTGACTGAGCATGCACTGTTCACGTGGCTGATCATACACTGATCACGTGACTGATCATGCACTGATCACGTGGATATCATGCACTGATCACGTGGCTGATCATACACTGTTCACGTGTCTGACCATGCACTGATCACGTGGCTGATCATGCACTGATCACGTAACTGATCATGCACTGATCACGTGGCTGATCATGCACTGATCACGTGGCTGATCATGCACTGATCACGTGACTGATCATGCACTGATCACGTGACTGATCATGCACTGATCACGTGGCTATCATGCACTGATCACGTGGCTGATCATGCACTGATCACGCAGCTACCATGCACTGATCACGTGACTGATCATGCACTGATCACGTGACTGATCATGCACTGATCACGTGGCTTATCATGCACTGATCATGTGACTGATCATGTGCTGATCATGTTTGGTGTCATACACTGATCATGTGCCTCTGGAGGCAATGAACAAAGAGCTGAGTAGGCAGGAATCAGTCAGCAGGCTATAATCATGGAACTCAGCTCTGAGAAATCATGCTGCTCAGCTGGCAATAATCAAGCAGATGAGCAGGCAGGAATTATGCAGCACAGGTGGCAATTGTCAAGCAGATGACAGGCAGGAATCGTGCAGCTCAGCTGGCAATTGTCAAGCAGATGAGCAGACAGTAATCACGCAGCTCAGCAGGCCCTGATCACGTGACTGAGCATGCACTGTTCACGTGGCTGATCATACACTGATCACGTGACTGATCATGCACTGATCACGTGGCTATCATGCACTGATCACGTGGCTGATCATGCACTGATCACGTGACTGATCATGCACTGATCACGTGGCTATCATGCACTGATCACATGACTGATCATGCACTGATCACGTGGCTGATCATGCACTGATCACGTGGCTGATCATGCACTGATCACGTGACTGATCATGCACTGATCACGTGGCTGATCATGCACTGATCACGTGGCTATCATGCACTGATCACGTGGCTGATCATGCACTGATCACGTGGCTATCATGCACTGATCACGTGGCTGATCATGCACTGATCACGTAGCTACCATATACTGATCACGTGACTGATCATGCACTGATCACGTGGCTGATCATGCACTGATCACGTGACTGATCATGCACTGATCACGTGACTGATCATGCACTGATCACGTGGCTATCATGCACTGATCACGTGGCTGATCATGCACTGATCACGTGGCTGATCATGCACTGATCACGTGACTGATCATGCACTGATCACGTGGCTGATCATGCACTGATCACGTGGCTGATCATGCACTGATCACGTGACTGATCATGCACTGATCACGTGGCTGATCATGCACTGATCACGTGGCTATCATGCACTGATCACGTGACTGATCATGCACTGATCACGTGGCTGATCATGCACTGATCACGTGACTGATCATGCACTGATCACGTGGCTGATCATGCACTGATCACGTGACTGATCATGCACTGATCACGTGGCTATCATGCACTGATCACGTGGCTGATCATGCACTGATCACGTGGCTGATCATGCACTGATCACGTGGCTATCATGCACTGATCACGTGGCTGATCATGCACTGATCACGTGGCTATCATGCACTGATCACGTGGCTATCATGCACTGATCACGTGGCTGATCATGCACTGATCACGTAGCTATCATGCACTGATCACGTGACTGATCATGCACTGATCACGTGGCTATCATGCACTGATCACGTGGCTGATCATGCACTGATCACGTGACTGATCATGCACTGATCACGTGACTGATCATGCACTGATCACGTGGCTATCATGCACTGATCACGTGGCTGATCATGCACTGATCACGTGGCTATCATGCACTGATCACGTGGCTGATCATGCACTGATCACGTAGCTATCATGCACTGATCACGTGACTGATCATGCACTGATCACGTAATTGATCATGCACTGATCACGTGACTGATCATGCACTGATCACGTGGCTGATCATGCACTGATCACGTGACTGATCATGCACTGATCACGTGGCTATCATGCACTGATCACGTGGCTATCATGCACTGATCACGTGGCTGATCATGCACTGATCACGTGACTGATCATGCACTGATCACGTGGCTATCATGCACTGATCACGTGGCTGATCATGCACTGATCACGTAGCTATCATGCACTGATCACGTGACTGATCATGCACTGATCACGTGACTGATCATGCACTGATCACGTGGCTGATCATGCACTGATCACGTGGCTATCATGCACTGATCACGTGGCTGATCATGCACTGATCACGTGGCTATCATGCACTGATCACGTGACTGATCATGCACTGATCACGTGGCTGATCATGCACTGATCACGTGGCTATCATGCACTGATCACGTGGCTGATCATGCACTGATCACGTGCTGATCATGCACTGATCACGTGGCTGATCATGCACTGATCACGTGGCTATCATGCACTGATCACGTGGCTGATCATGCACTGATCACGTGACTGATCATGCACTGATCACGTGACTGATCATGCACTGATCACGTGACTGATCATGCACTGATCACGTGGCTGATCATGCACTGATCACGTGGCTATCATGCACTGATCACGTGGCTGATCATGCAATGATCACGTAGCTACCATATACTGATCACGTGACTGATCATGCACTGATCACGTAAATGATCATGCACTGATCACGTGACTGATCATGCACTGATCACGTGACTGATCATGCACTGATCACGTGGCTATCATGCACTGATCACGTGGCTGATCATGCACTGATCACGTAGCAACCATGCACTGGTCACGTGACTGATCATGCACTGATCACGTAATTGATCATGCACTGATCACGTGACTGATCATGCACTGATCACGTGGCTGATCACACACTGATCACGTGACTGATCATGCACTGATCACGTGGCTATCATGCACTGATCACGTGGCTATCATGCACTGATCACGTGGATATCATGCACTGATCACGTGGCTGATCATGCACTGATCACGTGACTGATCATGCACTGATCACGTGGCTATCATGCACTGATCACGTGGCTGATCATGCACTGATCACGTAGCTATCATGCACTGATCACGTGACTGATCATGCACTGATCACGTAACTGATCATGCACTGATCACGTGGCTGATCATGCACTGATCACGTGGCTATCATGCACTGATCACGTGGCTGATCATGCACTGATCACGCAGCTATCATGCACTGATCACGTGACTGATCATGCACTGATCACGTGGCTGATCATGCACTGATCACGTGACTGATCATGCACTGATCACGTGACTGATCATGCACTGATCACGTGACTGATCATGCACTGATCACGTGGCTATCATGCACTGATCACGTGGCTGATCATGCACTGATCACGCAGCTATCATGCACTGATCACGTGACTGATCATGCACTGATCACGTGGCTGATCATGCACTGATCACGTGGCTGATCATGCACTGATCACGTGACTGATCATGCACTGATCACGTGGCTGATCATGCACTGATCACGTGGCTATCATGCACTGATCACGAGACTGATCATGCACTGATCACGTCTAATCATGCACTGATCACATGACTGCCCATGCACTGATCACGTGGATGATCATACACTGATCATGTGACAGATCATGCACTGATCACGTGGCTGATCATGCACTGATACCGTGACTGAGCATGGACTGATCACATGACTATCATGTAGTGATCACGTGACTTAATGGCGCTGATCATGTGACTGATCATGCGCTGATCATGTTTGCTATCATACACTGATCATGTGCCTCTGGAGGCAATAAACAAAGAGCTGAGTAGGCACGAATCAAACAGTCAGCAGGCAATAATCATGGAACTCAGCTGTGAGGAATCATGCTGCTCAGCTGGCAATAATCAAGCAGCTGAGCAGGCAGGAATTACGCAGCACAGCTGGCAATTGTCAAGCAGATGACAGGCAGGAATCGTGCAGCTCAGCTGGCAATTGTCAAGCAGATGAGCAGACAGTAATCACGCAGCTCAGCAGGCCCTGATCACGTGACTGAGCATGCACTGTTCACGTGGCTGATCATACACTGATCACGTGACTGATCATGCACTGATCACGTGATATCATGCACTGATCACGTGGCTGATCATGCACTGATCACGTGGCTGATCATGCACTGATCACGTGGCTGATCATACACTGATCACGTGACTGATCATGCACTGATCACGTGGCTATCATGCACTGATCACGTGGCTGATCATGCACTGATCACGTGGCTGATCATGCACTGATCACGTGACTGATCATGCACTGATCACGTCTGATCATGCACTGATCACGTGACTGATCATGCACTGATCACGTGGCTGATCATGCACTGATCACGTGACTGATCATGCACTGATCACGTGGCTATCATGCACTGATCACGTGGCTGATCATGCAATGATCACGTAGCTATCATGCACTGATCACGTGACTGATCATGCACTGATCACGTACTGATCATGCACTGATCACGTGACTGATCATGCACTGATCACGTGACTGATCATGCACTGATCACGTGACTGATCATGCACTGATCACGTGGCTATCATGCACTGATCACGTGGCTGATCATGCACTGATCACGTGGCTATCATGCACTGATCACGTGACTGATCATGCACTGATCACGTGATTGATCATGCACTGATCACGTGGCTGATCATGCACTGATCACGTGACTGATCATGCACTGATCACGTGGCTGATCATGCACTGATCACGTGGCTATCATGCACTGATCACGTGACTGATCATGCACTGATCACGTGACTGATCATGCACTGATCACGTGGCTGATCATGCACTGATCACGTGACTGATCATGCACTGATCACGTGGCTGATCATGCACTGATCACGTGACTGATCATGCACTGATCACGTGGCTGATCATGCACTGATCACGTGGCTATCATGCACTGATCACGTGGCTGATCATGCACTGATCACGCAGCTATCATGCACTGATCACGTGACTGATCATGCACTGATCACGTGGCTGATCATGCACTGATCACGTGACTGATCATGCACTGATCACGTGACTGATCATGCACTGATCACGTGGCTATCATGCACTGATCACGTGGCTGATCATGCACTGATCACGTGACTGATCATGCACTGATCACATGACTGATCATGCACTGATCACGTGACTGATCATGCACTGATCACGTGGCTATCATGCACTGATCACGTGGCTGATCATGCAATGATCATGTAGCTACCATGTACTGTCACGTGACTGATCATGCACTGATCACGTGACTGATCATGCACTGATCACGTGGCTATCATGCACTGATCACGTGGCTGATCATGCACTGATCACGTGCCTGATCATGCACTGATCACGTGACTGATCATGCACTGATCACGTGGCTGATCATGCACTGATCACGTGGCTGATCATGCACTGATCACGTGGCTATCATGCACTGATCACGTGGCTGATCATGCACTGATCACGTGGCTGATCATGCACTGATCACGTGGCTGATCATACACTGATCACGTGACTGATCATGCACTGATCACGTGGATCATGCACTGATCACGTGGCTGATCATGCACTGATCACGTGGCTGATCACACACTGTCACGTGACTGATCATGCACTGATCACGTGGCACTCATGCACTGATCACGTGGCTGATCATACACTGATCACGTAACTGATCATGCACTGATCACGTGGCTATCATGCACTGATCACGTGGCTGATCATGCAATGATCACGTAGCTACCATATACTGATCACGTGACTGATCATGCACTGATCACGTAAATGATCATGCACTGATCACGTGACTGATCATGCACTGATCACGTGACTGATCATGCACTGATCACGTGGCTATCATGCACTGATCACGTGGCTGATCATGCAATGATCACGTAGCAACCATGTACTGGTCACGTGACTGATCATGCACTGATCACGTAATTGATCATGCACTGATCACGTGGCTGATCATGCACTGATCACGTGGCTGATCACACACGATCACGTGACTGATCATGCACTGATCACGTGGCTATCATGCACTGATCACGTGGCTGATCATGCACTGATCACGTGGCTGATCATGCACTGATCACGTGGCTGATCATGCACTGATCACGTGACTGATCATGCACTGATCACGTGGCTGATCATGCACTGATCACGTGACTGATCATGCACTGATCACGTGACTGATCATGCACTGATCACGTGCTGATCATGCACTGATCACGTGGCTATCATGCACTGATCACGTGGCTGATCATGCACTGATCACGTGGCTGATCATGCACTGTCACGTGACTGATCATGCACTGATCACGTGGCATCATGCACTGATCACGTGGCTGATCATGCACTGATCACGTGACTGATCATGCACTGATCACGTGGCTATCATGCACTGATCACGTGGCTGATCATGCACTGATCACGTGGCTATCATGCACTGATCACGTGACTGATCATGCACTGATCACGTGGCTGATCATGCACTGATCACGTGACTGATCATGCACTGATCACGTGGCTGATCATGCACTGATCACGTGGCTGATCATGCACTGATCACGTGGCTATCATGCACTGATCACGTGGCTGATCATGCACTGATCACGTGACTGATCATGCACTGATCACGTGACTGATCATGCACTGATCACGTGGCTGATCATGCACTGATCACGTGGCTATCATGCACTGATCACGTGGCTGATCATGCACTGATCACGTGGCTATCATGCACTGATCACGTGACTGATCATGCACTGATCACGTGGCTGATCATGCACTGATCACGTGACTGATCATGCACTGATCACGTGACTGATCATGCACTGATCACGTGGATATCATGCACTGATCACGTGGCTGATCATGCACTGATCACGTGTCTGACATGCACTGATCACGTGGCTGATCATGCACTGATCACGTAACTGATCATGCACTGATCACGTGGCTATCATGCACTGATCACGTGGCTGATCATGCACTGATCACGTGGCTGATCACACACTGTCACGTGACTGATCATGCACTGATCACGTGGCACTCATGCACTGATCACGTGGCTGATCATACACTGATCACGTAACTGATCATGCACTGATCACGTGGCTATCATGCACTGCTCACGTGGCTGATCATGCAATGATCACGTAGCTACCATATACTGGTCACGTGACTGATCATGCACTGATCACGTAAATGATCATGCACTGATCACGTGACTGATCATGCACTGATCACGTGACTGATCATGCACTGATCACGTGGCTATCATGCACTGATCACGTGGCTGATCATGCACTGATCACGTAGCAACCATGTACTGGTCACGTGACTGATCATGCACTGATCACGTAATTGATCATGCACTGATCACGTGGCTGATCATGCACTGATCACGTGGCTGATCACACTGATCACGTGACTGATCATGCACTGATCACGTGGCTATCATGCACTGATCACGTGGCTGATCATGCACTGATCACGTGGCTGATCATGCACTGATCACGTGGCTGATCATGCACTGATCACGTGACTGATCATGCACTGATCACGTGGCTGATCATGCACTGATCACGTGGCTGATCATGCACTGATCACGTGACTGATCATGCACTGATCACGTGGCTGATCATGCACTGATCACGTGGCTGATCATGCACTGATCACGTGGCTGATCATGCACTGATCACGTGACTGATCATGCACTGATCACGTGGCTGATCATGCACTGATCACGTGGCTGATCATGCACTGATCACGTGACTGATCATGCACTGATCACGTGACTGATCATGCACTGATCACGTGGCTGATCATGCACTGATCACGTGGCTATCATGCACTGATCACGTGGCTGATCATGCACTGATCACGTAGCTATCATGCACTGATCACGTGACTGATCATGCACTGATCACGTGGCTGATCATGCACTGATCACGTGGCTGATCATGCACTGATCACGTGGCTGATCATGCACTGATCACGTGACTGATCATGCACTGATCACGTGACTGATCATGCACTGATCACGTGGCTATCATGCACTGATCACGTGGCTGATCATGCACTGATCACGTGGCTGATCATGCACTGATCACGTGGCTATCATGCACTGATCACGTGGCTGATCATGCACTGATCACGCAGCTATCATGCACTGATCACGTGACTGATCATGCACTGATCACGTGGCTGATCATGCACTGATCACGTGACTGATCATGCACTGATCACGTGGCTATCATGCACTGATCACGTGGCTGATCATGCACTGATCACGCAGCTATCATGCACTGATCACGTGACTGATCATGCACTGATCACGTGACTGATCATGCACTGATCACGTGGCTATCATGCACTGATCACGTGGCTGATCATGCACTGATCACGTAGCTATCATGCACTGATCACGTGACTGATCATGCACTGATCACGTGACTGATCATGCACTGATCACGTGGCTATCATGCACTGATCACGTGGCTGATCATGCACTGATCACGTGCCTATCATGCACTGATCACGTGACTGATCATGCACTGATCACGTGGCAATCATGCACTGATCACGTGGCTGATCATGCACTGATCACGTGGCTATCATGCACTGATCACGTGGCTGATCATGCACTGATCACGTGGCTGATCATGCACTGATCACGTGACTGATCATGCACTGATCACGTGGCTGATCATGCACTGATCACGTGGCTATCATGCACTGATCACGGCTGATCATGCACTGATCACGTAGCTATCATGCACTGATCACGTGACTGATCATGCACTGATCACGTGGCTGATCATGCACTGATCACGTGACTGATCATGCACTGATCACGTGACTGATCATGCACTGATCACGTGGCTATCATGCACTGATCACGTGGCTGATCATGCACTGATCACGTGACTGATCATGCACTGATCACGTGGCTATCATGCACTGATCACGTGGCTGATCATGCACTGATCACGTGGCTGATCATGCACTGATCACGTGACTGATCATGCACTGATCACGTAACTGATCATGCACTGATCACGTGGCTATCATGCACTGATCACGTGGCTGATCATGCACTGATCACGTAGCTACCATGCACTGGTCACGTGACTGATCATGCACTGATCACGTAAATGATCATGCACTGATCACGTGACTGATCATGCACTGATCACGTGACTGATCATGCACTGATCACGTGGCTATCATGCACTGATCACGTGGCTGATCATGCACTGATCACGTAGCAATCATGCACTGATCACGTGACTGATCATGCACTGATCACGTAATTGATCATGCACTGATCACGTGACTGATCATGCACTGATCACGTGGCTGATCATACACTGATCACGTGACTGATCATGCACTGATCACGTGGCTATCATGCACTGATCACGTGGCTGATCATGCACTGATCACGTGGCTGATCATGCACTGATCACGTGGCTGATCATGCACTGATCACGTGACTGATCATGCACTGATCACGTGGCTATCATGCACTGATCACGTGGCTGATCATGCACTGATCACGTGGCTGATCATGCACTGATCACGTGACTGATCATGCACTGATCACGTGGCATCATGCACTGATCACGTGGCTGATCATGCACTGATCACGTACTGATCATGCACTGATCACGTGGCTATCATGCACTGATCACGTGGCTGATCATGCACTGATCACGTGGTACCATGCACTGATCACGTGACTGATCATGCACTGATCACGTGGCTGATCATGCACTGATCACGTGACTGATCATGCACTGATCACGTGACTGATCATGCACTGATCACGTGGCTATCATGCACTGATCACGTGGCTGATCATGCACTGATCACGTGACTGATCATGCACTGATCACGTGACTGATCATGCACTGATCACGTGGCTGATCATGCACTGATCACGTGACTGATCATGCACTGATCACGTGGCTGATCATGCACTGATCACGTGACTGATCATGCACTGATCACGTGCTATCATGCACTGATCACGTGACTGATCATGCACTGATCACGTGGCTGATCATGCACTGATCACGTGGCTGATCATGCACTGATCACGTGGCTGATCATGCACTGATCACGTGACTGAGCATGGACTGATCACATGACTATCATGTAGTGATCACGTGACTTAATGGCGCTGATCATGTGACTGATCATGCGCTGATCATGTTTGCTATCATACACTGATCATGTGCCTCTGGAGGCAATAAACAAAGAGCTGAGTAGGCACGAATCAAACAGTCAGCAGGCAATAATCATGGAACTCAGCTGTGAGGAATCATGCTGCTCAGCTGGCAATAATCAAGCAGCTGAGCAGGCAGGAATTACGCAGCACAGCTGGCAATTGTCAAGCAGATGACAGGCAGGAATCATGCAGCTCAGCTGGCAATTGTCAAGCAGATGAGCAGACAGTAATCACGCAGCTCAGCAGGCCCTGATCACGTGACTGAGCATGCACTGTTCACGTGGCTGATCATACACTGATCACGTGACTGATCATGCACTGATCACGTGGCTGATCATGCACTGATCACGTGGCTGATCATGCACTGATCACGTGGCTGATCATGCACTGATCACGTGGCTGATCATGCACTGATCACGTGGCTGATCATGCACTGATCACGTGACTGATCATGCACTGATCACGTGGCTGATCATGCACTGATCACGTGGCTATCATGCACTGATCACGTGGCTGATCATGCATGATCACGCAGCTACCATGCACTGATCACGTGACTGATCATGCACTGATCACGTGACTGATCATGCACTGATCACGTGGCTGATCATGCACTGATCACGTGACTGATCATGCACTGATCACGTGGCTGATCATGCACTGATCACGTGGCTGATCATGCACTGATCACGTAGCTACATGCACTGGTCACGTGACTGATCATGCACTGATCACGTGACTGATCATGCACTGATCACGTGGCTGATCATGCACTGATCACGTGACTGATCATGCACTGATCACGTGACTGATCATGCACTGATCACGTGGCTATCATGCACTGATCACGTGGCTGATCATGCACTGATCACGCAGCTACCATGTACTGATCACGTGACTGATCATGCACTGATCACGTGACTGATCATGCACTGATCACGTGGCTTATCATGCACTGATCATGTGACTGATCATGCACTGATCATGTTTGGTGTCATACACTGATCATGTGCATCTGGAGGCAATGAACAAAGAGCTGAGTAGGCACGAATCAGTCAGCAGGCTATAATCATGGAACTCAGGTCTGAGAAATCATGCTGCTCAGCTGGCAATAATCAAGCAGATGAGCAGGCAGGAATTATGCAGCACAGGTGGCAATTGTCAAGAGATGACAGGCAGGAATCGTGCAGCTCAGCTGGCAATTGTCAAGCAGATGAGCAGACAGTAATCACGCAGCTCAGCAGGCCCTGATCACGTGACTGATCATGCACTGTTCACGTGGCTGATCATACACTGATCACGTGACTGATCATGCACTGATCACGTGGCTATCATGCACTGATCACGTGGCTGATCATGCACTGATCACGTGGCTGTCATGCACTGATCACGTGGCTGATCATGCACTGATCACGTGACTGATCATGCACTGATCACGTGGCTGATCATGCACTGATCACGTGACTGATCATGCACTGATCACGTGGCAATCATGCACTGATCACGTGACTGATCATGCACTGATCACGTGGCTGATCATGCACTGATCACGTGGCTATCATGCACTGATCACGTGGCTGATCATGCACTGATACCGTGACTGAGCATGGACTGATCACATGACTATCATGTAGTGATCACGTGACTTAATGGCGCTGATCATGTGACTGATCATGCACTGATCATGTTTGCTATCATACACTGATCATGTGCCTCTGGAGGCAATAAACAAAGAGCTGAGTAGGCATGAATCAAACAGTCAGCAGGCAATAATCATGGAACTCAGCTGTGAGGAATCATGCTGCTCAGCTGGCAATAATCAAGCAGCTGAGCAGGCAGGAATTACGCAGCACAGCTGGCAATTGTCAAGCAGATGACAGGCAGGAATCATGCAGCTCAGCTGGCAATTGTCAAGCAGATGAGCAGACAGTAATCACGCAGCTCAGCAGGCCCTGATCACGTGACTGAGCATGCACTGTTCACGTGGCTGATCATACACTGATCACGTGATTGATCATGCACTGATCACGTGGATATCATGCACTGATCACGTGGCTGATCATACACTGATCACGTGTCTGACCATGCACTGATCACGTGGCTGATCATACACTGCTCACGTAACTGATCATGCACTGATCACGTGGCTGATCATGCACTGATCACGTGGCTGATCATGCACTGATCACGTGACTGATCATGCACTGATCACGTGACTGATCATGCACTGATCACGTGGCTATCATGCACTGATCACGTGGCTGATCATGCACTGATCACGCAGCTACCATGCACTGATCACGTGACTGATCATGCACTGATCACGTGACTGATCATGCACTGATCACGTGGCTTATCATGCACTGATCATGTGACTGATCATGTGCTGATCATGTTTGGTGTCATACACTGATCATGTGCCTCTGGAGGCAATGAACAAAGAGCTGAGTAGGCAGGAATCAGTCAGCAGGCTATAATCATGGAACTCAGCTCTGAGAAATCATGCTGCTCAGCTGGCAATAATCAAGCAGATGGCAGGCAGGAATTATGCAGCACAGGTGGCAATTGTCAAGCAGATGACAGGCAGGAATCGTGCAGCTCAGCTGGCAATTGTCAAGCAGATGAGCAGACAGTAATCACGCAGCTCAGCAGGCCCTGATCACGTGACTGAGCATGCACTGATCACGTGGCTGATCACACACTGATCACGTGACTGATCATGCACTGATCACGTGGCTATCATGCACTGATCACGTGACTGATCATGCACTGATCACGTAATTGTCATGCACTGATCACGTGGCTGATCATGCACTGATCACGTGACTGATCATGCACTGATCACGTGGCTATCATGCACTGATCACGTGGCTGATCATGCACTGATCACGGGACTGATCATGCACTGATCACGGGCTATCATGCACTGATACATGACTGACATGCACTGATCACGTGGCTGATCATGCACTGATCACGTGACTGATCATGCACTGATCACGTGACTGATCATGCACTGATCACGTGGCTGATCATGCACTGATCACGTGGCTGATCATGCACTGATCACGTGGCTGATCATGCACTGATCACGTGGCTATCATGCACTGATCACGTGGCTGATCATGCACTGATCACGTAGCTATCATGCACTGATCACGTGACTGATCATGCACTGATCACGTATGATCATGCACTGATCACGTGACTGATCATGCACTGATCACGTGACTGATCATGCACTGATCACGTGGCTATCATGCACTGATCACGTGGCTGATCATGCAATGATCACGTAGCAACCATGTACTGGTCACGTGACTGATCATGCACTGATCACGTAATTGATCATGCACTGATCACGTGACTGATCATGCACTGATCACGTGGCTGATCACACACTGATCACGTGACTGATCATGCACTGATCACGTGGCTATCATGCACTGATCACGTGGCTATCATGCACTGATCACGTGGATATCATGCACTGATCACGTGGCTGATCACACTGATCACGTGACTGATCATGCACTGATCACGTGGCTATCATGCACTGATCACGTGGCTGATCATGCACTGATCACGTAGCTATCATGCACTGATCACGTGACTGATCATGCACTGATCACGTAACTGATCATGCACTGATCACGTGGCTGATCATGCACTGATCACGTGGCTATCATGCACTGATCACGTGGCTGATCATGCACTGATCACGCAGCTACCATGCACTGATCACGTGACTGATCATGCACTGATCACGTGGCTGATCATGCACTGATCACGTGACTGATCATGCACTGATCACGTGGCTATCATGCACTGATCACGTGGCTGATCATGCACTGATCAGCAGCTCCCATGCACTGATCACGTGACTGATCATGCACTGATCACGTAATTGATCATGCACTGATCACGTGGCTGATCATGCACTGATCACGTGGCTGATCATGCACTGATCACGTGACTGATCATGCACTGATCACGTGGCTATCATGCACTGATCACGTGGCTGATCATGCACTGATCACGTGGCTGATCATGCACTGATCACGTGACTGATCATGCACTGATCACGTGACTGATCATGCACTGATCACGTGGCTATCATGCACTATCACGTGGCTGATCATGCAATGATCATGTAGCTACCATGTACTGGTCACGTGACTGATCATGCACTGATCACGTGACTGATCATGCACTGATCACGTGGCTATCATGCACTGATCACGTGGCTGATCATGCACTGATCACGTGCCTGATCATGCACTGATCACGTGACTGATCATGCACTGATCACGTAGCTATCATGCACTGATCACGTGGCTGATCATGCACTGATCACGTGGCTGATCATGCACTGATCACGTGGCTATCATGCACTGATCACGTGGCTGATCATGCACTGATACCGTGACTGAGCATGGACTGATCACATGACTATCATGTAGTGATCACGTGACTTAATGGCGCTGATCATGTGACTGATCATGCGCTGATCATGTTTGCTATCATACACTGATCATGTGCCTCTGGAGGCAATAAACAAAGAGCTGAGTAGGCACGAATCAAACAGTCAGCAGGCAATAATCATGGAACTCAGCTGTGAGGAATCATGCTGCTCAGCTGGCAATAATCAAGCAGCTGAGCAGGCAGGAATTACGCAGCACAGCTGGCAATTGTCAAGCAGATGACAGGCAGGAATCGTGCAGCTCAGCTGGCAATTGTCAAGCAGATGAGCAGACAGTAATCACGCAGCTCAGCAGGCCCTGATCACGTGACTGAGCATGCACTGTTCACGTGGCTGATCATACACTGATCACGTGATTGATCATGCACTGATCACTTGGATATCATGCACTGATCACGTGGCTGATCATACACTGTTCACGTGTCTGACCATGCACTGATCACGTGGCTGATCATACACTGCTCACGTAACTGATCATGCACTGATCACGTGGCTGATCATGCACTGATCACGTGGCTGATCATGCACTGATCACGTGGCTGATCATGCACTGATCACGTGACTGATCATGCACTGATCACGTGGCTGATCATGCACTGATCACGTGACTGATCATGCACTGATCACGTGGCTGATCATGCACTGATCACGTGACTGATCATGCACTGATCACGTGACTGATCATGCACTGATCACGTGGCTGATCATGCACTGATCACGTGGCTGATCATGCACTGATCACGTGACTGATCATGCACTGATCACGTGGCTGATCATGCACTGATCACGTGGCTGATCATGCACTGATCACGTGGCTGATCATGCACTGATCACGTGACTGATCATGCACTGATCACGTGACTGATCATGCACTGATCACGTGGCTGATCATGCACTGATCACGTGACTGATCATGCACTGATCACGTGGCTATCATGCACTGATCACGTGGCTGATCATGCACTGATCACGTGGCTATCATGCACTGATCACGTGACTGATCATGCACTGATCACGTGACTGATCATGCACTGATCACGTGGCTTATCATGCACTGATCATGTGACTGATCATGCACTGATCATGTTTGGTGTCATACACTGATCATGTGCCTCTGGAGGCAATGAACAAAGAGCTGAGTAGGCACGAATCAGTCAGCAGGCTATAATCATGGAACTCAGCTCTGAGAAATCATGCTGCTCAGCTGGCAATAATCAAGCAGATGAGCAGGCAGGAATTATGCAGCACAGGTGGCAATTGTCAAGCAGATGACATGGCAGGAATCGTGCAGCTCAGCTGGCAATTGTCAAGCAGATGAGCAGACAGTAATCACGCAGCTCAGCAGGCCCTGATCACGTGACTGAGCATGCACTGTTCACGTGGCTGATCATACACTGATCACGTGACTGATCATGCACTGATCACGTGGCTATCATGCACTGATCACGTGACTGATCATGCACTGATCACGTGACTGTCATGCACTGATCACGTGGCATCATGCACTGATCACGTGACTGATCATGCACTGATCACGTGGCTATCATGCACTGATCACGTGGCTGATCATGCACTGATCACGGGACTGATCATGCACTGATCACGGGCTATCATGCACTGATACATGACTGATCATGCACTGATCACGTGGCTGATCATGCACTGATCACGTGACTGATCATGCACTGATCACGTGACTGATCATGCACTGATCACGTGGCTGATCATGCACTGATCACGTGGCTGATCATGCACTGATCACGTGGCTGATCATGCACTGATCACGTGGCTATCATGCACTGATCACGTGGCTGATCATGCACTGATCACGTGGCTATCATGCACTGATCACGTGACTGATCATGCACTGATCACGTGGCTGATCATGCACTGATCACGTGACTGATCATGCACTGATCACGTGACTGATCATGCACTGATCACGTGGCTATCATGCACTGATCACGTGGCTGATCATGCAATGATCACGTAGCTACCATGCACTGATCACGTGACTGATCATGCACTGATCACGTAATTGATCATGCACTGATCACGTGACTGATCATGCACTGATCACGTGGCTGATCATGCACTGATCACGTGACTGATCATGCACTGATCACGTGGCTATCATGCACTGATCACGTGGCTGATCATGCACTGATCACGTAGCTATCATGCACTGATCACGTGACTGATCATGCACTGATCACGTGGCTGATCATGCACTGATCACGTGGCTGATCATGCACTGATCACGTGACTGATCATGCACTGATCACGTGGCTATCATGCACTGATCACGTGGCTGATCATGCACTGATCACGTGGCTGATCATGCACTGATCACGTGACTGATCATGCACTGATCACGTGGCTGATCATGCACTGATCACGTGGCTGATCATGCACTGATCACGTGGCTGATCATGCACTGATCACGTGACTGATCATGCACTGATCACGTGACTGATCATGCACTGATCACGTGGCTGATCATGCACTGATCACGTGGCTATCATGCACTGATCACGTGGCTGATCATGCAATGATCACGTAGCTACCATGTACTGGTCACGTGACTGATCATGCACTGATCACGTGACTGATCATGCACTGATCACGTGGCTGATCATGCACTGATCACGTGACTGATCATGCACTGATCACGTGACTGATCATGCACTGATCACGTGACTCATGCACTGATCACGTGGCTGATCATGCACTGATCACGTGGCTGATCATGCACTGATCACGTGGCTGATCATGCACTGATACCGTGACTGAGCATGGACTGATCACATGACTATCATGTAGTGATCACGTGACTTAATGGCGCTGATCATGTGACTGATCATGCGCTGATCATGTTTGCTATCATACACTGATCATGTGCCTCTGGAGGCAATAAACAAAGAGCTGAGTAGGCACGAATCAAACAGTCAGCAGGCAATAATCATGGAACTCAGCTGTGAGGAATCATGCTGCTCAGCTGGCAATAATCAAGCAGCTGAGCAGGCAGGAATTACGCAGCACAGCTGGCAATTGTCAAGCAGATGACAGGCAGGAATCGTGCAGCTCAGCTGGCAATTGTCAAGCAGATGAGCAGACAGTAATCACGCAGCTCAGCAGGCCCTGATCACGTGACTGAGCATGCACTGTTCACGTGGCTGATCATACACTGATCACGTGATTGATCATGCACTGATCACTTGGATATCATGCACTGATCACGTGGCTGATCATACACTGTTCACGTGTCTGACCATGCACTGATCACGTGGCTGATCATGCACTGATCACGTGGCTGATCATGCACTGATCACGTGGCTATCATGCACTGATCACGTGGCTGATCATGCACTGATCACGTGGCTATCATGCACTGATCACGTGGCTGATCATGCACTGATCACGTAGCTACCATGCACTGATCACGTGACTGATCATGCACTGATCACGTAAATGATCATGCACTGATCACGTGACTGATCATGCACTGATCACGTGACTGATCATGCACTGATCACGTGGCTATCATGCACTGCTCACGTGGCTGATCATGCAATGATCACGTAGCAACCATGTACTGGTCACGTGACTGATCATGCACTGATCACGTAATTGATCATGCACTGATCACGTGGCTCATCATGCACTGATCACGTGGCTGATCACACACGATCACGTGACTGATCATGCACTGATCACGTGGCTATCATGCACTGATCACGTGGCTATCATGCACTGATCACGTGGATATCATGCACTGATCACGTGGCTGATCACACACGATCACGTGACTGATCATGCACTGATCACGTGGCTATCATGCACTGATCACGTGGCTGATCATGCACTGATCACGTGGCTATCATGCACTGATCACGTGACTGATCATGCACTGATCACGTGACTGATCATGCACTGATCACGTGGCTGATCATGCACTGATCACGTGACTGATCATGCACTGATCACGTGGCTATCATGCACTGATCACGTGGCTGATCATGCACTGATCACGTAGCTATCATGCACTGATCACGTGACTGATCATGCACTGATCACGTAACTGATCATGCACTGATCACGTGGCTATCATGCACTGATCACGTGGCTGATCATGCACTGATCACGTGACTGATCATGCACTGATCACGTGGCTATCATGCACTGATCACGTGGCTGATCATGCACTGATCACGTGACTGATCATGCACTGATCACGTGGCTATCATGCACTGATCACGTGGCTGATCATGCACTGATCACGTGCCTGATCATGCACTGATCACATGACTGATCATGCACTGATCACGTGACTGATCATGCACTGATCACGTGGCTATCATGCACTACTCACGTGGCTGATCATGCAATGATCACGTAGCTACCATGTACTGGTCACGTGACTGATCATGCACTGATCACGTGACTGATCATGCACTGATCACGTGGCTATCATGCACTGATCACGTGGCTGATCATGCACTGATCACGTGGCTGATCATGCACTGATCACGTGACTGATCATGCACTGATCACGTGGCAATCATGCACTGATCACGTGGCTGATCATGCACTGATCACGTGGCTGATCATGCACTGATCACGTGGCTATCATGCACTGATCACGTGGCTGATCATGCACTGATACCGTGACTGAGCATGGACTGATCACATGACTATCATGTAGTGATCACGTGACTTAATGGCGCTGATCATGTGACTGATCATGCGCTGATCATGTTTGCTATCATACACTGATCATGTGCCTCTGGAGGCAATAAACAAAGAGCTGAGTAGGCATGAATCAAACAGTCAGCAGGCAATAATCATGGAACTCAGCTGTGAGGAATCATGCTGCTCAGCTGGCAATAATCAAGCAGCTGAGCAGGCAGGAATTACACAGCACAGCTGGCAATTGTCAAGCAGATGACAGGCAGGAATCATGCAGCTCAGCTGGCAATTGTCAAGCAGATGAGCAGACAGTAATCACGCAGCTCAGCAGGCCCTGATCACGTGACTGAGCATGCACTGTTCACGTGGCTGATCATACACTGATCACGTGACTGATCATGCACTGATCACGTGGATATCATGCACTGATCACGTGGCTGATCATGCACTGATCACGTGTCTGACCATGCACTGATCACGTGGCTGATCATGCACTGCTCACGTAACTGATCATGCACTGATCACGTGGCTGATCATGCACTGATCACGTGGCTGATCATGCACTGATCACGTGACTGATCATGCACTGATCACGTGACTGATCATGCACTGATCACGTGGCTATCATGCACTGATCACGTGGCTGATCATGCACTGATCACGTAGCTACCATGCACTGATCACGTGACTGATCATGCACTGATCACGTGACTGATCATGCACTGATCACGTGGCTTATCATGCACTGATCATGTGACTGATCATGTGCTGATCATGTTTGGTGTCATACACTGATCATGTGCCTCTGGAGGCAATGAACAAAGAGCTGAGTAGGCAGGAATCAGTCAGCAGGCTATAATCATGGAACTCAGCTCTGAGAAATCATGCTGCTCAGCTGGCAATAATCAAGCAGATGAGCAGGCAGGAATTATGCAGCACAGGTGGCAATTGTCAAGCAGATGACAGGCAGGAATCGTGCAGCTCAGCTGGCAATTGTCAAGCAGATGAGCAGACAGTAATCACGCAGCTCAGCAGGCCCTGATCACGTGACTGAGCATGCACTGTTCACGTGGCTGATCATACACTGATCACGTGACTGATCATGCACTGATCACGTGGCTATCATGCACTGATCACGTGGCTGATCATACACTGATCACGTGACTGATCATGCACTGATCACGTGGCTATCATGCACTGACACATGACTGATCATGCACTGATCACGTGGCTGATCATGCACTGATCACGTGACTGATCATGCACTGATCACGTGACTGATCATGCACTGATCACGTGGCTGATCATGCACTGATCACGTGGCTATCATGCACTGATCACGTGGCTGATCATGCACTGATCACGTGGCTATCATGCACTGATCACGTGGCTGATCATGCAATGATCACGTAGCTACCATATACTGATCACGTGACTGATCATGCACTGATCACGTGGCTGATCATGCACTGATCACGTGACTGATCATGCACTGATCACGTGACTGATCATGCACTGATCACGTGGCTATCATGCACTGATCACGTGGCTGATCATGCACTGATCACGTGGCTGATCATGCACTGATCACGTGACTGATCATGCACTGATCACGTGGCTGATCATGCACTGATCACGTGGCTGATCATGCACTGATCACGTGACTGATCATGCACTGATCACGTGGCTGATCATGCACTGATCACGTAGCTATCATGCACTGATCACGTGACTGATCATGCACTGATCACGTGACTGATCATGCACTGATCACGTGACTGATCATGCACTGATCACGTGGCTGATCATGCACTGATCACGTGACTGATCATGCACTGATCACGTGGCTATCATGCACTGATCACGTGGCTGATCATGCACTGATCACGTGGCTGATCATGCACTGATCACGTGGCTATCATGCACTGATCACGTGGCTGATCATGCACTGATCACGTGGCTATCATGCACTGATCACGTGGCTATCATGCACTGATCACGTGGCTGATCATGCACTGATCACGTAGCTATCATGCACTGATCACGTGACTGATCATGCACTGATCACGTGGCTATCATGCACTGATCACGTGGCTGATCATGCACTGATCACGTGACTGATCATGCACTGATCACGTGACTGATCATGCACTGATCACGTGGCTGATCATGCACTGATCACGTGGCTGATCATGCACTGATCACGTGGCTATCATGCACTGATCACGTGGCTGATCATGCACTGATCACGTAGCTATCATGCACTGATCACGTGACTGATCATGCACTGATCACGTAATTGATCATGCACTGATCACGTGACTGATCATGCACTGATCACGTGGCTGATCATGCACTGATCACGTGACTGATCATGCACTGATCACGTGGCTATCATGCACTGATCACGTGGCTATCATGCACTGATCACGTGGCTGATCATGCACTGATCACGTGACTGATCATGCACTGATCACGTGGCTATCATGCACTGATCACGTGGCTGATCATGCACTGATCACGTAGCTATCATGCACTGATCACGTGACTGATCATGCACTGATCACGTGACTGATCATGCACTGATCACGTGGCTGATCATGCACTGATCACGTGGCTATCATGCACTGATCACGTGGCTGATCATGCACTGATCACGGCTATCATGCACTGATCACGTGACTGATCATGCACTGATCACGTGGCTGATCATGCACTGATCACGTGGCTATCATGCACTGATCACGTGGCTGATCATGCACTGATCACGTGCTGATCATGCACTGATCACGTGGCTGATCATGCACTGATCACGTGGCTATCATGCACTGATCACGTGGCTGATCATGCACTGATCACGTGACTGATCATGCACTGATCACGTGACTGATCATGCACTGATCACGTGACTGATCATGCACTGATCACGTGGCTGATCATGCACTGATCACGTGGCTATCATGCACTGATCACGTGGCTGATCATGCAATGATCACGTAGCTACCATACTGGTCACGTGACTGATCATGCACTGATCACGTAAATGATCATGCACTGATCACGTGACTGATCATGCACTGATCACGTGACTGATCATGCACTGATCACGTGGCTATCATGCACTGATCACGTGGCTGATCATGCACTGATCACGTAGCAACCATGCACTGGTCACGTGACTGATCATGCACTGATCACGTAATTGATCATGCACTGATCACGTGGCTCATCATGCACTGATCACGTGGCTGATCACACACTGATCACGTGACTGATCATGCACTGATCACGTGGCTATCATGCACTGATCACGTGGCTATCATGCACTGATCACGTGGATATCATGCACTGATCACGTGGCTGATCACACGATCACGTGACTGATCATGCACTGATCACGTGGCTATCATGCACTGATCACGTGGCTGATCATGCACTGATCACGTAGCTATCATGCACTGATCACGTGACTGATCATGCACTGATCACGTAACTGATCATGCACTGATCACGTGGCTGATCATGCACTGATCACGTGGCTGATCATGCACTGATCACGTGGCTGATCATGCACTGATCACGTGGCTATCATGCACTGATCACGTGACTGATCATGCACTGATCACGTGGCTGATCATGCACTGATCACGTGACTGATCATGCACTGATCACGTGACTGATCATGCACTGATCACGTGACTGATCATGCACTGATCACGTGGCTATCATGCACTGATCACGTGGCTGATCATGCACTGATCACGCAGCTATCATGCACTGATCACGTGACTGATCATGCACTGATCACGTGGCTGATCATGCACTGATCACGTGGCTGATCATGCACTGATCACGTGACTGATCATGCACTGATCACGTGGCTGATCATGCACTGATCACGTGGCTATCATGCACTGATCACGAGACTGATCATGCACTGATCACGTCTAATCATGCACTGATCACATGACTGCCCATGCACTGATCACGTGGATGATCATACACTAATCATGTGACAGATCATGCACTGATCACGTGGCTGATCATGCACTGATACCGTGACTGAGCATGGACTGATCACATGACTATCATGTAGTGATCACGTGACTTAATGGCGCTGATCATGTGACTGATCATGCGCTGATCATGTTTGCTATCATACACTGATCATGTGCCTCTGGAGGCAATAAACAAAGAGCTGAGTAGGCACGAATCAAACAGTCAGCAGGCAATAATCATGGAACTCAGCTGTGAGGAATCATGCTGCTCAGCTGGCAATAATCAAGCAGCTGAGCAGGCAGGAATTACGCAGCACAGCTGGCAATTGTCAAGCAGATGACAGGCAGGAATCGTGCAGCTCAGCTGGCAATTGTCAAGCAGATGAGCAGACAGTAATCACGCAGCTCAGCAGGCCCTGATCACGTGACTGAGCATGCACTGTTCACGTGGCTGATCATACACTGATCACGTGACTGATCATGCACTGATCACGTGATATCATGCACTGATCACGTGGCTGATCATGCACTGATCACGTGGCTGATCATGCACTGATCACGTGGCTGATCATACACTGATCACGTGACTGATCATGCACTGATCACGTGGCTATCATGCACTGATCACGTGGCTGATCATGCACTGATCACGTGGCTGATCATGCACTGATCACGTGACTGATCATGCACTGATCACGTCTGATCATGCACTGATCACGTGACTGATCATGCACTGATCACGTGGCTGATCATGCACTGATCATGTGACTGATCATGCACTGATCACGTGGCTATCATGCACTGCTCACGTGGCTGATCATGCAATGATCACGTAGCTATCATGCACTGATCACGTGACTGATCATGCACTGATCACGTACTGATCATGCACTGATCACGTGACTGATCATGCACTGATCACGTGACTGATCATGCACTGATCACGTGACTGATCATGCACTGATCACGTGGCTATCATGCACTGATCACGTGGCTGATCATGCACTGATCACGTAGCTATCATGCACTGATCACGTGACTGATCATGCACTGATCACGTGATTGATCATGCACTGATCACGTGGCTGATCATGCACTGATCACGTGACTGATCATGCACTGATCACGTGGCTGATCATGCACTGATCACGTGGCTATCATGCACTGATCACGTGACTGATCATGCACTGATCACGTGACTGATCATGCACTGATCACGTGGCTGATCATGCACTGATCACGTGACTGATCATGCACTGATCACGTGGCTGATCATGCACTGATCACGTGACTGATCATGCACTGATCACGTGGCTGATCATGCACTGATCACGTGGCTATCATGCACTGATCACGTGGCTGATCATGCACTGATCACGCAGCTATCATGCACTGATCACGTGACTGATCATGCACTGATCACGTGGCTGATCATGCACTGATCACGTGACTGATCATGCACTGATCACGTGACTGATCATGCACTGATCACGTGGCTATCATGCACTGATCACGTGGCTGATCATGCACTGATCACGTGCCTGATCATGCACTGATCACATGACTGATCATGCACTGATCACGTGACTGATCATGCACTGATCACGTGGCTATCATGCACTGATCACGTGGCTGATCATGCAATGATCACGTAGCTACCATGTACTGTCACGTGACTGATCATGCACTGATCACGTGACTGATCATGCACTGATCACGTGGCTATCATGCACTGATCACGTGGCTGATCATGCACTGATCACGTGACTGATCATGCACTGATCACGTGACTGATCATGCACTGATCACGTGGCTGATCATGCACTGATCACGTGGCTGATCATGCACTGATCACGTGGCTGATCATGCACTGATCACGTGGCTATCATGCACTGATCACGTGGCTGATCATGCACTGATCACGTGGCTGATCACACACTGTCACGTGACATATCATGCACTGATCACGTGGACTCATGCACTGATCACGTGGCTGATCATACACTGATCACGTGACTGATCATGCACTGATCACGTGGCTATCATGCACTGATCACGTGGCTGTCATGCAATGATCACGAAGCTACCATATACTGGTCACGTGACTGATCATGCACATCACGTGAATGATCATGCACTGATCACGTGACTGATCATGCACTGATCACGTGACTGATCATGCACTGATCACGTGGCTATCATGCACTGATCACGTGGCTGATCATGCACTGATCACGTGACTGATCATGCACTGATCACGTGGCTGATCATGCACTGATCACGTGGCTGATCATGCACTGATCACGTGGCTGATCATGCACTGATCACGTGGCTATCATGCACTGATCACGTGGCTGATCATGCACTGATCACGTGACTGATCATGCACTGATCACGTGACTGATCATGCACTGATCACGTGACTGATCATGCACTGATCACGGGCTATCATGCACTGATCACGTGGCTGATCATGCACTGATCACGTAGCTATCATGCACTGATCACGTGACTGATCATGCACTGATCACGTGACTGATCATGCACTGATCACGTGACTGATCATGCACTGATCACGTGGCTGATCATGCACTGATCACGTGGCTGATCATGCACTGATCACGTGACTGATCATGCACTGATCACGTGACTGATCATGCACTGATCACGTGGCTATCATGCACTGATCACGTGGCTGATCATGCACTGATCACGTATCTGATCATGCACTGATCACGTGGCTGATCATGCACTGATCACGTGACTGATCATGCACTGATCACGTGACTGATCATGCACTGATCACGTGGCTATCATGCACTGATCACGTGGCTGATCATGCACTGATCACGTGACTGATCATGCACTGATCACGTGGCTATCATGCACTGATCACGTGACTGATCATGCACTGATCACGTGACTGTCATGCACTGATCACGTGGCTATCATGCACTGATCACGTGGCTGATCATGCACTGATCACGTGACTGATCATGCACTGATCACGTGGCTATCATGCACTGATCACGTGGCTGATCATGCACTGATCACGTGACTGATCATGCACTGATCACGCTATCATGCACTGATACGTGACTGATCATGCACTGATCACGTGGCTGATCATGCACTGATCACGTGACTGATCATGCACTGATCACGTGACTGATCATGCACTGATCACGTGGCTGATCATGCACTGATCACGTGGCTATCATGCACTGATCACGTGGCTGATCATGCACTGATCACGTAGCTACCATGTACTGGTCACGTGACTGATCATGCACTGATCACGTAATTGATCATGCACTGATCACGTGGCTGATCATGCACTGATCACGTGGCTGATCATGCACTGATCACGTGACTGATCATGCACTGATCACGTGACTGATCATGCACTGATCACGTGGCTATCATGCACTGATCACGTGGCTGACATACACTGATCACGTGCCTGATCATGCACTGATCACGTGGCTGATCATGCACTGATCACGTGACTGATCATGCACTGATCACGTGTCTGATCATGCACTGATCACGTGGCTATCATGCACTGCTCACGTGGCTGATCATGCAATGATCACGCAGCTACCATGTACTGGTCACATGACTGATCATGCACTGATCACGTGACTGATCATGCAGTGATCACGTGGCTATCATGCACTACTCACGTGGCTGATCATGCAATGATCATGTAGCTACCATGTACAGGTCACGTGAATGATCATACACCCATCAGGTGACTGATCATGCACTGATCACGTGGCTATCATGCACTGATCACGAGACTGATCATGCACTGATCACGTCTATATCATGCACTGATCACATGACTGCCCATGCACTGATCACGTGGATGATCATACACTAATCATGTGACAGATCATGCACTGATCACGTGGCTGATCATGCACTGATACCGTGACTGAGCATGGACTGATCACATGACTATCATGTAGTGATCACGTGACTTAATGGCGCTGATCATGTGACTGATCATGCGCTGATCATGTTTGCTATCATACACTGATCATGTGCCTCTGGAGGCAATAAACAAAGAGCTGAGTAGGCACGAATCAAACAGTCAGCAGGCAATAATCATGGAACTCAGCTGTGAGGAATCATGCTGCTCAGCTGGCAATAATCAAGCAGCTGAGCAGGCAGGAATTACGCAGCACAGCTGGCAATTGTCAAGCAGATGACAGGCAGGAATCGTGCAGCTCAGCTGGCAATTGTCAAGCAGATGAGCAGACAGTAATCACGCAGCTCAGCAGGCCCTGATCACGTGACTGAGCATGCACTGTTCACGTGGCTGATCATACACTGATCACGTGATTGATCATGCACTGATCACTTGGATATCATGCACTGATCACGTGGCTGATCATACACTGTTCACGTGTCTGATCATGCACTGATCACGTGGCTGATCATACACTGATCACGTGTCTGATCATGCACTGATCACGTGGCTGATCATGCACTGATCACGTGACTGATCATGCACTGATCACGTGGCTATCATGCACTGATCACGTGGCTGATCATGCACTGATCACGTGGCTGATCACACACTGTCACGTGACTATCATGCACTGATCACGTGGCACTCATGCACTGATCACGTGGCTGATCATACTGCTCACGTAACTGATCATGCACTGATCACGTGGCTATCATGCACTGATCACGTGGCTCATCATGCAATGATCACGGCTACCATATACTGGTCACGTGACTGATCATGCACTGATCACGTGACTGATCATGCACTGATCACGTGGCTGATCATGCACTGATATCATGCACTGATCACGTGGCTGATCATGCACTGATCACGTGATGATCATGCACTGATCACGTGACTGATCATGCACTGATCACGTGACTGATCATGCACTGATCACGTGGCTATCATGCACTGATCACGTGGCTGATCATGCACTGATCACGTAGCATCATGTACTGATCACGTGACTGATCATGCACTGATCACGTGATCATGCACTGATCACGTGGCTGATCATGCACTGATCACGTGGCTGATCACACACGTATCACGTGACTGATCATGCACTGATCACGTGACTGATCATGCACTGATCACGTGGCTATCATGCACTGATCACGTGGCTATCATGCACTGATCACGTGGCTATCATGCACTGATATCATGCACTGATCACGTGGCTGATCATGCACTATCACGTGACTGATCATGCACTGATCACGTGGCTATCATGCACTGATCACGTGGCTGATCATGCACTGATCACGTAGCTGATCATGCACTGATCACGTGACTGATCATGCACTGATCACGTGGCTGATCATGCACTGATCACGTGGCTATCATGCACTGATCACGTGGCTGATCATGCACTGATCACGCAGCTACCATGCACTGATCACGTGACTGATCATGCACTGATCACGTGACTGATCATGCACTGATCACGTGGCTTATCATGCACTGATCATGTGACTGATCATGCACTGATCATGTTTGCTATCATACACTGATCATGTGCCTCTGGAGGCAATGAACAAAGAGCTGAGTAGGCACGAATCAGTCAGGCAATAATCATGGAACTCAGCTGTGAGAAATCATGCTGCTCAGCTGGCAATAATCAAGCAGCTGAGCAGGCAGGAATTACGCAGCACAGCTGGCAATTGTCAAGCAGATGACAGGCAGGAATCGTGCAGCTCAGCTGGCAATTGTCAAGCAGATGAGCAGACAGTAATCACGCAGCTCAGCAGGCCCTGATCACGTGACTGAGCATGCACTGTTCACGTGGCTGATCATACACTGATCACGTGACTGATCATGCACTGATCACGTGGCTATCATGCACTGATCACGTGGCTGATCATGCACTGATCACGTGATATCATGCACTGATCACGTGGCTGATCATGCACTGATCACGTGGCTGATCATGCACTGATCACGTGACTGATCATGCACTGATCACGTGGCTATCATGCACTGATCACGTGGCTGATCATGCACTGATCACGTGACTGATCATGCACTGATCACGGGCTATCATGCACTGATCACGTGACTGATCATGCACTGATCACGTGGCTGATCATGCACTGATCACGTGACTGATCATGCACTGATCACGTGACTGATCATGCACTGATCACGTGACTGATCATGCACTGATCACGTGACTGATCATGCACTGATCACGTGACTGATCATGCACTGATCACGTGGCTATCATGCACTGATCACGTGGCTGATCATGCACTGATCACGTAGCTACCATGTACTGATCACGTGACTGATCATGCACTGATCACGTAATTGATCATGCACTGATCATGTGGCTGATCATGTTTGCTACAATACACTGATCATGTGCCTCTGGAGGCAATAAACAAAGAGCTGAGTAGGCACGATCAAACAGTCAGCAGGCAATAATCATGGAACTCAGCTGTGAGGAATCATGGTGCTCAGGCAGGAATCGTGTAGCTCAGCTGGCAATTGTCAAGCAGATGAGCAGACAGTAATCACGCAGCTCATCATGCACTGATCACGTGACTGATCATGCACTGATCACGTGGCTGATCATGCACTGATCACGTGACTGATCATGCACTGATCACGTGGATATCATGCACTGATCACGTGGCTGATCATGCACTGATCACGTGTCTGATCATGCACTGATCACGTGGCTGATCATGCACTGATCACGTAACTGATCATGCACTGATCACGTGGCTATCATGCACTGATCACGTGGCTGATCATGCACTGATCACGTGGCTGATCACACTGATCACGTGACTATCATGCACTGATCACGTGGCATCATGCACTGATCACGTGGCTGATCATACACTGATCACGTGACTGATCATGCACTGATCACGTGGCTATCATGCACTGCTCACGTGGCTGATCATGCAATGATCACGTAGCTACCATACTGGTCACGTGACTGATCATGCACTGATCACGTGACTGATCATGCACTGATCACGTGACTGATCATGCACTGATCACGTGACTGATCATGCACTGATCACGTGGCTATCATGCACTGATCACGTGGCTGATCATGCACTGATCACGTGGCTGATCATGCACTGATCACGTGACTGATCATGCACTGATCACGTGGCTGATCATGCACTGATCACGTGGCTATCATGCACTGATCACGTGACTGATCATGCACTGATCACGTGGCTATCATGCACTGATCACGTGGCTGATCATGCACTGATCACGTGGCTATCATGCACTGATCACGTGACTGATCATGCACTGATCACGTGACTGATCATGCACTGATCACGTGGCTTATCATGCACTGATCATGTGACTGATCATGCGCTGATCATGTTTGCTATCATACACTGATCATGTGCCTCTGGAGGCAATGAACAAAGAGCTGAGTAGGCACGAAACAGTCAGCAGGCAATAATCATGGAACTCAGCTGTGAGAAATCATGCTGCTCAGCTGGCAATAATCAAGCACTGAGCAGGCAGGAATTACGCAGCACAGCTGGCAATTGTCAAGCAGATGACAGGCAGGAATCGTGCAGCTCAGCTGGCAATTGTCAAGCAGATGAGCAGACAGTAATCACGCAGCTCAGCAGGCCCTGATCACGTGACTGAGCATGCACTGTTCACGTGGCTGATCATACACTGATCACGTGACTGATCATGCACTGATCACGTGGCTATCATGCACTGATCACGTGACTGATCATGCACTGATCACGTATATCATGCACTGATCACGTGGCTATCATGCACTGATCACGTGGCTGATCATGCACTGATCACGTGACTGATCATGCACTGATCACGTGGCTATCATGCACTGATCACGTGGCTGATCATGCACTGATCACGGGACTGATCATGCACTGATCACGGCACTATCATGCACTGACACATGAGTCACATGCACTGATCACGTGGATCATGCACTGATCACGTGACTGATCATGCACTGATCACGTGACTGATCATGCACTGATCACGTGGCTGATCATGCACTGATCACGTGGCTATCATGCACTGATCACGTGGCTGATCATGCAATGATCACGTAGCTACCATGTACTGGTCACGTGACTGATCATGCACTGATCACGTAATTGATCATGCACTGATCACGTGGCTGATCATGCACTGATCACGTGGCTGATCATGCACTGATCACGTGGCTATCATGCACTGATCACGTGGCTGATCATGCACTGATCACGTGGCTACCATGCACTGATCACGTGACTGATCATGCACTGATCACGTAACTGATCATGCACTGATCACGTGGCTCATCATGCACTGATCACGTGGCTGATCACACACGATCACGTGACTGATCATGCACTGATCACGTGACTGATCATGCACTGATCACGTGGCTATCATGCACTGATCACGTGGCTATCATGCACTGATCACGTGGCTGATCATGCACTGATCACGTGACTGATCATGCACTGATCACGTGACTGATCATGCACTGATCACGTGGCTGATCATGCACTGATCACGTGGCTGATCATGCACTGATCACGTGCTGATCATGCACTGATCACGTGGCTATCATGCACTGATCACGTGGCTGATCATGCACTGATCACGTAGCTATCATGCACTGATCACGTGACTGATCATGCACTGATCACGTTGATCATGCACTGATCACGTGGCTGATCATGCACTGATCACGTGACTGATCATGCACTGATCACGTGACTGATCATGCACTGATCACGTGGCTATCATGCACTGATCACGTGGCTGATCATGCACTGATCACGTGACTGATCATGCACTGATCACGTGACTGATCATGCACTGATCACGTGGCTATCATGCACTGATCACGTGGCTGATCATGCACTGATCACGTGTCTGATCATGCACTGATCACGTGGCTGATCATGCACTGATCACGTGACTGATCATGCACTGATCACGTGGCTATCATGCACTGATCACGTGGCTGATCATGCACTGATCACGTGGCTGATCACACACTGTCACGTGACTGATCATGCACTGATCACGTGGCACTCATGCACTGATCACGTGGCTGATCATACACTGATCACGTGACTGATCATGCACTGATCACGTGGCTATCATGCACTGATCACGTGGCTGATCATGCAATGATCACGTAGCTACCATATACTGGTCACGTGACTGATCATGCACTGATCACGTGAATGATCATGCACTGATCACGTGACTGATCATGCACTGATCACGTGACTGATCATGCACTGATCACGTGGCTATCATGCACTGATCACGTGGCTGATCATGCACTGATCACGTAGCAACCATGTACTGGTCACGTGACTGATCATGCACTGATCACGTAATTGATCATGCACTGATCACGTGGCTGATCATGCACTGATCACGTGGCTGATCACACACTGATCACGTGACTGATCATGCACTGATCACGTGGCTATCATGCACTGATCACGTGGCTATCATGCACTGATCACGTGACTATCATGCACTGATCACGTGGCTGATCATGCACTGATCACGTAGCTATCATGCACTGATCACGTGGCTATCATGCACTGATCACGTGGCTGATCATGCAATGATCACGTAGCTATCATGCACTGATCACGTGACTGATCATGCACTGATCACGTAATTGATCATGCACTGATCACGTGACTGATCATGCACTGATCACGTGGCTGATCATACACTGATCACGTGACTGATCATGCACTGATCACGTGGCTGATCATGCACTGATCACGTGGCTGATCATGCACTGATCACGTGGCTGATCATGCACTGATCACGTGACTGATCATGCACTGATCACGTGGCTGATCATGCACTGATCACGTGGCTATCATGCACTGATCACGTGGCTGATCATGCACTGATCACGTGGCTATCATGCACTGATCACGTGACTGATCATGCACTGATCACGTGACTGATCATGCACTGATCACGTGGCTGATCATGCACTGATCACGTGGCTATCATGCACTGATCACGTGGCTGATCATGCACTGATCACGCTATCATGCACTGATCACGTGACTGATCATGCACTGATCACGTGGCTGATCATGCACTGATCACGTGACTGATCATGCACTGATCACGTGACTGATCATGCACTGATCACGTGGCTATCATGCACTGATCACGTGGCTGATCATGCACTGATCACGTGACTGATCATGCACTGATCACATGACTGATCATGTAATTGATCATGCACTGATCACGTGGCTGATCATGCACTGATCACGTGACTGATCATGCACTGATCACGTGACTGATCATGCACTGATCACGTGGCTATCATGCACTGATCACGTGGCTGATCATGCACTGATCACGTGACTGATCATGCACTGATCACGTGACTGATCATGCACTGATCACGTGGCTATCATGCACTGATCACGTGGCTGATCATGCACTGATCACGTGGCTACCATGCACTGATCACGTGACTGATCATGCACTGATCACGTGACTGATCATGCACTGATCACGTGACTGATCATGCACTGATCACGTGACTGATCATGCACTGATCACGTGGCTATCATGCACTGATCACGTGGCTGATCATGCACTGATCACGTGGCTGATCATGCACTGATCACGTGACTGATCATGCACTGATCACGTGGCTGATCATGCACTGATCACGTGGCTATCATGCACTGATCACGTGACTGATCATGCACTGATCACGTGGCTATCATGCACTGATCACGTGGCTGATCATGCACTGATCACGTGGCTATCATGCACTGATCACGTGACTGATCATGCACTGATCACGTGACTGATCATGCACTGATCACGTGGCTTATCATGCACTGATCATGTGACTGATCATGCACTGATCATGTTTGCTATCATACACTGATCATGTGCCTCTGGAGGCAATGAACAAAGAGCTGAGTAGGCAGGAAACAGTCAGCAGGCAATAATCATGGAACTCAGCTGTGAGGAATCATGCTGCTCAGCTGGCAATAATCAAGCAGCTGAGCAGGCAGGAATTACGCAGCACAGCTGGCAATTGTCAAGCAGATGACAGGCAGGAATCGTGCAGCTCAGCTGGCAATTGTCAAGCAGATGAGCAGACAGTAATCACGCAGCTCAGCAGGCCCTGATCACGTGACTGAGCATGCACTGTTCACGTGGCTGATCATACACTGATCACGTGACTGATCATGCACTGATCACGTGGCTATCATGCACTGATCACGTGACTGATCATGCACTGATCACGTAATATCATGCACTGATCACGTGGCTATCATGCACTGATCACGTGGCTGATCATGCACTGATCACGTGACTGATCATGCACTGATCACGTGGCTATCATGCACTGATCACGTGACTGATCATGCACTGATCACGGGACTGATCATGCACTGATCACGGGCTATCATGCACTGACACATGACTGACATGCACTGATCACGTGGCTGATCATGCACTGATCACGTGACTGATCATGCACTGATCACGTGACTGATCATGCACTGATCACGTGGCTGATCATGCACTGATCACGTGGCTATCATGCACTGATCACGTGGCTGATCATGCACTGATCACGTAGCTACCATGCACTGATCACGTGACTGATCATGCACTGATCACGTAACTGATCATGCACTGATCACGTGGCTGATCATGCACTGATCACGTGGCTGATCATGCACTGATCACGTGACTGATCATGCACTGATCACGTGGCTATCATGCACTGATCACGTGGCTGATCATGCACTGATCACGTGGCTGATCATGCACTGATCACGTGGCTGATCATGCACTGATCACGTGACTGATCATGCACTGATCACGTGACTGATCATGCACTGATCACGTGGCTATCATGCACTGATCACGTGGCTGATCATGCACTGATCACGTGACTGATCATGCACTGATCACGTGACTGATCATGCACTGATCACGTGGCTGATCATGCACTGATACCGTGACTGAGCATGGACTGATCACATGACTATCATGTAGTGATCACGTGACTTAATGGCGCTGATCATGTGACTGATCATGCGCTGATCATGTTTGCTATCATACACTGATCATGTGCCTCTGGAGGCAATAAACAAAGAGCTGAGTAGGCACGAATCAAACAGTCAGCAGGCAATAATCATGGAACTCAGCTGTGAGGAATCATGCTGCTCAGCTGGCAATAATCAAGCAGCTGAGCAGGCAGGAATTACGCAGCACAGCTGGCAATTGTCAAGCAGATGACAGGCAGGAATCGTGCAGCTCAGCTGGCAATTGTCAAGCAGATGAGCAGACAGTAATCACGCAGCTCAGCAGGCCCTGATCACGTGACTGAGCATGCACTGTTCACGTGGCTGATCATACACTGATCACGTGATGATCATGCACTGATCACTTGGATATCATGCACTGATCACGTGGCTGATCATACACTGTTCACGTGTCTGACCATGCACTGATCACGTGGCTGATCATACACTGCTCACGTAACTGATCATGCACTGATCACGTGGCTATCATGCACTGATCACGTGGCTGAACATGCACTGTTCACGTGGCTGATCACACACCTGTCACGTGACATATCATGCACTGATCACGTGGCACTCATGCACTGATCACGTGGCTGATCATGCACTGATCACGTGGCATCATGCACTGATCACGTGGCTATCATGCACTGATCACGTGGCTGATCATGCAATGATCACGTAGCTACCATGTACTGGTCACGTGACTGATCATGCACTGATCACGTAACTGATCATGCACTGATCACGTGGCTGATCATGCACTGATCACGTGGCTGATCATGCACTGATCACGTGACTGATCATGCACTGATCACGTGACTGATCATGCACTGATCACGTGGCTATCATGCACTGATCACGTGGCTATCATGCACTGATCACGTGGCTGATCACACACTGATCACGTGACTGATCATGCACTGATCACGTGACTGATCATGCACTGATCACGTGACTGATCATGCACTGATCACGTGGCTGATCATGCACTGATCACGTGGCTGATCATGCACTGATCACGTGGCTGATCATGCACTGATCACGTGGCTGATCATGCACTGATCACGTGGCTATCATGCACTGATCACGTGGCTGATCATGCACTGATCACGTAGCTACCATGTACTGGTCACGTGACTGATCATGCACTGATCACGTGACTGATCATGCACTGATCACGTGGCTGATCATGCACTGATCACGTGACTGATCATGCACTGATCACGTGACTGATCATGCACTGATCACGTGGCTATCATGCACTGATCACGTGGCTGATCATGCACTGATCACGTGACTGATCATGCACTGATCACGTGACTGATCATGCACTGATCACGTGGCTATCATGCACTGATCACGTGGCTGATCATGCACTGATCACGTGACTGATCATGCACTGATCACGTGACTGATCATGCACTGATCACGTGGCTATCATGCACTGATCACGTGGCTGATCATGCACTGATCACGTGACTGATCATGCACTGATTGACATCATGTAACTGATCATGCACTGATCACGTGGCTGATCATGCACTGATCACGTGACTGATCATGCACTGATCACGTGACTGATCATGCACTGATCACGTGGCTATCATGCACTGATCACGTGGCTGATCATGCACTGATCACGTGACTGATCATGCACTGATCACGTGACTGATCATGCACTGATCACGTGGCTATCATGCACTGATCACGTGGCTGATCATGCACTGATCACGTGGCTATCATGCACTGATCACGTGACTGATCATGCACTGATCACGTGACTGATCATGCACTGATCACGTGACTGATCATGCACTGATCACGTGACTGATCATGCACTGATCACGTGGCTATCATGCACTGATCACGTGGCTGATCATGCACTGATCACGTGGCTGATCATGCACTGATCACGTGACTGATCATGCACTGATCACGTGGCTGATCATGCACTGATCACGTGGCTATCATGCACTGATCACGTGACTGATCATGCACTGATCACGTGGCTATCATGCACTGATCACGTGGCTGATCATGCACTGATCACGCAGCTACCATGCACTGATCACGTGACTGATCATGCACTGATCACGTAACTGATCATGCACTGATCACGTGGCTTATCATGCACTGATCATGTGACTGATCATGTGCTGATCATGTTTGGTGTCATACACTGATCATGTGCCTCTGGAGGCAATGAACAAAGAGCTGAGTAGGCAGGAAACAGTCAGCAGGCAATAATCATGGAACTCAGCTGTGAGAAATCATGCTGCTCAGCTGGCAATAATCAAGCAGCTGAGCAGGCAGGAATTACGCAGCACAGCTGGCAATTGTCAAGCAGATGACAGGCAGGAATCGTGCAGCTCAGCTGGCAATTGTCAAGCAGATGAGCAGACAGTAATCACGCAGCTCAGCAGGCCCTGATCACGTGACTGAGCATGCACTGTTCACGTGGCTGATCACACACTGATCACGTGACTGATCATGCACTGATCACGTGGCTATCATGCACTGATCACGTGACTGATCATGCACTGATCACGTGATATCATGCACTGATCACGTGGCTGATCATGCACTGATCACGTGGCTGATCATGCACTGATCACGTGACTGATCATGCACTGATCACGTGGCTATCATGCACTGATCACGTGGCTGATCATGCACTGATCACGGGACTGATCATGCACTGATCACGGGCTATCATGCACTGACACATGACTGATCATGCACTGATCACGTGGATGATCATGCACTGATCACGTGACTGATCATGCACTGATCACGTGACTGATCATGCACTGATCACGTGGCTGATCATGCACTGATCACGTGGCTATCATGCACTGATCACGTGGCTGATCATGCACTGATCACGTAGCTATCATGCACTGATCACGTGACTGATCATGCACTGATCACGTAACTGATCATGCACTGATCACGTGGCTGATCATGCACTGATCACGTGGCTGATCATGCACTGATCACGTGACTGATCATGCACTGATCACGTGGCTATCATGCACTGATCACGTGGCTGATCATGCACTGATCACGTGACTGATCATGCACTGATCACGTGGCTGATCATGCACTGATCACGTGACTGATCATGCACTGATCACGTGACTGATCATGCACTGATCACGTGGCTATCATGCACTGATCACGTGGCTGATCATGCACTGATCACGTGACTGATCATGCACTGATCACGTGACTGATCATGCACTGATCACGTGGCTGATCATGCACTGATACCGTGACTGAGCATGGACTGATCACATGACTATCATGTAGTGATCACGTGACTTAATGGCGCTGATCATGTGACTGATCATGCGCTGATCATGTTTGCTATCATACACTGATCATGTGCCTCTGGAGGCAATAAACAAAGAGCTGAGTAGGCACGAATCAAACAGTCAGCAGGCAATAATCATGGAACTCAGCTGTGAGGAATCATGCTGCTCAGCTGGCAATAATCAAGCAGCTGAGCAGGCAGGAATTACGCAGCACAGCTGGCAATTGTCAAGCAGATGACAGGCAGGAATCGTGCAGCTCAGCTGGCAATTGTCAAGCAGATGAGCAGACAGTAATCACGCAGCTCAGCAGGCCCTGATCACGTGACTGAGCATGCACTGTTCACGTGGCTGATCATACACTGATCACGTGATGATCATGCACTGATCACTTGGATATCATGCACTGATCACGTGGCTGATCATACACTGTTCACGTGTCTGACCATGCACTGATCACGTGGCTGATCATACACTGCTCACGTAACTGATCATGCACTGATCACGTGGCTATCATGCACTGATCACGTGGCTGATCATGCACTGATCACGTGGCTGATCACACACTGTCACGTGACATATCATGCACTGATCACGTGGCACTCATGCACTGATCACGTGGCTGATCATGCACTGATCACGTGGTATCATGCACTGATCACGTGGCTGATCATGCACTGATCACGTGGCTATCATGCACTGATCACGTGGCTGATCATGCAATGATCACGTGCTATCATGCACTGATCACGTGACTGATCATGCACTGATCACGTGACTGATCATGCACTGATCACGTGGCTGATCATGCACTGATCACGTGGCTGATCATGCACGATCACGTGACTGATCATGCACTGATCACGTGACTGATCATGCACTGATCACGTGGCTGATCATGCACTGATCACGTGGCTATCATGCACTGATCACGTGGCTGATCACACACGATCACGTGACTGATCATGCACTGATCACGTGACTGATCATGCACTGATCACGTGGCTGATCATGCACTGATCACGTGGCTGATCATGCACTGATCACGTGGCTGATCATGCACTGATCACGTGGCTATCATGCACTGATCACGTGGCTGATCATGCAATGATCACGTAGCTACCATGCACTGGTCACGTGACTGATCATGCACTGATCACGTAATTGATCATGCACTGATCACGTGGCTGATCATGCACTGATCACGTGACTGATCATGCACTGATCACGTGACTGATCATGCACTGATCACGTGGCTATCATGCACTGATCACGTGGCTGATCATGCACTGATCACGTGACTGATCATGCACTGATCACGTGACTGATCATGCACTGATCACGTGGCTATCATGCACTGATCACGTGGCTGATCATGCACTGATCACGTGTCTGATCATGCACTGATCACGTGGCTGATCATGCACTGATCACGTAACTGATCATGCACTGATCACGTGGCTATCATGCACTGATCACGTGGCTGATCATGCACTGATCACGTGGCTGATCACACACTGTCACGTGACTGATCATGCACTGATCACGTGGCACTCATGCACTGATCACGTGGCTGATCATACACTGATCACGTGACTGATCATGCACTGATCACGTGGCTATCATGCACTGATCACGTGGCTGATCATGCAATGATCACGTAGCTACCATATACTGATCACGTGACTGATCATGCACTGATCACGTAAATGATCATGCACTGATCACGTGACTGATCATGCACTGATCACGTGACTGATCATGCACTGATCACGTGGCTATCATGCACTGATCACGTGGCTGATCATGCACTGATCACGTAGCAACCATGTACTGGTCACGTGACTGATCATGCACTGATCACGTAATTGATCATGCACTGATCACGTGGCTGATCATGCACTGATCACGTGGCTGATCACACACTGATCACGTGACTGATCATGCACTGATCACGTGGCTATCATGCACTGATCACGTGGCTATCATGCACTGATCACGTGGATATCATGCACTGATCACGTGGCTGATCATGCACTGATCACGTGGCTGATCATGCACTGATCACGTGGCTATCATGCACTGATCACGTGGCTGATCATGCACTGATCACGTGGCTATCATGCACTGATCACGTGACTGATCATGCACTGATCACGTGATTGATCATGCACTGATCACGTGACTGATCATGCACTGATCACGTGGCTGATCATGCACTGATCACGTGACTGATCATGCACTGATCACGTGGCTATCATGCACTGATCACGTGGCTATCATGCACTGATCACGTGGCTATCATGCACTGATCACGTGACTGATCATGCACTGATCACGTGGCTGATCATGCACTGATCACGTGACTGATCATGCACTGATCACGTGGCTGATCATGCACTGATCACGTGGCTATCATGCACTGATCACGTGACTGATCATGCACTGATCACGTGGCTATCATGCACTGATCACGTGGCTGATCATGCACTGATCACGCAGCTACCATGCACTGATCACATGACTGATCATGCACTGATCACGTGACTGATCATGCACTGATCACGTGGCTTATCATGCACTGATCATGTGACTGATCATGCGCTGATCATGTTTGGTATCATACACTGATCATGTGCCTCTGGAGGCAATGAACAAAGAGCTGAGTAGGCACGAAACAGTCAGCAGGCAATAATCATGGAACTCAGCTGTGAGAAATCATGCTGCTCAGCTGGCAATAATCAAGCAGCTGAGCAGGCAGGAATTACGCAGCACAGCTGGCAATTGTCAAGCAGATGACAGGCAGGAATCGTGCAGCTCAGCTGGCAATTGTCAAGCAGATGAGCAGACAGTAATCACGCAGCTCAGCAGGCCCTGATCACGTGACTGAGCATGCACTGTTCACGTGGCTGATCATACACTGATCACGTGACTGATCATGCACTGATCACGTGGCTATCATGCACTGATCACGTGACTGATCATGCACTGATCACGTAATATCATGCACTGATCACGTGGCTATCATGCACTGATCACGTGGCTGATCATGCACTGATCACGTGACTGATCATGCACTGATCACGTGGCTATCATGCACTGATCACGTGGCTGATCATGCACTGATCACGTGACTGATCATGCACTGATCACGGGCTATCATGCACTGATACATGACTGACATGCACTGATCACGTGGCTGATCATGCACTGATCACGTGACTGATCATGCACTGATCACGTGACTGATCATGCACTGATCACGTGGCTGATCATGCACTGATCACGTGGCTATCATGCACTGATCACGTGGCTGATCATGCACTGATCACGTAGCTATCATGCACTGATCACGTGACTGATCATGCACTGATCACGTAATTGATCATGCACTGATCACGTGGCTGATCATGCACTGATCACGTGGCTGATCATGCACTGATCACGTGACTGATCATGCACTGATCACGTGGCTATCATGCACTGATCACGTGGCTGATCATGCACTGATCACGTGACTGATCATGCACTGATCACGTGGCTGATCATGCACTGATCACGTGACTGATCATGCACTGATCACGTGACTGATCATGCACTGATCACGTGGCTATCATGCACTGATCACGTGGCTGATCATGCACTGATCACGTGACTGATCATGCACTGATCACGTGACTGATCATGCACTGATCACGTGGCTGATCATGCACTGATACCGTGACTGAGCATGGACTGATCACATGACTATCATGTAGTGATCACGTGACTTAATGGCTCTGATCATGTGACTGATCATGCGCTGATCATGTTTGCTATCATACACTGATCATGTGCCTCTGGAGGCAATAAACAAAGAGCTGAGTAGGCACGAATCAAACAGTCAGCAGGCAATAATCATGGAACTCAGCTGTGAGGAATCATGCTGCTCAGCTGGCAATAATCAAGCAGCTAGCAGGCAGGAATTACGCAGCACAGCTGGCAATTGTCAAGCAGATGACAGGCAGGAATCGTGCAGCTCAGCTGGCAATTGTCAAGCAGATGAGCAGACAGTAATCACGCAGCTCAGCAGGCCCTGATCACGTGACTGAGCATGCACTGTTCACGTGGCTGATCATACACTGATCACGTGATGATCATGCACTGATCACTTGGATATCATGCACTGATCACGTGGCTGATCATACACTGTTCACGTGTCTGACCATGCACTGATCACGTGGCTGATCATACACTGCTCAGGTAACTGATCATGCACTGATCACGTGGCTATCATGGACTGATCACGTGGCTGAACATGCACTGTTCACGTGGCTGATCACACACCTGTCACGTGACATATCATGCACTGATCACGTGGCACTCATGCACTGATCACGTGGCTGATCATGCACTGATCACGTGGTATCATGCACTGATCACGTGGCTATCATGCACTGATCACGTGGCTATCATGCACTGATCACGTGGCTGATCATGCACTGATCACGTGCTATCATGCACTGATCACGTGACTGATCATGCACTGATCACGTGACTGATCATGCACTGATCACGTGGCTGATCATGCACTGATCACGTGGCTGATCATGCACTGATCACGTGACTGATCATGCACTGATCACGTGACTGATCATGCACTGATCACGTGGCTGATCATGCACTGATCACGTGGCTATCATGCACTGATCACGTGGCTGATCACACACGATCACGTGACTGATCATGCACTGATCACGTGACTATCATGCACTGATCACGTGGCTGATCATGCACTGATCACGTGGCTGATCATGCACTGATCACGTGGCTGATCATGCACTGATCACGTGGCTATCATGCACTGATCACGTGGCTGATCATGCAATGATCACGTAGCTACCATGTACTGGTCACGTGACTGATCATGCACTGATCACGTGACTGATCATGCACTGATCACGTGGCTGATCATGCACTGATCACGTGACTGATCATGCACTGATCACGTGACTGATCATGCACTGATCACGTGGCTATCATGCACTGATCACGTGGCTGATCATGCACTGATCACGTGACTGATCATGCACTGATCACGTGACTGATCATGCACTGATCACGTGGCTATCATGCACTGATCACGTGGCTGATCATGCACTGATCACGTGTCTGATCATGCACTGATCACGTGGCTGATCATGCACTGATCACGTAACTGATCATGCACTGATCACGTGGCTATCATGCACTGATCACGTGGCTGATCATGCACTGATCACGTGGCTGATCACACACTGTCACGTGACTGATCATGCACTGATCACGTGGCACTCATGCACTGATCACGTGGCTGATCATACACTGATCACGTGACTGATCATGCACTGATCACGTGGCTATCATGCACTGATCACGTGGCTGATCATGCACTGATCACGTAGCTACCATGCACTGATCACGTGACTGATCATGCACTGATCACGTAAATGATCATGCACTGATCACGTGACTGATCATGCACTGATCACGTGACTGATCATGCACTGATCACGTGGCTATCATGCACTGATCACGTGGCTGATCATGCACTGATCACGTAGCAACCATGCACTGATCACGTGACTGATCATGCACTGATCACGTAATTGATCATGCACTGATCACGTGACTGATCATGCACTGATCACGTGGCTGATCACACACTGATCACGTGACTGATCATGCACTGATCACGTGGCTATCATGCACTGATCACGTGGCTATCATGCACTGATCACGTGGCTATCATGCACTGATCACGTGGCTGATCATGCACTGATCACGTGGCTATCATGCACTGATCACGTGGCTATCATGCACTGATCACGTGGCTGATCATGCACTGATCACGTGGCTATCATGCACTGATCACGTGACTGATCATGCACTGATCACGTGATTGATCATGCACTGATCACGTGACTGATCATGCACTGATCACGTGGCTGATCATGCACTATCACGTGACTGATCATGCACTGATCACGTGGCTATCATGCACTGATCACGTGGCTATCATGCACTGATCACGTGGCTATCATGCACTATCACGTGACTGATCATGCACTGATCACGTGGCTGATCATGCACTGATCACGTGACTGATCATGCACTGATCACGTGGCTGATCATGCACTGATCACGTAGCTATCATGCACTGATCACGTGACTGATCATGCACTGATCACGTGGCTATCATGCACTGATCACGTGGCTGATCATGCACTGATCACGCAGCTACCATGCACTGATCACGTGACTGATCATGCACTGATCACGTGACTGATCATGCACTGATCACGTGGCTTATCATGCACTGATCATGTGACTGATCATGTGCTGATCATGTTTGGTATCATACACTGATCATGTGCCTCTGGAGGCAATGAACAAAGAGCTGAGTAGGCACGAAACAGTCAGCAGGCAATAATCATGGAACTCAGCTGTGAGAAATCATGCTGCTCAGCTGGCAATAATCAAGCAGCTGAGCAGGCAGGAATTACGCAGCACAGCTGGCAATTGTCAAGCAGATGACAGGCAGGAATCGTGCAGCTCAGCTGGCAATTGTCAAGCAGATGAGCAGACAGTAATCACGCAGCTCAGCAGGCCCTGATCACGTGACTGAGCATGCACTGTTCACGTGGCTGATCATACACTGATCACGTGACTGATCATGCACTGATCACGTGGCTATCATGCACTGATCACGTGACTGTCATGCACTGATCACGTAATATCATGCACTGATCACGTGGCTATCATGCACTGATCACGTGGCTGATCATGCACTGATCACGTGACTGATCATGCACTGATCACGTGGCTATCATGCACTGATCACGTGGCTGATCATGCACTGATCACGGGACTGATCATGCACTGATCACGGGCTATCATGCACTGACACATGACTGACATGCACTGATCACGTGGCTGATCATGCACTGATCACGTGACTGATCATGCACTGATCACGTGACTGATCATGCACTGATCACGTGGCTGATCATGCACTGATCACGTGGCTATCATGCACTGATCACGTGGCTGATCATGCACTGATCACGTAGCTACCATGCACTGATCACGTGACTGATCATGCACTGATCACGTAATTGATCATGCACTGATCACGTGGCTGATCATGCACTGATCACGTGGCTGATCATGCACTGATCACGTGACTGATCATGCACTGATCACGTGGCTATCATGCACTGATCACGTGGCTGATCATGCACTGATCACGTGACTGATCATGCACTGATCACGTGGCTGATCATGCACTGATCACGTGACTGATCATGCACTGATCACGTGACTGATCATGCACTGATCACGTGGCTATCATGCACTGATCACGTGACTGATCATGCACTGATCACGTGACTGATCATGCACTGATCACGTGACTGATCATGCACTGATCACGTGGCTGATCATGCACTGATACCGTGACTGAGCATGGACTGATCACATGACTATCATGTAGTGATCACGTGACTTAATGGCGCTGATCATGTGACTGATCATGCGCTGATCATGTTTGCTATCATACACTGATCATGTGCCTCTGGAGGCAATAAACAAAGAGCTGAGTAGGCACGAATCAAACAGTCAGCAGGCAATAATCATGGAACTCAGCTGTGAGGAATCATGCTGCTCAGCTGGCAATAATCAAGCAGCTGAGCAGGCAGGAATTACGCAGCACAGCTGGCAATTGTCAAGCAGATGACAGGCAGGAATCGTGCAGCTCAGCTGGCAATTGTCAAGCAGATGAGCAGACAGTAATCACGCAGCTCAGCAGGCCCTGATCACGTGACTGAGCATGCACTGTTCACGTGGCTGATCATACACTGATCACGTGATGATCATGCACTGATCACTTGGATATCATGCACTGATCACGTGGCTGATCATACACTGTTCACGTGTCTGACCATGCACTGATCACGTGGCTGATCATACACTGCTCACGTAACTGATCATGCACTGATCACGTGGCTATCATGCACTGATCACGTGGCTGAACATGCACTGTTCACGTGGCTGATCACACACCTGTCACGTGACATATCATGCACTGATCACGTGGCACTCATGCACTGATCACGTGGCTGATCATGCACTGATCACGTGGCTATCATGCACTGATCACGTGGCTATCATGCACTGATCACGTGGCTATCATGCACTGATCACGTGGCTGATCATGCACTGATCACGTGCTATCATGCACTGATCACGTGACTGATCATGCACTGATCACGTGACTGATCATGCACTGATCACGTGGCTATCATGCACTGATCACGTGGCTGATCATGCACGATCACGTGACTGATCATGCACTGATCACGTGACTGATCATGCACTGATCACGTGGCTGATCATGCACTGATCACGTGGCTATCATGCACTGATCACGTGGCTGATCACACACGTATCACGTGACTGATCATGCACTGATCACGTGACTGATCATGCACTGATCACGTGGCTGATCATGCACTGATCACGTGGCTGATCATGCACTGATCACGTGGCTGATCATGCACTGATCACGTGGCTATCATGCACTGATCACGTGGCTGATCATGCAATGATCACGTAGCTACCATGTACTGGTCACGTGACTGATCATGCACTGATCACGTGACTGATCATGCACTGATCACGTGGCTGATCATGCACTGATCACGTGACTGATCATGCACTGATCACGTGACTGATCATGCACTGATCACGTGGCTATCATGCACTGATCACGTGGCTGATCATGCACTGATCACGTGACTGATCATGCACTGATCACGTGACTGATCATGCACTGATCACGTGGCTATCATGCACTGATCACGTGGCTGATCATGCACTGATCACGTGACTGATCATGCACTGATCACGTGGCTGATCATGCACTGATCACGTGACTGATCATGCACTGATCACGTGGCTATCATGCACTGATCACGTGGCTGATCATGCACTGATCACGTGGCTGATCATGCACTGATCACGTGACTGATCATGCACTGATCACGTGGCACTCATGCACTGATCACGTGGCTGATCATACACTGATCACGTGACTGATCATGCACTGATCACGTGGCTATCATGCACTGATCACGTGGCTGATCATGCAATGATCACGTAGCTACCATGCACTGATCACGTGACTGATCATGCACTGATCACGTGACTGATCATGCACTGATCACGTGACTGATCATGCACTGATCACGTGACTGATCATGCACTGATCACGTGGCTATCATGCACTGATCACGTGGCTGATCATGCACTGATCACGTAGCAATCATGCACTGATCACGTGACTGATCATGCACTGATCACGTGATTGATCATGCACTGATCACGTGACTGATCATGCACTGATCACGTGGCTGATCATGCACTGATCACGTGACTGATCATGCACTGATCACGTGGCTATCATGCACTGATCACGTGGCTATCATGCACTGATCACGTGGCTATCATGCACTGATCACGTGGCTGATCATGCACTGATCACGTGGCTATCATGCACTGATCACGTGGCTATCATGCACTGATCACGTGGCTGATCATGCAATGATCACGTAGCTATCATGCACTGGTCACGTGACTGATCATGCACTGATCACGTAATTGATCATGCACTGATCACGTGACTGATCATGCACTGATCACGTGGCTGATCACACTGATCACGTGACTGATCATGCACTGATCACGTGGCTATCATGCACTGATCACGTGGCTATCATGCACTGATCACGTGGCTATCATGCACTGATCACGTGACTGATCATGCACTGATCACGTGGCTGATCATGCACTGATCACGTGGCTATCATGCACTGATCACGTGGCTGATCATGCACTGATCACGTAGCTACCATGCACTGATCACGTGACTGATCATGCACTGATCACGTGACTGATCATGCACTGATCACGTGGCTGATCATGCACTGATCACGTGGCTATCATGCACTGATCACGTGGCTGATCATGCAATGATCACGCAGCTACCATGCACTGATCACGTGACTGATCATGCACTGATCACGTGGCTGATCATGCACTGATCACGTGACTGATCATGCACTGATCACGTGACTGATCATGCACTGATCACGTGGCTATCATGCACTGATCACGTGGCTGATCATGCACTGATCACGTGACTGATCATGCACTGATCACGTGACTGATCATGCACTGATCACGTGGCTGATCATGCACTGATCACGTGGCTATCATGCACTGATCACGTGGCTGATCATGCACTGATCACGTGACTGATCATGCACTGATCACGTGGTATCATGCACTGATCACGTGGCTGATCATGCACTGATCACGTGGCTGATCATGCACTGATCACGTGGCTGATCATGCACTGATCACGTGGCTGATCATGCACTGATCACGTGGCTATCATGCACTGATCACGTGGCTGATCATGCACTGATCACGTAGCTGACATGCACTGATCACGTGACTGATCATGCACTGATCACGTGACTGATCATGCACTGATCACGTGACTGATCATGCACTGATCACGTGATGATCATGCACTGATCACGTGGCTATCATGCACTGATCACGTGGCTGATCATGCATGATCACGTAGCTACCATGCACTGATCACGTGACTGATCATGCACTGATCACGTAATTGATCATGCACTGATCACGTGGCTGATCATGCACTGATCACGTGACTGATCATGCACTGATCACGTGACTGATCATGCACTGATCACGTGGCTATCATGCACTGATCACGTGGCTGATCATGCACTGATCACGTGTCTGATCATGCACTGATCACGTGGCTGATCATGCACTGATCACGTGACTGATCATGCACTGATCACGTGGCTATCATGCACTGATCACGTGGCTGATCATGCACTGATCACGTGGCTGATCATGCACTGATCACGTGACTGATCATGCACTGATCACGTGGCATCATGCACTGATCACGTGACTGATCACACATGATCACGTGACTGATCATGCACTGATCACGTGGCTATCATGCACTGATCACGTGGCTGATCATGCACTGATCACGTGACTGATCATGCACTGATCACGTGACTATCATGCACTGATCACGTGACTTCATGCACTGATCACGTGACTGATCATGCACTGATCACGTGGCTATCATGCACTGATCACGTGGCTGATCATGCAATGATCACGTAGCTACCATGCACTGATCACGTGACTGATCATGCACTGATCACGTGACTGATCATGCACTGATCACGTGGCTGATCATGCACTGATCACGTGGCTATCATGCACTGATCACGTGGCTGATCATGCACTGATCACGTAGCTACCATGCACTGGTCACGTGACTGATCATGCACTGATCACGTGACTGATCATGCACTGATCACGTGGCTGATCATGCACTGATCACGTGGCTGATCACACACGATCACGTGACTGATCATGCACTGATCACGTGACTGATCATGCACTGATCACGTGGCTATCATGCACTGATCACGTGGCTATCATGCACTGATCACGTGGCTGATCACACTGATCACGTGACTGATCATGCACTGATCACGTGGCTATCATGCACTGATCACGTGGCTGATCATGCACTGATCACACAGCTATCATGCACTGATCACGTGACTGATCATGCACTGATCACATGACTGATCATGCACTGATCACGTGGCTTATCATGCACTGATCATGTGACTGATCATGCGCTGATCATGTTTGGTATCATACACTGATCATGTGCCTCTGGAGGCAATGAACAAAGAGCTGAGTAGGCACGAATCAGTCAGCAGGCAATAATCATGGAACTCAGCTGTGAGAAATCATGCTGCTCAGCTGGCAATAATCAAGCAGCTGAGCAGGCAGGAATTACGCAGCACAGCTGGCAATTGTCAAGCAGATGACAGGCAGGAATCGTGCAGCTCAGCTGGCAATTGTCAAGCAGATGAGCAGACAGTAATCACGCAGCTCAGCAGGCCCTGATCACGTGACTGATCATGCACTGATCACGTGGCTGATCATGCACTGATCACGTGACTGATCATGCACTGATCACGTGGCTGATCATGCACTGATCACGTGACTGATCATGCACTGATCACGTGACTGATCATGCACTGATCACGTGGCTATCATGCACTGATCACGTGGCTGATCATGCACTGATCACGTGGCTGATCATGCACTGATCACGTGGCTGATCATGCACTGATCACGTGGCTATCATGCACTGATCACGTGGCTGATCATGCATGATCACGCAGCTACCATGCACTGATCACGTGACTGATCATGCACTGATCACGTGACTGATCATGCACTGATCACGTGGCTATCATGCACTACTCACGTGGCTGATCATGCAATGATCACGTAGCTACCATGTACTGGTCACGTGACTGATCATGCACTGATCACGTGACTGATCATGCACTGATCACGTGGCTATCATGCACTGATCACGTGACTGATCATGCACTGATCACGTCTATATCATGCACTGATCACATGACTGCCCATGCACTGATCACGTGGATGATCATGCACTGATCACGTGACTGATCATGCACTGATCACGTGGCTGATCATGCACTGATCACGTGACTGATCATGCACTGATCACATGACTATCATGCACTGATCACGTGACTTCAATGCACTGATCACGTGACTGATCATGCACTGATCATGTGGCTATCATGCACTGATCACGTGGCTGATCATGCAATGATCACGTAGCTACCATGCACTGATCACGTGACTGATCATGCACTGATCACGTGACTGATCATGCACTGATCACGTGGCTGATCATGCACTGATCACGTGGCTGATCACACATGATCACGTGACTGATCATGCACAGATCACGTGACTGATCATGCACTGATCACGTGGCTATCATGCACTGATCACGTGGCTATCATGCACTGATCACGTGGCTGATCACACTGATCACGTGACTGATCATGCACTGATCACGTGGCTATCATGCACTGATCACGTGGCTGATCATGCACTGATCACACAGCTACCATGCACTGATCACGTGACTGATCATGCACTGATCACGTACTGATCATGCACTGATCACGTGGCTTATCATGCACTGATCATGTGACTGATCATGCACTGATCATGTTTGGTGTCACACACTGATCATGTGCCTCTGGAGGCAATGAAAATAGAGCTGAGTAGGCAGGAATCAGTCAGCAGGCTATAATCATGGAACTCAGCTCTGAGAAATCATGCTGCTCAGCTGGCAATAATCAAGCAGATGAGCAGGCAGGAATTACGCAGCACAGCTGGCAATTGTCAAGCAGATGACAGGCAGGAATCGTGCAGCTCAGCTGGCAATTGTCAAGCAGATGAGCAGACAGTAATCACGCAGCTCAGCAGGCCCTGATCACGTGACTGAGCATGCACTGTTCACGTGGCTGATCACACACTGATCACGTGACTGATCATGCACTGATCACGTGACTGATCATGCACTGATCACGTGGCTATCATGCACTGATCACGTGGCTGATCATACACTGATCACGGGACTGATCATGCACTGATCACGGGCTATCATGCACTGACTACATGACTCCACATGCACTGATCACGTGGCTGATCATGCACTGATCACGTGATGATCATGCACTGATCACGTGACTGATCATGCACTGATCACGTGGCTGATCATGCACTGATCACGTGGCTATCATGCACTGATCACGTGGCTGATCAGGCAATGATCACGTAGCTACCATGTACTGGTCACGTGACTGATCATGCACTGATCACGTAATTGATCATGCACTGATCACGTGGCTGATCATGCACTGATCACGTGGCTGATCATGCACTGATCACGTGACTGATCATGCACTGATCACGTGGCTATCATGCACTGATCACGTGGCTGGACATACACTGATCACGTGCCTGGTCATGCACTGATCACGTGGCTGATCATGCACTGATCACGTGACTGATCATGCACTGATCACGTGTCTGATCATGCACTGATCACGTGGCTATCATGCACTGATCACGTGGCTGATCATGCAATGATCACCTAACTACCATGTACTGGTCACATGACTGATCATGCACTGATCACGTGACTGATCATGCACTGAGCACGTGGCTATCATGCACTACTCACGTGGCTGATCATGCAATGTTCATGTAGCTACCAAGTACAGGTCACGTGAATGATCATACACTGATCAGGTGACTGATCATGCACTGATCACGTGGCTATCATGCACTGATCACGTGACTGATCATGCACTGATCACGTCTATATCATGCACTGATCACATGACTGCCCATGCACTGATCACGTGGATGATCATACACTAATCATGTGACAGATCATGCACTGATCACGTGGCTGATCATGCACTGATACCGTGACTGAGCATGGACTGATCACATGACTATAATGTAGTGATCACGTGACTTAATGGCGCTGATCATGTGACTGATCATGCGCTGATCATGTTTGCTATCATACACTGATCATGTGCCTCTGGAGGCAATAAACAAAGCTGAGTAGGCACGAATCAAACAGTCAGCAGGCAATAATCATGGAACTCAGGTGTGAGGAATCATGCTGCTCAGCTGGCAATAATCAAGCAGCTGAGCAGGCAGGAATTACGCAGCAGAGCTGACAATTGTCAAGCAGATGACAGGCAGGAATGGTGCAGCTCAGCTGGCAATTGTCAAGCAGATGAGCAGACAGTAATCACGCAGCTCAGCAGGCCCTGAACACGTGACTGAGCATGCACTGTTCACGTGGCTGATCATACACTGATCACGTGATTGATCATGCACTGATCACTTGGATATCATGCACTGATCACGTGGCTGATCATACACTGTTCACGTGTCTGACCATGCACTGATCACGTGGCTGATAATACACTGCTCACGTAACTGATCATGCACTGATCACGTGGCTATCATGCACTGAATACGTGGATGAACATGCACTGTTCACATGGCTGATCACACACCTGTCACGTGACATATCATGCACTGATCACGAGGCACTCATGCACTGATCACGTGGCTGATCATACTCTGCTCAGGAAACTCATCATGCACACATCACCTGGCTATCATGCACTGCTCACGTGGTTCGTCATGGAATGATCACGAATCTACCATATACTGGTCACGTGACTGATCATGCACAGATCACGTAAATGATCATGCACTGATCACGTGACTGATCATGTACTGATCACGTGACTGATCATGCACTGATCACGTGGCTATCATGCACTGATCACGTGACTGCGCATGCACTGATCACGTGGCTGATCATGCACTGATCACATGGCTCATCATGCACTGATCACGTGTTTATCAGGCACTGATCAGTGACTGACAGGCACTGATCATGGGACTGTGCACGCACTGATCACGTGGCTATCATGCACTGATCACGTGACTGCGCATGCACTGATCACGTGGCTGATCATGCACTGATCACGTGGCTGATCATGCACTGATCACGTGTTTATCAGGCACTGATCAGTGACTGACAGGCGCTGATCAGGGGACTGTGCATGCACTGATCAGGTGGCTCATCAAGAACTGACCACCTGACTGCGCATGCAGTGATCACGTGGCTGGTCATGCACTGATCACGTGTTTATCATACGGTGATCACGTGACTCAGAGGCGCTGATCACGTGACTGTGCCGTCAGTGATCACGTGGCTGAGCAGGCACTGATATCGTGACTGAGCATGCACTGATCATGTGCCGGGAGCCGGGAGGCATTCCACTCTGGACAAAGGTCATGAGCAAGGAGGCTCGGCATACGCAAATGCGGGATCGAGCCTCAGGAGTCCACCCGGATGTTCTCGAGCATCTCCCCCCCCCAAAAAACCCTGAGTCTGCCTACTGTATTGCTTTGTGCTCTCACCTCTGATTTCACTGGGGGCTGTCCCCCACCACCATCTCGCTCTCTCTGTCACAGAGTTAACTTAGAGCTCCAATTCATAAAGTTCCTTGTCATTCTTCCCTTTAACTTCCAGCTGAGTCTCCATCTGGAGCGCGGAACCCACCACGCTTACTAATTATGCCTGGGCTGCTAAGACCCACTCGAGAAGGTGTCTAGGGTGAGGCACCTTTCGCTATTCGAGAGGGCGCCTGCGGCCTAGGTAAGTGGTGCAAACTTCTTGTCTTGAAGTTTGATTGGTCTTCCGCGTAAACCAAGCTACTCAGTCTCTTTTCTCCACCGAATTTTCCTACTGAGCTCTCCTCATACTATTATTCTTGACATCTCTGATTAGCATATAAATAGTCGCCTAGGCCATCTCTCCTTCGAATACCCTGGATCAGTTGGGGCTGGTCCCCGGCAGGTGGTGACCGAACAGGGACCTCAGGAGGCAATACTCAAAGAGCTGAGCAGACACGAACCACGCAACCAGCAGGCAATAAGCATGGAGCTCAGCAGTGACGTATCATGCTGCTCAACTGGCAATAATCAAGCACGTGACCAGGCAGGAATCACGCAGCTCAGCTGGCAATTGTCAAGCAGATGAGCCGACAGAAATCACGCAGCTCAGCTGGCAATTCTCATGCAGATGAGCCGGCAGGGATCACGCAGCTCAGCAGGCCCTCATCACGTGACTCTGCAGGCACTGATCACGTGGCTGATCAAGTCCAGATCACGTGACTGAGCATGCACTGATCACGTGGCTATCATGCACTGATCACGTGACTGCGCATGCACTGATGACGTGGCTGATCATGCACTGATCACATGGCTCATCATGCACTGATCACGTGTTTATCAGGCAATGATCAGTGACTGACAGGCGCTGATCATGGGACTGTGCACGCACTGATCACGTGGCTATCATGCACTGATCACGTGACTGCGCATGCACTGATGACGTGGCTGTTCGGGCACTGATCACGTGTTTATCAGGCAGTGATCAGTGACTGACAGGCGCTGATTAGGGGACTGTGCACGCACTGATCAGGTGGCTGATCAGGAACTGACCACCTGACTGCGCATGCAGTGATCACGTGGCTGGTCGTTCACTGATCACGTGTTTATCATACGGTGATCACGTGACTGAGAGGCGCTGATCACGTGACTGTGCCGTCAGTGATCACGTGGCTGAGCAGGCACTGATATCGTGACTGAGCATGCACTGATCATGTGCCGGGAGCCGGGGAGGCATTCCACTCTGGACAAAGGTCATGAGGAAGGAGGCTCGGCATACGCAAATGCGGGATCGAGACTCAGGAGTCCACCCGGATGATCTCGAGCATCTCCCCCCCAAAAAAAAACCGGAGTCTGCCTACTGTATTGCTTTGTGCTCTCACCTCTGATTTCATTGGGGGCTGTCCCCCACCACCATCTCGCTCTCTCTGTCAAAGAGTTAACTTACAGCTCCAATTCATAAAGTTCCTTGTCATTCTTCCCTTTAACTTCCAGCTGAGTCTCCATCTGGAGCGCGGAACCCACCACGCTTACTAATTATGCCTGGGCTGCTAAGACCCACTCGAGAAGGTGTCTAGGGTGAGGCACCTTTCGCTATTCGAGAGGGCGCCTGCGGCCTACGTAAGTGGAGCAAACTTCTTGTCTTGAAGTTTGATTGGTCTTCGGCGTAAACCAAGCTACTCAGTCTCTTTTCTCCACCGAATTTTCCTACTGAGCTCTCCTCATACTATTATTCTTGACATCTCTGATTAGCATATAAATAGTCGCCTAGGCCATCTCTCCTTCGAATATCCTGGATCAGTTGGGGCTGGTCCCCGGCAGGTGGCGACCGAACAGGGACCTCAGGAGGCAATACTCAAAGAGCTGAGCAGACACGAACCACGCAATCAGCAGGCAATAAGCATGGAGCTCAGCAGTGACGAATCATGCTGCTCAACTGACAATAATCAAGCACGAGACCAGGCAGGAATCCCGCAGCTCAGCTGGCAATTGTCAAGCAGATGAGCCGACAGGAATCACGCAGCTCAGCTGGCAATTGTCATGCAGATGAGCCGGCAGGAATCACGCAGCTCAGCAGGCCGATCACGTGACTCTGCAGGCACTGATCACGTGGCTGATCAAGTCCAGATCACGTGACTGAGCATGCACTGATCACGTGGCTATCATGCACTGATCACGTGACTGCGCATGCACTGATCACGTGGCTGATCATGCACTGATCACATGGCTCATCATGCACTGATCACGTGTTTATCAGGCAGTGATCAGTGACTGACAGGCGCTGATCAGGGGACTGTGCACGCACTGATCAGGTGGCTGATCAGGAACTGACCACCTGACCGCGCATGCAGTGATCACGTGGCTGGTCGTTCACTGATCACGTGTTTATCATACGGTGATCACGTGACTGAGAGGCGCTGATCACGTGACTGTTCCGTCAGTGATCACGTGGCTGAGCAGGCACTGATATCGTGACTGAGCATGCACTGATCATGTGCCGGGAGCCGGGGAGGCATTCCACTCTGGACAAAGGTCATGAGGAAGGAGGCTCGGCATACGCAAATGCGGGATCGAGCCTCAGGAGTCCACCCGGATGTTCTCGAGCATCTCCCCCCAAAAAAACCGGAGTCTGCCTACTGTATTGCTTTGTGCTCTCACCTCTGATTTCACTGGGGGCTGTCCCCCACCACCATCTCGCTCTCTCTGTCAAAGAGTTAACTTAGAGCTCCAATTCATAAAGTTCCTTGTCATTCTTCCCTTTAACTTCCAGCTGAATCTCCATCTGGAGCGCGGAACCCACCACGCTTACTAATTATGCCTGGGCTGCTAAGACCCACTCGAGAAGGTGTCTAGGGTGAGGCACCTTTAGCTATTCGAGAGGGCGCCTGCGGCCTACGTAAGTGGTGCAAACTTCTTGTCTTGAAGTTTGATTGGTCTTCCGCGTAAACCAAGCTACTCAGTCTCTTTTCTCCACCGAATTTTCCTACTGAGCTCTCCTCATACTATTATTCTTGACATCTCTGACTAGCATATAAATAGTCGCCTAGGCCATCTCTCCTTCGAATACCCTGGATCAGTTGGGGCTGGTCCCCGGCAGGTGGCGACCGAACAGGGACCTCAGGAGGCAATACTCAAAGAGCTGAGCAGACACGAACCACGCAACCAGCAGGCAATAAGCATGGAGCTCAGCAGTGACGAAACATGCTGCTCAACTGGCAATAATCAAGCACGTGACCAGGCAGGAATCACGCAGCTCAGCTGGCAATTGTCAAGCAGATGAGCCGACAGGAATCAGGCAGCTCAGCTGGCAATTGTCAAGCAGATGAGCCGACAGGAATCACGCAGCTCAGCTGGCAATTTTCATGCAGATGAGCTGGCAGGAATCACGCTGCTCAGCAGGCCCTGATCACGTGACTCTGCAGGCACTGATCACGTGGCTGATCAAGTCCAGATCACGTGACTGAGCATGCACTGATCACGTGGCTATCATGCACTGATGACGTGACTGCGCATGCACTGATGACGTGGCTGATCGGGCACTGATCACATGGCTAATCATGCACTGATCACGTGTTTATCAGGCAATGATCAGTGACTGACAGGCGCTGATCATGGGACTGTGCACGCACTGATCACGTGGCTATCATGCACTGATCACGTGTCTGCGCATGCACTGATGACGTGGCTGTTCGGGCACTGATCACGTGTTTATCAGGCAGTGATCAGTGACTGACAGGCGCTGATCAGGGGACTGTGCACGCACTGATCAGGTGGCTCATCAGGAACTGACCACCTGACCGCGCATGCAGTGATCACGTGGCTGGTCGTTCACTGATCACGTGTTTATCATACGGTGATCACGTGACTGAGAGGCGCTGATCACGTGACTGTGCCATCAGTGATCACGTGGCTGAGCAGGCACTGATATCGTGACTGAGCATGCACTGATCATGTGCCGGGAGCCGGGGAGGCATTCCACTCTGGACAAAGGTCATGAGGAAGGAGGCTCGGCATACGGAAATGCGGGATCGAGCCTCAGGAGTCCACCCGGATGTTCTCGAGCATCTCCCCCCCAAAAAAACCGGAGTCTGCCTACTGTATTGCTTTGTGCTCTCACCTCTGATTTCACTGGGGGCTGTCCCCCACCACCATCTCGCTCTCTCTGTCAAAGAGTTAACTTAGAGCTCCAATTCATAAAGTTCCTTGTCATTCTTCCCTTTAACTTCCAGCTGAGTCTCCATCTGGAGCGCAGAACCCACCACGCTTACTAATTATGCCTGGGCTGCTAAGACCCACTCGAGAAGGTGTCTAGGGTGAGGCACCTTTCGCTATTCGAGAGGGCGCCTGCGGCCTACGTAAGTGGTGCAAACTTCTTGTCTTGAAGTTTGATTGGTCTTCCGCGTAAACCAAGCTACTCAGTCTCTTTTCTCCACCGAATTTTCCTACTGAGCTCTCCTCATATTATTATTCTTGACATCTCTGATTAGCATATAAATAGTCGCCTAGGCCATCTCTCCTTCGAATACCCTGGATCAGTTGGGGCTGGTCCCCGGCAGGTGGCGACCGAACAGGGACCTCAGGAGGCAATACTCAAAGAGCTGAGCAGACACGAACCACGCAACCAGCAGGCAATAAGCATGGAGCTCAGCAGTGACGCATCATGCTGCTCAACTGGCAATAATCAAGCACGTGACCAGGCAGGAATCACGCAGCTCAGCTGGCAATTGTCAAGCAGATGAGCGGACAGGAATCACGCAGCTCAGCTGGCAATTGTCATGCAGATGAGCCGGCAGGAATCACGCAGCTCAGCAGGCCCTGATCACGTGACTCTGCAGGCACTGATCACGTGGCTGATCAAGTCCAGATCACGTGACTGAGCATGCACTGATCACGTGGCTATCATGCACTGATGACGTGACTGCGCATGCACTGATGACGTGGCTGATCGGGCACTGATCACATGGCTCATCATGCACTGATCACGTGTTTATCAGGCAATGATCAGTGACTGACAGGCGCTGATCATGGGACTGTGCACGCACTGATCACGTGGCTATCATGCACTGATCACGTGACTGCGCATGCACTGATGACGTGGCTGTTCGGGCACTGATCACGTGTTTATCAGGCAGTGATCAGTGACTGACAGGCGCTGATCAGGGGACTGTGCACGCACTGATCAGGTGGCTGATCAGGAACTGACCACCTGACCGCGCATGCAGTGATCACGTGGCTGGTCGTTCACTGATCACGTGTTTATCATACGGTGATCACGTGACTGTGAGGCGCTGATCACGTGACTGTGCCGTCAGTGATCACGTGGCTGAGCAGGCACTGATATCGTGACTCAGCATGCACTGATCATGTGCCGGGAGCCGGGGAGGCATTCCACTCTGGACAAAGGTCATGAGGAAGGAGGCTCGGCATACGCAAATGCGGGATCGAGCCTCAGGAGTCCACCCGGATGTTCTCGAGCATCTCCCCCCCCCAAAAAAACCAGAGTCTGCCTACTGTATTGCTTTGTGCTCTCACCTCTGATTTCATTGGGGGCTGTCCCCCACCACCATCTCGCTCTCTCTGTCAAAGAGTTAACTTACAGCTCCAATTCATAAAGTTCCTTGTCATTCTTCCCTTTAACTTCCAGCTGAGTCTCCATCTGGAGCGCGGAACCCACCACGCTTACTAATTATGCCTGGGCTGCTAAGACCCACTCGAGAAGGTGTCTAGGGTGAGGCACCTTTCGCTATTCGAGAGGGCGCCTGCGGCCTATGTAAGTGGTGCAAACTTCTTGTCTTGAAGTTTGATTGGTCTTCCGCGTAAACCAAGCTACTCAGTCTCTTTTCTCCACCGAATTTTCCTACTGAGCTCTCCTCATACTATTATTCTTGACATCTCTGATTAGCATATAAATAGTCGCCTAGGCCATCTCTCCTTCGAATACCCTGGATCAGTTGGGGCTGGTCCCCGGCAGGTGGCGACCGAACAGGGACCTCAGGAGGCAATACTCAAAGAGCTGAGCAGACACGAACCACGCAACCAGCAGGCAATAAGCATGGAGCTCAGCAGTGACGAATCATGCTGCTCAACTGGCAATAATCAAGCACGTGACCAGGCAGGAATCACGCAGCTCAGCTGGCAATTGTCAAGCATATGAGCCGACAGGAATCACGCAGCTCAGCTGGCAATTGTCATGCAGATGAGCCGGCAGGAATCACGCAGCTCAGCAGGCCCTGATCACGTGACTCTGCAGGCACAGATCACGTGGCTGATCAAGTCCAGATCACGTGACTGAGCATGCACTGATCACGTGGCTATCATGCACTGATGACGTGACTGCGCATGCACTGATGACGTGGCTGATCGGGCACTGATCACATGGCTCATCATGCACTGATCACGTGTTTATCAGGCAATGATCAGTGACTGACAGGCGCTGATCATGGGACTGTGCACGCACTGATCACGTGGCTATCATGCACTGATCACGTGACTGCGCATGCACTGATGACGTGGCTGTTCGGGCACTGAGCACGTGTTTATCAGGCAGTGATCAGTGACTGACAGGCGCTGATCAGGGGACTGTGCACGCACTGATCAGGTGGCTGATCAGGAACTGACCACCTGACCGCGCATGCAGTGATCACGTGGCTGGTCGTTCACTGATCACGTGTTTATCATACGGTGATCACGTGACTGAGAGGCGCTGATCACGTGACTGTGCCGTCAGTGATCACGTGGCTGAGCAGGCACTGATATCGTGACTGAGCATGCACTGATCATGTGCCGGGAGCCGGGGAGGCATTCCACTCTGGACAAAGGTCATGAGGAAGGAGGCTCGGCATACGCAAATGCGGGATCAAGCCTCAGGAGTCCACCCGGATGTTCTCGAGCATCTCCCCCCAAAAAAACCGGAGTCTGCCTACTGTATTGCTTTGTGCTCTCACCTCTGATTTCACTGGGGGCTGTCCCCCACCACCATCTCGCTCTCTCTGTCAAAGAGTTAACTTAGAGCTCCAATTCATAAAGTTCCTTGTCATTCTTCCCTTTAACTACCAGCTGAGTCTCCATCTGGAGCGCAGAACCCACCACGCTTACTAATTATGCCTGGGCTGCTAAGACCCACTCGAGAAGGTGTCTAGGGTGAGGCACCTTTCGCTATTCGAGAGGGCGCCTGCGGCCTACGTAAGTGGTGCAAACTTCTTGTCTTGAAGTTTGATTGGTCTTCCGCGTAAACCAAGCTACTCAGTCTCTTTTCTCCACCGAATTTTCCTACTGAGCTCTCCTCATACTATTATTCTTGACATCTCTGATTAGCATATAAATAGTTGCCTAGGCTATCTCTCCTTCGAATACCCTGGATCAGTTGGGGCTGGTCCCCGGCAGGTGGCGACCGAACAGGGACCTCAGGAGGCAATACTCAAAGAGCTGAGCAGACACGAACCACGCAACCAGCAGGCAATAAGCATGGAGCTCAGCAGTGACGCATCATGCTGCTCAACTGGCAATAATCAAGCCCGTGACCAGGCAGGAATCACGCAGCTCAGCTGGCAATTGTCAAGCAGATGAGCCGACAGGAATCACGCAGCTCAGCTGGCAATTGTCATGCAGATGAGCCGGCAGGAATCACGCAGCTCAGCAGGCAATTGTCATGCAGATGAGCCAGCAGGAATCACTCAGCTCAGCAGGCACTGATCACGTGACTCTGCATGCACTGATCACGTGGCTGATCATCACTGATCACGTGACTGATCATGCACTGATCACGTGGCTATCATGCACTGATCACGTGACTGCGCATGCACTGATCACGTGGCTGATCATGCACTGATCACGTGGCTGATCATGCACTGATCACGTGTTTATCAGGCAGTGATCAGTGACTCACAGGCGCTGATCAGGGGACTGTGCACGCACTGATCAGGTGGCTGATCAGGAACTGACCACCTGACCGCGCATGCAGTGATCACGTGGCTGGTCGTTCACTGATCACGTGTTTATCATACGGTGATCACGTGACTGAGAGCCGCTGATCACGTGACTGTGCCGTCAGTGATCACGTGGCTGAGCAGGCACTGATATCGTGACTGAGCATGCACTGATCATGTGCCGGGAGCCGGGGAGGCATTCCACTCTGGACAAAGGTCATGAGGAAGGAGGCTCGGCATACGCAAATGCGGGATCGAGCCTCAGGAGTCCACCAGGATGTTCTCGAGCATCTCCCCCCAAAAAAACCGGAGTCTGCCTACTGTATTGCTTTGTGCTCTCACCTCTGATTTCACTGGGGGCTGTCCCCCACCACCATCTCGCTCTCTCTGTCAAAGAGTTAACTTACAGCTCCAATTCATAAAGTTCCTTGTCATTCTTCCCTTTAACTTCCAGCTGAGTCTCCATCTGTAGCGCGGAACCCACCACGCTGACTAATTATGCCTGTGCTGCTAAGACCCACTCGAGAAGGTGTCTAGGGTGAGGCACCTTTCGCTATTCAAGAGGGCGCCTGCGGCCTACGTAAGTGCTGCAAACTTCTTGTCTTGAAGTTTGATTGGTCTTTTGCGTAAACCAAGCTACTCAGTCTCTTTTCTCCACCGAATTTTCCTACTGAGCTCTCCTCATACTATTATTCTTGACATCTCTGATTAGCATATAAATAGTCGCCTAGGCCATCTCTCCTTCGAATACCCTGGATCAGTTGGGGCTGGTGCCCGGCAGGTGGCGACCGAACAGGGACCTCAGGAGGCAATACTCAAAGAGCTGAGCAGACACGAACCACGCAACCAGCAGGCAATAAGCATGGAGCTCAGCAGTGACGCATCATGCTGCTCAACTGGCAATAATCAAGCACGTGACCAGGCAGGAATCACGCAGCTCAGCTGGCAATTGTCAAGCAGATGAGCCGACAGGAATCACGCAGCTCAGCTGGCAATTGTCATGCAGATGAGCCGGCAGGAATCACGCAGCTCAGCAGGCCCTGATCACGTGACTCTGCAGGCACTGATCACGTGGCTGATCAAGTCCAGATCACGTGACTGAGCATGCACTGATCACGTGGCTATCATGCACTGATGACGTGACTGCGCATGCACTGATGACGTGGCTAATCGGGCACTGATCACATGGCTCATCATGCACTGATCACGTGTTTATCAGGCAATGATCAGTGACTGACAGGCGCTGATCATGGGACTGTGCACGCACTGATCACGTGGCTATCATGCACTGATCACGTGACTGCGCATGCACTGATGACGTGGCTGTTCGGGCACTGATCACGTGTTTATCAGGCAGTGATCAGTGACTGACAGGCGCTGATCAGGGGACTGTGCACGCACTGATCAGGTGGCTGATCAGGAACTGACCACCTGACCGCGCATGCAGTGATCACGTGGCTGGTCGTTCACTGATCACGTGTTTATCATACGGTGATCACGTGACTGAGAGGCGCTGATCACGTGACTGTGCCGTCAGTGATCACGTGGCTGAGCAGGCACTGATATCGTGACTGAGCATGCACTGATCATGTGCCGGGAGCCGGGGAGGCATTCCACTCTGGACAAAGGTCATGAGCAAGGAGGCTCGGCATACGCAAATGCGGGATGGAGCCTCAGGAGTCCACCCGGATGTTCTCGAGCATCTCCCCCCCCCAAAAAATCCGGAGTCTGCCTACTGTATTGCTTTGTGCTCTCACCTCTGATTTCACTGGGAGCTGTCCCCCACCACCATCTCGCTCTCTCTGTCAAAGAGTTAACCTACAGCTCCAATTCATAAAGTTCCTTGTCATTCTTCCCTTTAACTTCCAGCTGAATCTCCATCTGGAGCGCAGAACCCACCACGCTTACTAATTATGCCTGGGCTGCTAAGACCCACTCGAGAAGGTGTCTAGGGTGAGGCACCTTTCGCTATTCGAGAGGGCGCCTGCGGCCTACGTAAGTGGTGCAAACTTCTTGTCTTGAAGTTTGATTGGTCTTCCGCGTAAACCAAGCTACTCAGTCTCTTTTCTCCACCGAATTTTCCTACTGAGCTCTCCTCATACTATTATTCTTGACATCTCTGATTAGCATATAAATAGTCGCCTAGGCCATCTCTCCTTCGAATACCCTGGATCAGTTGGGGCTGGTCCCCGGCAGGTGGCGACCGAACAGGGACCTCAGGAGGCAATACTCAAAGAGCTGAGCAGACACGAACCACGCAACCAGCAGGCAATAAGCATGGAGCTCAGCAGTGACGAATCATGCTGCTCAACTGGCAATAATCAAGCCCGTGACCAGGCAGGAATCACGCAGCTCAGCTGGCAATTGTCAAGCAGATGAGCCGACAGGAATCACGCAGCTCAGCTGGCAATTGTCAAGCAGATGAACCGACAGGAATCACGCAGCTCAGCTGGCAATTGTCATGCAGATGAGCCGGCAGGATTCACGCAGCTCAGCAGGCCCTGATCACGTGACTCTGCAGGCACTGATCACGTGGCTGATCAAGTCCAGATCACGTGACTGAGCATGCACTGATCACGTGGCTATCATGCACTGATGACGTGACTGCGCATGCACTGATGACGTGGCTGATCGGGCACTGATCACATGGCTCATCATGCACTGATCACGTGTTTATCAGGCAATGATCAGTGACTGACAGGCGCTGATCATGGGACTGTGCACGCACTGATCACGTGGCTATCATGCACTGATCAGTGACTGCGCATGCACTGATGACGTGGCTGTTCGGGCACTGATCACGTGTTTATCAGGCAGTGATCAGTGACTGACAGGCGCTGATCAGGGGACTGTGCACGCACTGATCAGGTGGCTGATCAGGAACTGACCACCTGACCGCGCATGCAGTGATCACGTGGCTGGTCGTTCACTGATCACGTGTTTATCATACGGTGATCACGTGACTGAGAGGCGCTGATCACGTGACTGTGCCGTCAGTGATCACGTGGCTGAGCAGGCACTGATATCGTGACTGAGCATGCACTGATCATGTGCCGGGAGCCGGGGAGGCATTCCACTCTGGACAAAGGTCATGAGGAAGGAGGCTCGGCATACGCAAATGCGGGATCGAGCCTCAGGAGTCCACCCGGATGTTCTCGAGCATCTCCCCCCAAAAAAACCGGAGTCTGCCTACTGTATTGCTTTGTGCTCTCACCTCTGATTTCACTGGGGGCTGTCCCCCACCACCATCTCGCTCTCTCTGTCAAAGAGTTAACTTACAGCTCCAATTCATAAAGTTCCTTGTCATTCTTCCCTTTAACTTCCAGCTGAATCTCCATCTGGAGCGCGGAACCCACCACGCTTACTAATTAGCCTGGGCTGCTAAGACCCACTCGAGAAGGTGTCTAGGGTGAGGCACCTTTCGCTATTCGAGAGGGCGCCTGCGGCCTACGTAAGTGGTGCAAACTTCTTGTCTTGAAGTTTGATTGGTCTTCCGCGTAAACCAAGCTACTCAGTCTCTTTTCTCCACCGAATTTTCCTACTGAGCTCTCCTCATACTATTATTCTTGACATCTCTGATTAGCATATAAATAGTCGCCTAGGCTATCTCTCCTTCGAATACCCTGGATCAGTTGGGGCTGGTCCCCGGCAGGTGGCGACCGAACAGGGACCTCAGGAGGCAATACTCAAAGAGCTGAGCAGACACGAACCACGCAACCAGCAGGCAATAAGCATGGAGCTCAGCAGTGACGCATCATGCTGCTCAACTGGCAATAATCAAGCACGTGACCAGGCAGGAATCACGCAGCTCAGCTGGCAATTGTCAAGCAGATGAGCCGACAGGAATCACGCAGCTCAGCTGGCAATTGTCATGCAGATGAGCCGGCAGGAATCACGCAGCTCAGCAGGCCCTGATCACGTGACTCTGCAGGCACTGATCACGTGGCTGATCAAGTGCAGATCACGTGACTGAGCATGCACTGATCACGTGGCTATCATGCACTGATGACGTGACTGCGCATGCACTGATGACGTGGCTGATCGGGCACTGATCACATGGCTCATCATGCACTGATCACGTGTTTATCAGGCAATGATCAGTGACTGACAGGCGCTGATCATGGGACTGTGCACGCACTGATCACGTGGCTATCATGCACTGATCACGTGACTGCGCATGCACTGATGACGTGGCTCTTCCGGCACTGATCACGTGTTTATCAGGCAGTGATCAGTGACTGACAGGCGCTGATCAGGGGACTGTGCACGCACTGATCAGGTGGCTCATCAGGAACTGACCACCTGACCGCGCATGCAGTGATCACGTGGCTGGTCGTTCACTGGTCACGTGTTTATCATACGGTGATCACGTGACTGAGAGGCGCTGATCACGTGACTGTGCCGTCAGTGATCACGTGGCTGAGCAGGCACTGATATCGTGACTGAGCATGCACTGATCATGTGCCGGGAGCCGGGGAGGCATTCCACTCTGGACAAAGGTCATGAGGAAGGAGGCTCGGCATACGCAAATGCGGGATCGAGCCTCAGGAGTCCACCCGGATGTTCTCGAGCATCTCCTCCCCAAAAAAACCGGAGTCTGCCTAATGTATTGCTTTGTGCTCTCACCTCTGATTTCACTGGGGGCTGTCCCCCACCACCATCTCGCTCTCTCTGTCAAAGAGTTAACTTACAGCTCCAATTCATAAAGTTCCTTGTCATTCTTCCCTTTAACTTCCAGCTGAATCTCCATCTGGAGCGCGGAACCCACCACGCTTACTAATTAGCCTGGGCTGCTAAGACCCACTCGAGAAGGTGTCTAGGGTGAGGCACCTTTCGCTATTCGAGAGGGCGCCTGCGGCCTACGTAAGTGGTGCAAACTTCTTGTCTTGAAGTTTGATTGGTCTTCCGCGTAAACCAAGCTACTCAGTCTCTTTTCTCCACCGAATTTTCCTACTGAGCTCTCCTCATACTATTATTCTTGACATCTCTGATTAGCATATAAATAGTTGCCTAGGCTATCTCTCCTTCGAATACCCTGGATCAGTTGGGGCTGGTCCCCGGCAGGTGGCGACCGAACAGGGACCTCAGGAGGCAATACTCAAAGAGCTGAGCAGACACGAACCACGCAACCAGCAGGCAATAAGCATGGAGCTCAGCAGTGACGCATCATGCTGCTCAACTGGCAATAATCAAGCACGTGACCAGGCAGGAATCACGCAGCTCAGCTGGCAATTGTCAAGCAGATGAGCCGACAGGAATCACGCAGCTCAGCTGGCAATTGTCATGCAGATGAGCCGGCAGGAATCACGCAGCTCAGCAGGCCCTGATCACGTGACTCTGCAGGCACTGATCACGTGGCTGATCAAGTCCAGATCACGTGACTGAGCATGCACTGATCACGTGGCTATCATGCACTGATGACGTGACTGCGCATGCACTGATGACGTGCCTGATCGGGCACTGATCACATGGCTCATCATGCACTGATCACGTGTTTATCAGGCAATGATCAGTGACTGACAGGCGCTGATCATGGGACTGTGCACGCACTGATCACGTGGCTATCATGCACTGATCACGTGACTGCGCATGCACTGATGACGTGGCTGTTCGGGCACTGATCACGTGTTTATCAGGCAGTGATCAGTGACTGACAGGCGCTGATCAGGGGACTGTGCACGCACTGATCAGGTGGCTGATCAGGAACTGACCACCTGACCGCGCATGCAGTGATCACGTGGCTGGTCGATCACTGATCACGTGTTTATCATACGGTGATCACGTGACTGAGAGGCGCTGATCACGTGACTGTGCCGTCAGGGATCACGTGGCTGAGCAGGCACTGATATCGTGACTGAGCATGCACTGATCATGTGCCGGGAGCCGGGGAGGCATTCCACTCTGGACAAAGGTCATGAGCAAGGAGGCTCGGCATACGCAAATGCGGGATCGAGACTCAGGAGTCCACCTGGATGTTCTCGAGCATCTCCCCCCCCAAAAAAAACCGGAGTCTGCCTACTGTATTGCTTTGTGCTCTCACCTCTGATTTCACTGGGGGCTGTCCCCCACCACCATCTCGCTCTCTCTGTCAAAGAGTTAACTTAGAGCTCCAATTCATAAAGTTCCTTGTCATTCTTCCCTTTAACTTCCAGCTGAATCTCCATCTGGAGCGCGGAACCCACCACGCTTACTAATTATGCCTGGGCTGCTAAGACCCACTCGAGAAGGTGTCTAGGGTGAGGCACCTTTCGCTATTCGAGAGGGCGCCTGCGGCCTACGTAAGTGGTGCAAACTTCTTGTCTTGAAGTTTGATTGGTCTTCCGCGTAAACCAAGCTACTCAGTCTCTTTTCTCCACCGAATTTTCCTACTGAGCTCTCCTCATACTATTATTCTTGACATCTCTGATTAGCATATAAATAGTCGCCTAGGCCATCTCTCCTTCGAATACCCTGGATCAGTTGGGGCTGGTCCCCGGCAGGTGGCGACCGAACAGGGACCTCAGGAGGCAATACTCAAAGAGCTGAGCAGACACGAACCACACAACCAGCAGGCAATAAGCATGGAGCTCAGCAGTGACGCATCATGCTGCTCAACTGGCAATAATCAAGCACGTGACCAGGCAGGAATCACGCAGCTCAGCTGGCAATTGTCAAGCAGATGAGCGGACAGGAATCACGCAGCTCAGCTGGCAATTGTCATGCAGATGAGCCGGCAGGAATCACGCAGCTCAGCAGGCCCTGATCACGTGATTCTGCAGGCACTGATCACGTGGCTGATCAAGTCCAGATCACGTGACTGAGCATGCACTGATCACGTGGCTATCATGCACTGATGACGTGACTGCGCATGCACTGATGACGTGGCTGATCGGGCACTGATCACATGGCTCATCATGCACTGATCACGTGTTTATCAGGCAATGATCAGTGACTGACAGGCGCTGATCATGGGACTGTGCACGCACTGATCACGTGGCTATCATGCACTGATCACGTGACTGCGCATGCACTGATGACGTGGCTGTTCGGGCACTGATCACGTGTTTATCAGGCAGTGATCAGTGACTGACAGGCGCTGATCAGGGGACTGTGCACGCACTGATCAGGTGGCTGATCAGGAACTGACCACCTGACCGCGCATGCAGTGATCACGTGGCTGGTCGTTCACTGATCACGTGTTTATCATACGGTGATCACGTGACTGAGAGGCGCTGATCACGTGACTGTGCCGTCAGTGATCACGTGGCTGAGCAGGCACTGAGATCGTGACTGAGCATGCACTGATCACGTGGCTATCATGCACTGATGACGTGACTGCGCATGCACTGATGACGTGGCTGATCGGGCACTGATCACATGGCTCATCATGCACTGATCACGTGTTTATCAGGCAATGATCAGTGACTGACAGGCGCTGATCATGGGACTGTGCACGCACTGATCACGTGGCTATCATGCACTGATCACGTGACTGCGCATGCACTGATGACGTGGCTGTTCGGGCGCTGATCACGTGTTTATCAGGCAGTGATCAGTGACTGACAGGCGCTGATCAGGGGACTGTGCACGCACTGATCAGGTGGCTGATCAGGAACTGACCACCTGACCGCGCATGCAGTGATCACGTGGCTGGTCGTTCACTGATCACGTGTTTATCATATGGTGATCACGTGAATGAGAGGCGCTGATCACGTGACTGTGCCGTCAGTGATCACGTGTCTGAGCAGGCACTGATATCGTGACTGAGCATGCACTGATCATGTGCCGGGAGCCGGGGAGGCATTCCACTCTGGACAAAGGTCATGAGCAAGGAGGCTCGGCATACGCAAATGCGGGATCGAGACTCAGGAGTCCACCCGGATGTTCTCGAGCATCTCCCCCCCCCAAAAAAAACCGGAGTCTGCCTATTGTATTGCTTTGTGCTCTCACCTCTGATTTCACTGGGGGCTGTCCCCCACCACCATCTCGCTCTCTCTGTCAAAGAGTTAACTTAGAGCTCCAATTCATAAAGTTCCTTGTCATTCTTCCCTTTAACTTCCAGCTGAATCTCCATCTGGAGCGCGGAACCCACCACTTACTAATTGTGCCTGGGCTGCTAAGACCCACTCGAGAAGGTGTCTAGGGTGAGGCACCTTTCGCTATTCGAGAGGGCGCCTGCGGCCTACGTAAGTGGTGCAAACTTCTTGTCTTGAAGTTTGATTGGTCTTCCGCGTAAACCAAGCTACTCAGTCTCTTTTCTCCACCGAATTTTCCTACTGAGCTCTCCTCATACTATTATTCTTGACATCTCTGATTAGCATATAAATAGTCGCCTAGGCCATCTCTCCTTCGAATACCCTGGATCAGTTGGGGCTGGTCCCCGGCAGGTGGCGACCAAACAGGGACCTCAGGAGGCAATACTCAAAGAGCTGAGCTTACACGAACCACGCAACCAGCAGGCAATAAGCATGGAGCTCAGCAGTGACGAATCATGCTGCTCAACTGGCAATAATCAAGCACGTGACCAGGCAGGAATCACGCAGCTCAGCTGGCAATTGTCAAGCAGATGAGCCGACAGGAATCACGCAGCTCAGCTGGCAATTGTCATGCAGATGAGCCGGCAGGAATCACGCAGCTCAGCAGGCCCTGATCACGTGACTCTGCAGGCACTGATCACGTGGCTGATCAAGTCCAGATCACGTGACTGAGCATGCACTGATCACGTGGCTTTCATGCACTGATGACGTGACTGCGCATGCACTGATGACGTGGCTGATCGGGCACTGATCACATGTCTCATCATGCACTGATCACGTGTTTATCAGGCAATGATCAGTGACTGACAGGCGCTGATCATGGGACTGTGCACGCACTGATCACGTGGCTATCATGCACTGATCACGTGACTGCGCATGCACTGATGACGTGGCTGTTCGGGCACTGATCACGTGTTTATCAGGCAGTGATCAGTGACGGACAGGCGCTGATCAGGGGACTGTGCACGCACTGATCAGGTGGCTGATCAGGAACTGACCACCTGACCGCGCATGCAGTGATCACGTGGCTGGTCGTTCACTGATCACGTGTTTATCATACGGTGATCACGTGACTGAGAGGCGCTGATCACGTGACTGTGCCGTCAGTGATCACGTGGCTGAGCAGGCACTGATATCGTGACTGAGCATGCACTGATCATGTGCCGGGAGCCGGGGAGGCATTCCACTCTGGACAAAGGTCATGAGCAAGGAGGCTCGGCGTACGCAAATGCGGGATCGAGCCTCAGGAGTCCACCCGGATGTTTTCGAGCATCTCCCCCCCAGAAAAAACCGGAGTCTGCCTACTGTATTGCTTTGTGCTCTCACCTCTGATTTCACTGGGGGCTGTCCCCCACCACCATCTCGCTCTCTCTGTCAAAAAGTTAACTTAGAGCTCCAATTCATAAAGTTCCTTGTCATTCTTCCCTTTAACTTCCAGCTGAGTCTCCATCTGGAGCGCGGAACCCACCACGCTTACTAATTATGCCTGGGCTGCTAAGACCCACTCGAGAAGGTGTCTAGGGTGAGGCACCTTTCGCTATTCGAGAGGGCGCCTGCGGCCTACGTAAGTGGTGCAAACTTCTTGTCTTGAAGTTTGATTGGTCTTCCGCGTAAACCAAGCTACTCAGTCTCTTTTCTCCACCGAATTTTCCTACTGAGCTCTCCTCATACTATTATTCTTGACATCTCTGATTAGCATATAAATAGTCGCCTAGGCCATCTCTCCTTTGAATACCCTGAATAAGTTGGGGCTGGTCCCCGGCAGGTGGCGACCGAACAGGGACCTCAGGAGGCAATACTCAAAGAGCTGAGCAAACACGAACCACGCAATCAGCAGGCAATAAGCATGGAGCTCAGCAGTGACGAATCATGCTGCTCAACTGGCAATAATCAAGCACGTGACCAGGCAGGAATCACGCAGCTCAGCTGGCAATTGTCAAGCAGATGAGCCGACAGGATTTACGCAGCTCAGCTGGCAATTGTCATGCAGATGAGCCGGCAGGAATCACGCAGCTCAGCAGGCCCTGATCACGTGACTCTGCAGGCACTGATCACGTGGCTGATCAAGTCCAGATCACGTGACTGAGCATGCACTGATCACGTGGCTATCAGGCACTGATGACGTGACTGCGCATGCACTGATGACGTGGCTGATCGGGCACTGATCACATGGCTCATCATGCACTGATCAAGTGTTTATCAGGCAATGATCAGTGACTGACAGGCGCTGATCATGGGACTGCACGCACTGATCACGTGACTGCGCATGCACTGATGACGTGGCTGTTCGGGCACTGATCACCTGTTTATCAGGCAGTGATCAGTGACTGACAGGCGCTGATCAGGGGACTGTGCACGTATTGATCAGGTGGCTGATCAGGAACTGACCACCTGACCGAGCATGCAGTAATCACGTGGCTGGTCGTTCACTGATCACGTGTTTATCATACGGTGATCACGTGACTGAGAGGCGCTGATCACGTGACTGTGCCGTCAGTGATCACCTGGCTGAGCAGGCACTGATATCGTGACTGAGCATGCACTGATCATGTGCCGGGAGCCGGGGAGGCATTCCACTCTGGACAAAGGTCATGAGGAAGGAGGCTCGGCATACGCAAATGCGGGATTGAGCCTCAGGAGTCCACCCGGATATTCTCGAGCATCTCCCCCCCCAAAAAAACGGAGTCTGCCTACTGTATTGCTTTGTGCTCTCACCTCTGATTTCACTGGGGGCTGTCCCCCACCACCATCTCGCTCTCTCTGTCAAAGAGTTAACTTACAGCTCCAATTCATAAAGTTCCTTGTCATTCTTCCCTTTAACTTCCAGCTGAGTCTCCATCTGGAGCTCGGAACCCACCACGATTACTAATTATGCCTGGGCTGCTAAGACCCACTCGAGAAGGTGTCTAGGGTGAGGCACCTTTCGCTATTCGAGAGGGCGCCTGCGGCCTACGTAAGTGGTGCAAACTTCTTGTCTTGAAGTTTGATTGGTCTTCCGCGTAAACCAAGCTACTCAGTCTCTTTTCTCCACCGAATTTTCCTACTGAGCTCTCCTCATACTATTATTCTTGACATCTCTGATTAGCATATAAATAGTCGCCTAGGCCATCTCTCCTTCGAATACCCTGGATCAGTTGGGGCTGGTCCCCGGCAGGTGGCGACCGAACAGGGACCTCAGGAGGCAATACTCAAAGAGCTGAGCAGACACGAACCACGCAATCAGCAGGCAATAAGCATGGAGCTCAGCAGTGACGAATCATGCTGCTCAACTGGGAATAATCAAGCACGTGACCAGGCAGGAATCACGCAGCTCAGATGGCAATTGTCAAGCAGATGCGCCGACAGGAATCACGCAGCTCAGCTGGCAATTGTCATGCAGATGAGTCGGCAGGAATCACGCAGCTCAGCAGGCCCTGATCACGTGACTCTGCAGGCACTGATCACGTGGCTGATCAAGTCCAGATCACGTGACTGAGCATACACTGATCACGTGGCTATCATGCACTGATGACGTGACTGCGCATGCACTGATGACGTGGCTGATCGGGCACTGATCACATGGCTCATCATGCACTGATCACGTGTTTATCAGGCAATGATCAGTGACTGACAGGCGCTGATCATGGGACTGTGCACGCACTGATCACGTGGCTATCATGCACTGATCACGTGTCTGCGCATGCACTGATGACGTGGCTGTTCGGGCATTGATCACGTGTTTATCAGGCAGTGATCAGTGACTGACAGGCGCTGATCAGGGGACTGTGCACGCACTGATCAGGTGGCTGATCAGGAACTGACCACCTGACCACGCATGCAGTGATCACGTGGCTGGTCGTTCACTGATCACGTGTTTATCATACGGTGATCACGTGACTGAGAGGCGCTGATCACGTGACTGTGCCGTCAGTGATCACGTGGCTGAGCAGGCACTGATATCGTGACTGAGCATGCACTGATCACGTGGCTATCATGCACTGATGACGTGACTGCGCAATCACTGATGACGTGGCTGATCGGGCACTGATCACATGGCTCATCATGCACTGATCACGTGTTTATCAGGCAATGATCAGTGACTGACAGGCGCTGATCATGGGACTGTGCACGCACTGATCACGTGGCTATCATGCACTGATCATCTGACTGCCCATGCACTGATGACGGGGCTGTTCGGGCACTGATCACGGGTTTATCAGGCAGTGATCAGTGTCTGACAGGCGCTGATCAGGGGACTGTGCACGCACTGATCAGGTGGCTGATCAGGAACTGACCACCTGACCGCGCATGCAGTGATCACGTGGCTGGTCGTTCACTGATCACGTGTTTATCATATGGTGATCACGAGACTGAGAGGCGCTGATCACGTGACTGTGCCGTCAGTGATCACGTGGCTGAGCAGGCACTGATATCGTGACTGAGCATGCACTGATCATGTGCCGGGAGCCGGGGAGGCATTCCACTCTGGACAAAGGTCATGAGCAAGGAGGCTCGGCATACGCAAATGCGGGATCTAGACTCAGGAGTCCACCCGGATGTTCTCGAGCATCTCCCCCCAAAAAACCGGAGTCTGCCTATTGTATTGCTTTGTGCTCTCACCTCTGATTTCACTGGGGGCTGTCCCCCACCACCATCTCGCTCTCTCTGTCAAAGAGTTAACTTAGAGCTCCAATTCATAAAGTTCCTTGTCATTCTTCCCTTTAACTTCCAGCTGAATCTCCATCTGGAGCGCGGAACCCACCACTTACTAATTATGCCTGGGCTGCTAAGACCCACTCGAGAAGGTGTCTAGGGTGAGGCACCTTTCGCTATTCGAGAAGGCGCCTGCGGCCTACGTAAGTGGTGCAAACTTCTTGTCTTGAAGTTTGATTGGTCTTCCGCGTAAACCAAGCTACTCAGTCTCTTTTCTCCACCGAATTTTCCTACTGAGCTCTCCTCATACTATTATTCTTGACATCTCTGATTAGCATATAAATAGTCGCCTAGGCCATCTCTCCTTCGAATACCCTGGATCAGTTGGGGCTGGTCCCCGGCAGGTGGCGACCAAACAGGGATCTCAGGAGGCAATACTCAAAGAGCTGAGCAGACACGAACCACGCAACCAGCAGGCAATAAGCATGGAGCTCAGCAGTGACGAATCATGCTGCTCAACTGGCAATAATCAAGCACGTGACCAGGCAGGAATCACGCAGCTCAGCTGGCAATTGTCAAGCAGATGAGCCGACAGGAATCACGCAGCTCAGCTGGCAATTGTCATGCAGATGAGCCGGCAGGAATCACGCAGCTCAGCAGGCCCTGATCACGTGACTCTGCAGGCACTGATCACGTGGCTGATCAAGTCCAGATCACGTGACTGAGCATGCACTGATCACGTGGCTATCATGCACTGATGACGTGACTGCGCATGCACTGATGACGTGGCTGATCGGGCACTGATCACATGGCTCATCATGCACTGATCACGTGTTTATCAGGCAATGATCAGTGACTGACAGGCGCTGATCATGGGACTGTGCACGCACTGATCACGTGGCTATCATGCACTGATCACGTGACTGCGCATGCACTGATGACGTGGCTGTTCGGGCACTGATCACGTGTTTATCAGGCAGTGATCAGTGACGGACAGGCGCTGATCAGGGGACTGTGCACGCACTGATCAGGTGGCTGATCAGGAACTGACCACCTGACCGCGCATGCAGTGATCACGTGGCTGGTCGTTCACTGATCACGTGTTTATCATACGGTGATCACGTGACTGAGAGGCGCTGATCACGTGACTGTGCCGTCAGTGATCACGTGGCTGAGCAGGCACTGATATCGTGACTGAGCATGCACTGATCATGTGCCGGGAGCCGGGGAGGCATTCCACTCTGGACAAAGGTCATGAGCAAGGAGGCTCGGCATACGCAAATGCGGGATCGAGACTCAGGAGTCCACCCGGATGTTCTCGAGCATCTCCCCCCCCAGAAAAAACCGGAGTCTGCCTACTGTATTGCTTTGTGCTCTCACCTCTGATTTCACTGGGGGCTGTCCCCCACCACCATCTCGCTCTCTCTGTCAAAAAGTTAACTTAGAGCTCCAATTCATAAAGTTCCTTGTCATTCTTCCCTTTAACTTCCAGCTGAGTCTCCATCTGGAGCGCGGAACCCACCACGCTTACTAATTATGCCTGGGCTGCTAAGACCCACTCGAGAAGGTGTCTAGGGTGAGGCACCTTTCGCTATTCGAGAGGGCGCCTGCGGCCTACGTAAGTGGAGCAAACTTCTTGTCTTGAAGTTTGATTGGTCTTCCGCGTAAACCAAGCTACTCAATCTCTTTTCTCCACCGAATTTTCCTACTGAGCTCTCCTCATACTATTATTCTTGACATCTCTGATTAGCATATAAATAGTCGCCTAGGCCATCTCTCCTTCGAATACCCTGGATAAGTTGGGGCTGGTCCCCGGCAGGTGGCGACCGAACAGGGACCTCAGGAGGCAATACTCAAAGAGCTGAGCAAACACGAACCACGCAATCAGCAGGCAATAAGCATGGAGCTCAGCAGTGACGAATCATGCTGCTCAACTGGCAATAATCAAGCACGTGACCAGGCAGGAATCACGCAGCTCAGCTGGCAATTGTCAAGCAGATGAGCCGACAGGAATTACGCAGCTCAGCTGGCAATTGTCATGCAGATGAGCCGGCAGGAATCACGCAGATCAGCAGGCCCTGATCACGTGACTCTGCAGGCACTGATCACGTGGCTGATCAAGTCCAGATCACGTGACTGAGCATGCACTGATCACGTGGCTATCATGCACTGATGACGTGACTGCGCATGCACTGATGACGTGGCTGATCGGGCACTGATCACATGGCTCATCATGCACTGATCAAGTGTTTATCAGGCAATGATCAGTGACTGACAGGCGCTGATCATGGGACTGCACGCACTGATCACGTGACTGCGCATGCACTGATGACGTGGCTGTTCGGGCACTGATCACCTGTTTATCAGGCAGTGATCAGTGACTGACAGGCGCTGATCAGGGGACTGTGCACGTATTGATCAGGTGGCTGATCAGGAACTGACCACCTGACCGCGCATGCAGTAATCACGTGGCTGGTCGTTCACTGATCACGTGTTTATCATACGGTGATCACGTGACTGAGAGGCGCTGATCACGTGACTGTGCCGTCAGTGATCACCTGGCTGAGCAGGCACTGATATCGTGACTGAGCATGCACTGATCATGTGCCGGGAGCCGGGGAGGCCTTCCACTCTGGACAAAGGTCATGAGGAAGGAGGCTCGGCATACGCAAATGCGGGATTGAGCCTCAGGAGTCCACCCGGATATTCTCGAGCATCTCCCCCCAAGAAAACCCGGAGTCTGCCTACTGTATTGCTTTGTGCTCTCACCTCTGATTTCACTGGGGGCTGTCCCCCACCACCATCTCGCTCTCTCTGTTAAAGAGTTAACTTACAGCTCCAATTCATAAAGTTCCTTGTCATTCTTCCCTTTAACTTCCAGCTGAGTCTCCATCTGGAGCTCGGAACCCACCACGATTACTAATTATGCCTGGGCTGCTAAGACCCACTCGAGAAGGTGTCTAGGGTGAGGCACCTTTCGCTATTCGAGAGGGCGCCTGCGGCCTACGTAAGTGGTGCAAACTTCTTGTCTTGAAGTTTGATTGGTCTTCCGCGTAAACCAAGCTACTCAGTCTCTTTTCTCCACCGAATTTTCCTACTGAGCTCTCCTCATACTATTATTCTTGACATCTCTGATTAGCATATAAATAGTCGCCTAGGCCATCTCTCCTTCGAATACCCTGGATCAGTTGGGGCTGGTCCCCGGCAGGTGGCGACCGAACAGGGACCTCAGGAGGCAATACTCAAAGAGCTGAGCAGACACGAACCACGCAATCAGCAGGCAATAAGCATGGAGCTCAGCAGTGACGAATCATGCTGCTCAACTGGCAATAATCAAGCACGTGACCAGGCAGGAATCACGCAGCTCAGCTGGCAATTGTCAAGCAGATGAGCCGACAGGAATCACGCAGCTCAGCTGGCAATTGTCATGCAGATGAGTCGGCAGGAATCACGCAGCTCAGCAGGCCCTGATCACGTGACTCTGCAGGCACTGATCACGTGGCTGATCAAGTCCAGATCACGTGACTGAGCATGCACTGATCACGTGGCTATCATGCACTGATGACGTGACTGCGCATGCACTGATGACGTGGCTGATCGGGCACTGATCACATGGCTCATCATGCACTGATCACGTGTTTATCAGGCAATGATCAGTGACTGACAGGCGCTGATCATGGGACTGTGCACGCACTGATCACGTGGCTATCATGCACTGATCACGTGACTGCGCATGCAGTGATGACGTGGCTGTTCGGGCACTGATCACGTGTTTATCAGGCAGTGATCAGTGACTGACAGGCGCTGATCAGGGGACTGTGCACGCATTGATCAGGTGGCTGATCAGGAACTGACCACCTGACCGCGCATGCAGTGATCACGTGGCTGGTCGTTCACTGATCACGTGTTTATCATACGGTGATCACGTGACTGAGAGGCGCTGATCACGTGACTGTGCCGTCAGTGATCACGTGGCTGAGCAGGCACTGATATCGTGACTGAGCATGCACTGATCATGTGCCGGGAGCCGGGGAGGCCTTCCACTCTGGACAAAGGTCATGAGGAAGGAGGCTCGGCATACGCAAATGCGGGATCGAGCCTCAGGAGTCCACCCGGATGTTCTCGAGCATCTCCCCCAAAAAAAACCGGAGTCTGCCTACTGTATTGCTTTGTGCTCTCACCTCTGATTTCACTGGGGGCTGTCCCCCACCACCATCTCGCTCTGTCTGTCAAAGAGTTAACTTACAGCTCCAATTCATAAAGTTCCTTGTCATTCTTCCCTTTAACTTCCAGCTGAATCTCCATCTGGAGCGCGGAACCCACCACGCTTACTAATTATGCCTGGGCTGCTAAGACCCACTCGAGAAGGTGTCTAGGGTGAGGCACCTTTAGCTATTCGAGAGGGCGCCTGCGGCCTACGTAAGTGGTGCAAACTTCTTGTCTTGAAGTTTGATTGGTCTTCCGCGTAAACCAAGCTACTCAGTCTCTTTTCTCCACCGAATTTTCCTACTGAGCTCTCCTCATACTATTATTCTTGACATCTCTGATTAGCATATAAATAGTCGCCTAGGCCATCTCTCCTTCGAATACCCTGGATCAGTTGGGCCTGGTCCCCGGCAGGTGGCGACCGAACAGGGACCTCAGGAGGCAATACTCAAAGAGCTGAGCAGACACGAACCACGCAATCAGCAGGCAATAAGCATGGAGCTCAGCAGTGACGAATCATGCTGCTCAACTGGCAATAATCAAGCACGTGACCAGGCAGGAATCACGCAGCTCAGCTGGCAATTGTCAAGCAGATGAGCCGACAGGAATCACGCAGCTCAGCTGGCAATTGTCATGCAGATGAGCCGGCAGGAATCACGCAGCTCAGCAGGCCCTGATCACGTGACTCTGCAGGCACTGATCACGTGGCTGATCAAGTCCAGATCACGTGACTGAGCATGCACTGATCACGTGGCTATCATGCACTGATGACGTGACTGCGCATGCACTGATGACGTGGCTGAACGGGCACTGATCACATGGCTCATCATGCACTGATCACGTGTTTATCAGGCAATGATCAGTGACTGACAGGCGCAGATCATGGGACTGTGCACGCACTGATCACGTGGCTATCATGCACTGATCACGTGACTGCGCATGCACTGATGACGTGGCTGTTCGGGCACTGATCACGTGTTTATCAGGCAGTGACCAGTGACTGCCAGGCGCTGATCAGGGGACTGTGCACGCACTGATCAGGTGGCTGATCAGGAACTGACCACCTGACCGCGCATGCAGTGATCACGTGGCTGTTCGTTCACTGATCACGTGTTTATCATACGGTGATCACGTGACTGAGAGGCGCTGATCACGTGACTGTGCCGTCAGTGATCACGTGGCTGAGCAGGCACTGATATCGTGACTGGGCATGCACTGATCATGTGCCGGGAGCCGGGGAGGCCTTCCACTCTGGACAAAGGTCATGAGGAAGGAGGCTCGGCATACGCAAATGCGGGATCGAGCCTCAGGAGTCCACCCGGATATTCTCGAGCATCTCCCCCCAAAAAACCGGAGTCTGCCTACTGTATTGCTTTGTGCTCTCACCTCTGATTTCACTGGGGGCTGACCCCCACCACCATCTCGCTCTGTCTGTCAAAGAGTTAACTTACAGCTCCAATTCATAAAGTTCCTTGTCATTCTTCCCATTAACTTCCAGCTGAGTCTCCATCTGGAGCGCGGAACCCACCACGCTTACAAATTATGCCTGGGCTGCTAAGACCCACTCGAGAAGGTGTCTAGGGTGAGGCACCTTTCGCTATTCGAGAGGGCGCCTGTGGCCTACTTAAGTGGTGCAAACTTCTTGTCTTGAAGTTTGATTGGTCTTCCGCGTAAACCAAGCTACTCAGTCTCTTTTCTCCACCGAATTTTCCTACTGAGCTCTCCTCATACTATTATTCTTGACATCTCTGATTAGCATATAAATAGTCGCCTAGGCCATCTCTCCTTCGAATACCCTGGATCAGTTGGGCCTGGTCCCCGGCAGGTGGCGACCGAACAGGGACCTCAGGAGGCAATACTCAAAGAGCTGAGCAGACACGAACCACGCAATCAGCAGGCAATAAGCATGGAGCTCAGCAGTGACGAATCATGCTGCTCAACTGGCAATAATCAAGCACGTGACCAGGCAGGAATCACGCAGCTCAGCTGGCAATTGTCAAGCAGATGAGCCGACAGGAATCACGCAGCTCAGCTGGCAATTGTCATGCAGATGAGCCGGCAGGAAACACGCAGCTCAGCAGGCCCTGATCACGTGACTCTGCAGGCACTGATCACGTGGCTGATCAAGTCCAGATCACGTGACTGAGCATGCACTGATCACGTGGCTATCATGCACTGATGACGTGACTGCGCATGCATTGATGACGTGGCTGATCGGGCACTGATCACATGGCTCATCATGCACTGATCACGTGTTTATCCGGCAATGATCAGTGACTGACAGGCGCAGATCATGGGACTGTGCACGCACTGATCACGTGGCTATCATGCACTGATCACGTGACTGCGCATGCACTGATGACGTGGCTGTTCGGGCACTGATCACGTGTTTATCAGGCAGTGATCAGTGACTGACAGGCGCTGATCAGGGGACTGTGCACGCACTGATCAGGTGGCTGATCTGGAACTGACCACCTGACCGCGCATGCAGTGATCACGTGGCTGGTCGTTCACTGATCACGTGATTATCATACGGTGATCACGTGACTGAGAGGCGCTGATCACGTGACTGTGCCGTCAGTGATCACGTGGCTGAGCAGGCACTGATATCTTGACTGAGCATGCACTGATCATGTGCCGGGAGCCGGGGAGGCCTTCCACTCTGGACAAAGGTCATGAGGAAGGAGGCTCGGCATACGCAAATGCGGGATCGAGCCTCAGGAGTCCACCCGGATGTTCTCGAGCATCTCCCCCCCCAAAAAAAACCGGAGTCTGCGTACTGTATTGCTTTGTGCTCTCACCTCTGATTTCACTGGGGGCTGTCCCCCACCACCATCTCGCTCTCTCTGTCAAAGAGTTAACTTAGAGCTCCAATTCATAAAGTTCCTTGTCATTCTTCCCTTTAACTTCCAGCTGAGTCTCCATCTGGAGCGCGGAACCCACCACGCTTACTAATTATGCCTGGGCTGCTAAGACCCACTCGAGAAGGTGTCTAGGGTGAGGCACCTTTCGCTATTCGAGAGGGCGCCTGCGGCCTACGTAAGTGGTGCAAACTTCTTGTCTTGAAGTTTGATTGGTCTTCCGCGTAAACCAAGCTACTCAGTCTCTTTTCTCCACCGAATTTTCCTACTGAGCTCTCCTCATACTATTATTCTTGACATCTCTGATTAGCATACAAATAGTCGCCTAGGCCATCTCGCCTTCGAATACCCTGGATCAGTTGGGGCTGGTCCCCGGCAGGTGGCGACCGAACAGGGACCTCAGGAGGCAATACTCAAAGAGCTGAGCAGACACGAACCACGCAATCAGCAGGCAATAAGCATGGAGCTCAGCAGTGACGAATCATGCTGCTCAACTGGCAATAATCAAGCACGTGACCAGGCAGGAATCACGCAGCTCAGCTGGCAATTGTCAAGCAGATGAGCCGACAGGAATCACGCAGCTCAGCTGGCAATTGTCATGCAGATGAGCCGGCAGGAATCACGCAGCTCAGCAGGCCCTGATCACGTGACTCTGCAGGCACTGATCACGTGGCTGATCAAGTCCAGATCACGTGACTGAGCATGCACTGATCACGTGGCTATCATGCACTGATGACGTGACTGCGCATGCACTGATGACGTGGCTGATCGGGCACTGATCACATGGCTCATCATGCACTGATCACGTGTTTATCAGGCAATGATCAGTGACTGACAGGCGCTGATCATGGGACTGTGCACGCACTGATCACGTGGCTATCATGCACTGATCAAGTGACTGCGCATGCACTGATGACGTGGCTGTTCGGGCACTGATCACGTGTTTATCAGGCAGTGATCAGTGACTGACAGGCGCTGATCAGGGGACTGTGCACGCACTGATCAGGTGGCTGATCAGGAACTGACCACCTGACCGCGCATGCAGTGATCACGTGGCTGGTCGTTCACTGATCACGTGTTTATCATACGGTGATCACGTGACTGAGAGGCGCTGATCACGTGACTGTGCCGTCAGTGATCACGTGGCTGAGCAGGCACTGATATCGTGACTGAGCATGCACTGATCATGTGCCGGGAGCCGGGGAGGCATTCCACTCTGGACAAAGGTCATGAGGAAGGAGGCTCGGCATACGCAAATGCGGGATCGAGCCTCAGGAGTCCACCCGGATGTTCTCGAGCATCTCCCCCCCCAAAAAAAACCGGAGTCTGCCTACTGTATTGCTTTGTGCTCTCACCTCTGATTTCACTGGGGGCTGTCCCCCAACACCATCTCGCTCTCTCTGTCAAAGAGTTAACTTACAGCTCCAATTCATAAAGTTCCTTGTCATTCTTCCCTTTAACTTCCAGCTGAGTCTCCATCTGGACCGCGGAACCCACCACGCTTACTAATTATGCCTGGGCTGCTAAGACCCACTCGAGAAGGTGTCTAGGGTGAGGCACCTTTCGCTATTTGAGAGGGCGCCTGCGGCCTACGTAAGTGGTGCAAACTTCTTGTCTTGAAGTTTGATTGGTCTTCCGCGTAAACCAAGCTACTCAGTCTCTTTTCTCCACCGAATTTTCCTACTGAGCTCTCCTCATACTATTATTCTTGACATCTCTGATTAGCATATAAATAGTCGCCTAGGCCATCTCTCCTTCGAATACCCTGGATCAGTTGGGGCTGGTCCCCGGCAGGTGGCGACCGAACAGGGACCTCAGGAGGCAATACTCAAAGAGCTGAGCAGACACGAACCACGCAATCAGCAGGCAATAAGCGTGGAGCTCAGCAGTGACGAATCATGCTGCTCAACTGGCAATAATCAAGCACGTGACCAGGCAGGAATCACGCAGCTCAGCTGGCAATTGTCAAGCAGATGAGCCGACAGGAATCACGCAGCTCAGCTGGCAATTGTCATGCAGATGAGCCGGCAGGAATCACGCAGCTCAGCAGGCCCTGATCACGTGACTCTGCAGGCACTGATCACGTGGCTGATCAAGTCCAGATCACGTGACTGAGCATGCACTGATCACGTGGCTATCATGCACTGACGACGTGACTGCGCATGCACTGATGACGTGGCTGATCGGGCACTGATCACATGGCTCATCATGCACTGATCACGTGTTTATCAGGCAATGATCAGTGACTGACAGGCGCTGATCATGGGACTGTGCACGCACTGATCACGTGGCTATCATGCACTGATCACGTGACTGGGCATGCACTGATGACGTGGCTGTTCGGGCACTGATCACCTGTTTATCAGGCAGTGATCAGTGACTGACAGGCGCTGATCAGGGGACTGTGCACGCACTGATCAGGTGGCTGATCAGGAACTGACCACCTGACCGCGCATGCAGTGATCACGTGGCTGGTCGTTCACTGATCACGTGTTTATCATACGGTGATCACGTGACTGAGAGGCGCTGATCACGTGACTGTGCCGTCAGTGATCACGTGGCTGAGCAGGCACTGATATCGTGACTGAGCATGCACTGATCATGTGCCGGGAGCCGGGGAGGCCTTCCACTCTGGACAAAGGTCATGAGGAAGGAGGCTCGGCATACGCAAATGCGGGATCGAGCCTCAGGAGTCCACCCGGATGTTCTCGAGCATCTCCCCCCAAAAAAACCGGAGTCTGCCTACTGTATTGCTTTGTGCTCTCACCTCTGATTTCACTGGGGGCTGTCCCCCACCACCATCTCGCTCTGTCTGTCAAAGAGTTAACTTACAGCTCCAATTCATAAAGTTCCTTGTCATTCTTCCCTTTAACTTCCAGCTGAATCTCCATCTGGAGCGCGGAACCCACCACGCTTACTAATTATGCCTGGGCTGCTAAGACCCACTCGAGAAGGTGTCTAGGGTGAGGCACCTTTAGCTATTCGAGAGGGCGCCTGCGGCCTACGTAAGTGGTGCAAACTTCTTGTCTTGAAGTTTGATTGGTCTTCCGCGTAAACCAAGCTACTCAGTCTCTTTTCTCCACCGAATTTTCCTACTGAGCTCTCCTCATACTATTATTCTTGACATCTCTGATTAGCATATAAATAGTCGCCTAGGCCATCTCTCCTTCGAATACCCTGGATCAGTTGGCCTGGTCCCCGGCAGGTGGCGACCGAACAGGGACCTCAGGAGGCAATACTCATAGAGCTGAGCAGACACGAACCACGCAATCAGCAGGCAATAAGCATGGAGCTCAGCAGTGACGAATCATGCTGCTCAACTGGCAATAATCAAGCACGTGACCAGGCAGGAATCACGCAGCTCAGCTGGCAATTGTCAAGCAGATGAGCCGACAGGAATCACGCAGCTCAGCTGGCAATTGTCATGCAGATGAGCCGGCAGGAATCACGCAGCTCAGCAGGCCCTGATCACGTGACTCTGCAGGCACTGATCACGTGGCTGATCAAGTCCAGATCACGTGACTGAGCATGCACTGATCACGTGGCTATCATGCACTGATGACGTGACTGCGCATGCACTGATGACGTGGCTGAACGGGCACTGATCACATGGCTCATCATGCACTGATCACGTGTTTATCAGGCAATGATCAGTGACTGACAGGCGCAGATCATGGGACTGTGCACGCACTGATCACGTGGCTATCATGCACTGATCACGTGACTGCGCATGCACTGATGACGTGGCTGTTCGGGCACTGATCACGTGTTTATCAGGCAGTGATCAGTGACTGACAGGCGCTGATCAGGGGACTGTGCACGCACTGATCAGGTGGCTGATCAGGAACTGACCACCTGACCGCGCATGCAGTGATCACGTGGCTGGTCGTTCACTGATCACGTGATTATCATACGGTGATCACGTGACTGAGAGGCGCTGATCACGTGACTGTGCCGTCAGTGATCACGTGGCTGAGCAGGCACTGATATCTTGACTGAGCATGCACTGATCATGTGCCGGGAGCCGGGGAGGCCTTCCACTCTGGACAAAGGTCATGAGGAAGGAGGCTCGGCATACGCAAATGCGGGATCGAGCCTCAGGAGTCCACCCGGATGTTCTCGAGCATCTCCCCCCCCCAAAAAAACCGGAGTCTGCCTACTGTATTGCTTTGTGCTCTCACCTCTGATTTCACTGGGGGCTGTCCCCCACCACCATCTCGCTCTCTCTGTCAAAGAGTTAACTTACAGCTCCAATTCATAAAGTTCCTTGTCATTCTTCCCTTTAACTTCCAGCTGAGTCTCCATCTGGAGCGCGGAACCCACCACGCTTACTAATTATGCCTGGGCTGATAAGACCCACTCGAGAAGGTGTCTAGGGTGAGGCACCTTTCGCTATTCGAGAGGGCGCCTGCGGCCTACGTAAGTGGTGCAAACTTCTTGTCTTGAAGTTTGATTGGTCTTCCGCGTAAACCAAGCTACTCAGTCTCTTTTCTCCACCGAATTTTCCTACTGAGCTCTCCTCATACTATTATTCTTGACATCTCTGATTAGCATATAAATAGTCGCCTAGGCCATCTCGCCTTCGAATACCCTGGATCAGTTGGGGCTGGTCCCCGGCAGGTGGCGACCGAACAGGGACCTCAGGAGGCAATACTCAAAGAGCTGAGCAGACACGAACCACGCAATCAGCAGGCAATAAGCATGGAGCTCAGCAGTGACGAATCATGCTGCTCAACTGGCAATAATCAAGCACGTGACCAGGCAGGAATCACGCAGCTCAGCTGGCAATTGTCAAGCAGATGAGCCGACAGGAATCACGCAGCTCAGCTGGCAATTGTCATGCAGATGAGCCGGCAGGAATCACGCAGCTCAGCAGGCCCTGATCACGTGACTCTGCTGGCACTGATCACGTGGCTGATCAAGTCCAGATCACGTGACTGAGCATGCACTGATCACGTGGCTATCATGCACTGATGACGTGACTGCGCATGCACTGATGACCTGGCTGATCGGGCACTGATCACATGGCTCATCATGCACTGATCACGTGTTTATCAGGCAATGATCAGTGACTGACAGGCGCTGATCATGGGACTGTGCACGCACTGATCACGTGGCTATCATGCACTGATCACGTGACTGCGCATGCACTGATGACGTGGCTGTTCGGGCACTGATCACGTGTTTATCAGGCAGTGATCAGTGACTGACAGGCGCTGATCAGGGGACTGTGCACGCACTGATCAGGTGGCTGATCAGGAACTGACCACCTGACCGCGCATGCAGTGATCACGTGGCTGGTCGTTCACTGATCACGTGATTATCATACGGTGATCACGTGACTGAGAGGCGCTGATCACGTGACTGTGCCGTCAGTGATCACCTGGCTGAGCAGGCACTGATATCGTGACTGAGCATGCACTGATCATGTGCCGGGAGCCGGGGAGGCATTCCACTCTGGACAAAGGTCATGAGGAAGGAGGCTCGGCATACGCAAATGCGGGATCGAGCCTCAGGAGTCCACCCGGATGTTCTCGAGCATCTCCCCCCCAAAAAAAAACCGGAATCTGCCTACTGTATTGCTTTGTGCTCTCACCTCTGATTTCACTGGGGGCTGTCCCCCACCACCATCTCGCTCTGTCTGTCAAAGAGTTAACTTACAGCTCCAATTCATAAAGTTCCTTGTCATTCTTCCCATTAACTTCCAGCTGAGTCTCCATCTGGAGCGCGGAACCCACCACGCTTACAAATTATGCCTGGGCTGCTAAGACCCACTCGAGAAGGTGTCTAGGGTGAGGCACCTTTCGCTATTCGAGAGGGCGCCTGTGGCCTACTTAAGTGGTGCAAACTTCTTGTCTTGAAGTTTGATTGGTCTTCCGCGTAAACCAAGCTACTCAGTCTCTTTTCTCCACCGAATTTTCCTACTGAGCTCTCCTCATACTATTATTCTTGACATCTCTGATTAGCATATAAATAGTCGCCTAGGCCATCTCTCCTTCGAATACCCTGGATCAGTTGGGGCTGGTCCCCGGCAGGTGGCGACCGAACAGGGACCTCAGGAGGCAATACTCAAAGAGCTGAGCAGACACGAACCACGCAATCAGCAGGCAATAAGCATGGAGCTCAGCAGTGACGAATCATGCTGCTCAACTGGCAATAATCAAGCACGTGACCAGGCAGGAATCACGCAGCTCAGCTGGCAATTGTCAAGCAGATGAGCCGACAGGAATCACGCAGCTCAGCTGGCAATTCTCATGCAGATGAGCCGGCAGGAATCACGCAGCTCAGCAGGCCCTGATCACGTGACTCTGCAGGCACTGATCACGTGGCTGATCAAGTCCATATCACGTGACTGAGCATGCACTGATCACGTGGCTATCATGCACTGATGACGTGACTGCGCATGCACTGATGACGTGGCTGATCGGGCACTGATCACATGGCTCATCATGCACTGATCACGTGTTTATCAGGCAATGATCAGTGACTGACAGGCGCTGATCATGGGACTGTGCACGCACTGATCACGTGGCTATCATGCACTGATCACGTGACTGCGCATGCACTGATGACGTGGCTGTTCGGGCACTGATCACGTGTTTATCAGGCAGTGATCAGTGACTGACAGGCGCTGATCAGGGGACTGTGCACGCACTGATCAGGTGGCTGATCAGGAACTGACCACCTGACCGCGCATGCAGTGATCACGTGGCTGGTCGTTCACTGATCACGTGATTATCATACGGTGATCACGTGACTGAGAGGCGCTGATCACGTGACTGTGCCGTCAGTGATCACCTGGCTGAGCAGGCACTGATATCGTGACTGAGCATGCACTGATCATGTGCCGGGAGCCGGGGAGGCATTCCACTCTGGACAAAGATCATGAGGAAGGAGGCTCGGCATACGCAAATGCGGGATCGAGCCTCAGGAGTCCACCCGGATATTCTCGAGCATCTCCCCCCAAAAAACCGGAGTCTGCCTACTGTATTGCTTTGTGCTCTCACCTCTGATTTCACTGGGGGCTGTCCCCCACCACCATCTCGCTCTCTCTGTCAAAGAGTTAACTTACAGCTCCAATTCATAAAGTTCCTTGTCATTCTTCCCTTTAACTTCCAGCTGAGTCTCCATCTGGAGCTCGGAACCCACCACGCTTACTAATTATGCCTGGGCTGCTAAGACCCACTCGAGAAGGTGTCTAGGGTGAGGCACCTTTCGCTATTTGAGAGGGCGCCTGCGGCCTACGTAAGTGGTGCAAACTTCTTGTCTTGAAGTTTGATTGGTCTTCCGCGTAAACCAAGCTACTCAGTCTCTTTTCTCCACCGAATTTTCCTACTGAGCTCTCCTCATACTATTATTCTTGACATCTCTGATTAGCATATAAATAGTTGCCTAGGCCATCTCTCCTTCGAATACCCTGGATCAGTTGGGGCTGGTCCCCGGCAGGTGGCGACCGAACAGGGACCTCAGAAGGCAATACTCAAAGAGCTGAGCAGACACGAACCACGCAATCTGCAGGCAATAAGCATGGAGCTCAGCAGTGACGAATCATGCTGCTCAACTGGCAATAATCAAGCCCGTGACCAGGCAGGAATCACGCAGCTCAGCTGGCAATTGTCAAGCAGATGAGCCGACAGGAAGCACGCAGCTCAGCTGGCAATTGTCATGCAGATGAGCCGGCAGGAATCACGCAGCTCAGCAGGCCCTGATCACGTGACTCTGCAGGCACTGATCACGTGGCTGATCAAGTCCAGATCACGTGACTGAGCATGCACTGATCACGTGGCTATCATGCACTGATCACGTAGCTATCATGCACTGATCACGTGGCTGATCATGCACTGATCACGTGGCTGATCATGCACTGATCACGTGGCTGATCATGCACTGATCACGTGGCTGATCATGCACTGATCACGTGACTATCATGCACTGATCACGTGGCTGATCATGCACTGATCACGTAGCTACCATGCACTGATCACGTGACTGATCATGCACTGATCACGTGACTGATCATGCACTGATCACGTGGTATCATGCACTGATCACGTGGCTGATCATGCACTGATCACGTGACTGATCATGCACTGATCACGTGACTGATCATGCACTGATCACGTGGCTATCATGCACTGATCACGTGACTGATCATGCACTGATCACGTGGCTGATCATGCACTGATCACGTGGCTGATCATGCACTGATCACGTGGCTGATCATGCACTGATACCGTGACTGAGCATGGACTGATCACATGACTATCATGTAGTGATCACGTGACTTAATGGCTCTGATCATGTGACTGATCATGCGCTGATCATGTTTGCTATCATACACTGATCATGTGCCTCTGGAGGCAATGAACAAAGAGCTGAGTAGGCATGAATCAAACAGTCAGCAGGCAATAATCATGGAACTCAGCTGTGAGGAATCATGCTGCTCAGCTGGCAATAATCAAGCAGATGAGCAGGCAGGAATTACACAGCACAGCTGGCAATTGTCAAGCAGATGACAGGCAGGAATCATGCAGCTCAGCTGCCAATTGTCAAGCAGATGAGCAGACAGTCATCACGCAGCTCAGCAGGCCCTGATCACGTGACTGAGCATGCACTGTTCACGTGGCTGATCATACACTGATCACGTGATTGATCATGCACTGATCACTTGGATATCATGCACTGATCACGTGGCTGATCATACACTGATCACGTGACTGATCATGCACTGATCACGTGGCTCTCATGCACTGATCACGTGACTGATCATGCACTGATCACGTGGCTGTCATGCACTGATCACGTGACTATCATGCACTGATCACGTGGCTGATCATGCACTGATCACGTGACTGATCATGCACTGATCACGTGGCTATCATGCACTGATCACGTGGCTGATCATGCACTGATCACGGGACTGATCATGCACTGATCACGGGCTATCATGCACTGACACATGACTGACATGCACTGATCACGTGGCTGATCATGCACTGATCACGTGACTGATCATGCACTGATCACGTGACTGATCATGCACTGATCACGTGGCTGATCATGCACTGATCACGTGGCTATCATGCACTGATCACGTGGCTGATCATGCACTGATCACGTAGCTATCATGCACTGATCACGTGACTGATCATGCACTGATCACGTAATTGATCATGCACTGATCACGTGGCTGATCATGCACTGATCACGTGGCTGATCATGCACTGATCACGTGACTGATCATGCACTGATCACGTGGCTATCATGCACTGATCACGTGGCTGATCATACTGATCACGTGACTGATCATGCACTGATCACGTGGCTGATCATGCACTGATCACGTGGCTATCATGCACTGATCACGTGGCTATCATGCACTGATCACGTGGCTGATCATGCACTGATCACGTGCTATCATGCACTGATCACGTGACTGATCATGCACTGATCACGTGGCTGATCATGCACTGATCACGTGACTGATCATGCACTGATCACGTGGCTATCATGCACTGATCACGTGGCTGATCATGCACTGATCACGTGACTGATCATGCACTGATCACGTGGATATCATGCACTGATCACGTGGCTGATCATGCACTGATCACGTGTCTGATCATGCACTGATCACGTGGCTGATCATGCACTGATCACGTGACTGATCATGCACTGATCACGTGGCTGATCATGCACTGATCACGTGGCTGATCATGCACTGATCACGTAGCTACCATGTACTGGTCCGTGACTGATCATGCACTGATCACGTAACTGATCATGCACTGATCACGTGGCTGATCATGCACTGATCACGTGACTGATCATGCACTGATCACGTGACTGATCATGCACTGATCACGTGGCTATCATGCACTGATCACGTGGCTGATCATGCACTGATCATGCAGCTACCATGCACTGATCACATGACTGATCATGCACTGATCACGTGACTGATCATGCACTGATCACGTGGCTTATCATGCATTGATCATGTGACTGATCATGTGCTGATCATGTTTGGTGTCATACACTGATCATGTGCATCTGGAGGCAATGAACAAAGAGCTGAGTAGGCACGAATCAGTCAGCAGGCTATAATCATGGAACTCAGCTGTGAGAAATCATGCTGCTCAGCTGGCAATAATCAAGCAGCTGAGCAGGCAGGAATTACGCAGCACAGCTGGCAATTGTCAAGCAGATGACAGGCAGGAATCGTGCAGCTCAGCTGGCAATTGTCAAGCAGATGAGCAGACAGTAATCACGCAGCTCAGCAGGCCCTGATCACGTGACTGAGCATGCACTGTTCACGTGGCTGATCATACACTGATCACGTGACTGATCATGCACTGATCACGTGGCTATCATGCACTGATCACGTGACTGATCATGCACTGATCACGTGGCTGTCATGCACTGATCACGTGGCTATCATGCACTGATCACGTGGCTGATCATGCACTGATCACGTGACTGATCATGCACTGATCACGTGGCTATCATGCACTGATCACGTGGCTGATCATGCACTGATCACGTGACTGATCATGCACTGATCACGTGGCTATCATGCACTGATCACGTGGCTGATCATGCACTGATCACGTGACTGATCATGCACTGATCACGGGCTATCATGCACTGACACATGACTGACATGCACTGATCACGTGGCTGATCATGCACTGATCACGTGACTGATCATGCACTGATCACGTGACTGATCATGCACTGATCACGTGGCTGATCATGCACTGATCACGTGGCTATCATGCACTGATCACGTGGCTGATCATGCACTGATCACGTAGCTACCATGTACTGATCACGTGACTGATCATGCACTGATCACGTAATTGATCATGCACTGATCACGTGGCTGATCATGCACTGATCACGTGGCTGATCATGCACTGATCACGTGACTGATCATGCACTGATCACGTGACTGATCATGCACTGATCACGTGGCTATCATGCACTGATCACGTGGCTGGACATGCACTGATCACGTGCCTGATCATGCACTGATCACGTGGCTGATCATGCACTGATCACGTGACTGATCATGCACTGATCACGTGGCTATCATGCACTGATCACGTGGCTGATCATGCACTGATCACGTGACTGATCATGCACTGATCACGTGGCTATCATGCACTGATCACGTGGCTGATCATGCACTGATCACGTGGCTGATCATGCACTGTCACGTGACTGATCATGCACTGATCACGTGGCACTCATGCACTGATCACGTGGCTGATCATGCACTGATCACGTGACTGATCATGCACTGATCACGTGGCTATCATGCACTCTCACGTGGCTGATCATGCAATGATCACGTAGCTACCATGCACTGGTCACGTGACTGATCATGCACTGATCACGTAACTGATCATGCACTGATCACGTGACTGATCATGCACTGATCACGTGACTGATCATGCACTGATCACGTGGCTATCATGCACTGATCACGTGGCTGATCATGCACTGATCACGCAGCTACCATGCACTGATCACATGACTGATCATGCACTGATCACGTGATTGATCATGCACTGATCACGTGGCTTATCATGCACTGATCATGTGACTGATCATGCGCTGATCATGTTTGGTATCATACACTGATCATGTGCCTCTGGAGGCAATGAACAAAGAGCTGAGTAGGCACGAATCAGTCAGCAGGCTATAATCATGGAACTCAGCTGTGAGAAATCATGCTGCTCAGCTGGCAATAATCAAGTAGCTGAGCAGGCAGGAATTACGCAGCACAGGTGGCAATTGTCAAGCAGATGACAGGCAGGAATCGTGCAGCTCAGCTGGCAATTGTCAAGCAGATGAGCAGACAGTAATCACGCAGCTCAACAGGCCCTGATCACGTGACTGAGCATGCACTGTTCACGTGGCTGATCATACACTGATCACGTGACTGATCATGCACTGATCACGTGGCTATCATGCACTGATCACGTGATTGATCATGCACTGATCACGTGATTGTCATGCACTGATCACGTGGCTATCATGCACTGATCACGTGGCTGATCATGCACTGATCACGTGGCTGATCATGCACTGATCACGTGGCTATCATGCACTGATCACGTGGCTGATCATGCACTGATCACGTGACTGATCATGCACTGATCACGCTATCATGCACTGACTACATGACTCACATGCACTGATCACGTGGCTGATCATGCACTGATCACGTGACTGATCATGCACTGATCACGTGACTGATCATGCACTGATCACGTGGCTGATCATGCACTGATCACGTGGCTATCATGCACTGATCACGTGGCTGATCATGCACTGATCACGTAGCTACCATGTACTGGTCACGTGACTGATCATGCACTGATCACGTAATTGATCATGCACTGATCACGTGGCTGATCATGCACTGATCACGTGGCTGATCATGCACTGATCACGTGACTGATCATGCACTGATCACGTGACTGATCATGCACTGATCACGTGGCTATCATGCACTGATCACGTGGCTGATCATACTGATCACGTGCCTGTCATGCACTGATCACGTGGCTGATCATGCACTGATCACGTGACTGATCATGCACTGATCACGTGGCTATCATGCACTGATCACGTGGCTATCATGCACTGATCACGTGGCTGATCATGCACTGATCACGTAGCTACCATGCACTGATCACGTGACTGATCATGCACTGATCACGTGGCTGATCATGCACTGATCACGTGACTGATCATGCACTGATCACGTGACTGATCATGCACTGATCACGTGGCTATCATGCACTGATCACGTGGCTGATCATGCACTGATCACGTGACTGATCATGCACTGATCACGTGGCTATCATGCACTGATCACGTGGCTGATCATGCACTGATCACGTGGCTGATCATGCACTGATCACGTGACTGATCATGCACTGATCACGTGGCACTCATGCACTGATCACGTGGCTGATCATGCACTGATCACGTGACTGATCATGCACTGATCACGTGGCTATCATGCACTGATCACGTGGCTGATCATGCATGATCACGTAGCTATATACTGATCACGTGACTGATCATGCACTGATCACGTAAATGATCATGCACTGATCAGTGACTGATCATGCACTGATCACGTGACTGATCATGCACTGATCACGTGGCTATCATGCACTGCACGTGGCTGATCATGCAATGATCACGTAGCAACCATGCACTGGTCACGTGACTGATCATGCACTGATCACGTAATTGATCATGCACTGATCACGTGACTGATCATGCACTGATCACGTGGCTGATCATACACTGATCACGTGACTGATCATGCACTGATCACGTGGCTATCATGCACTGATCACGTGGCTGATCATGCACTGATCACGTGTCTGATCATGCACTGATCACGTGGCTGATCATGCACTGATCACGTGACTGATCATGCACTGATCACGTGGCTATCATGCACTGATCACGTGGCTGATCATGCACTGATCACGTGGCTGATCACACACTGTCACGTGACTGATCATGCACTGATCACGTGGCTGATCATGCACTGATCACGTGACTGATCATGCACTGATCACGTGGCTATCATGCACTGATCACGTGGCTGATCATGCAATGATCACGTAGCTACCATGCACTGGTCACGTGACTGATCATGCACTGATCACGTAATTGATCATGCACTGATCACGTGGCTGATCATGCACTGATCACGTGGCTGATCATACTGATCACGTGGCTGATCATGCACTGATCACGTGGCTGATCATGCACTGATCACGTGACTGATCATGCACTGATCACGTGGCTATCATGCACTGATCACGTGGCTATCATGCACTGATCACGTGGCTGATCATGCACTGATCACGTGGCTATCATGCACTGATCACGTGACTGATCATGCACTGATCACGTGGCTGATCATGCACTGATCACGTGACTGATCATGCACTGATCACGTGACTGATCATGCACTGATCACGTGGCTATCATGCACTGATCACGTGACTGATCATGCACTGATCACGTGGCTGATCATGCACTGATCACGTGGCTGATCATGCATGATCACGTAGCTACCATGTACTGGTCACGTGACTGATCATGCACTGATCACGTGACTGATCATGCACTGATCACGTGGCTGATCATGCACTGATCACGTGACTGATCATGCACTGATCACGTGACTGATCATGCACTGATCACGTGGCTATCATGCACTGATCACGTGGCTGATCATGCACTGATCACGCAGCTATCATGCACTGATCACGTGACTGATCATGCACTGATCACGTGACTGATCATGCACTGATCACGTGGCTTATCATGCACTGATCATGTGACTGATCATGCGCTGATCATGTTTGGTGTCATACACTGATCATGTGCCTCTGGAGGCAATGAACAAAGAGCTGAGTAGGCACGAATCAGTCAGCAGGCAATAATCATGGAACTCAGCTGTGAGAAATCATGCTGCTCAGCTGGCAATAATCAAGCAGCTGAGCAGGCAGGAATTATGCAGCACAGCTGGCAATTGTCAAGCAGATGACAGGCAGGAATCGTGCAGCTCAGCTGGCAATTGTCAAGCAGATGAGCAGACAGTAATCACGCAGCTCAGCAGGCCCTGATCACGTGACTGAGCATGCACTGTTCACGTGGCTGATCATACACTGATCACGTGACTGATCATGCACTGATCACGTGGCTATCATGCACTGATCACGTGACTGATCATGCACTGATCACGTGGCTGATCATGCACTGATCACGTGGCTGATCATGCACTGATCACGTGACTGATCATGCACTGATCACGTGGCTATCATGCACTGATCACGTGGCTGATCATGCACTGATCACGGGACTGATCATGCACTGATCACGGGCTATCATGCACTGATACATGACTGACATGCACTGATCACGTGGCTGATCATGCACTGATCACGTGACTGATCATGCACTGATCACGTGGCTATCATGCACTGATCACGTGGCTGATCATGCACTGATCACGTAGCTATCATGCACTGATCACGTGACTGATCATGCACTGATCACGTGACTGATCATGCACTGATCACGTGGCTATCATGCACTGATCACGTGGCTGATCATGCACTGATCACGTGGCTATCATGCACTGATCACGTGACTGATCATGCACTGATCACGTGGCTGATCATGCACTGATCACGTGACTGATCATGCACTGATCACGTGACTGATCATGCACTGATCACGTGGCTATCATGCACTGATCACGTGGCTGATCATGCACTGATCACGTGGCTATCATGCACTGATCACGTGGCTATCATGCACTGATCACGTGGCTGATCATGCACTGATCACGCAGCTATCATGCTGATCACGTGACTGATCATGCACTGATCACGTGGCTGATCATGCACTGATCACGTGACTGATCATGCACTGATCACGTGGCTATCATGCACTGATCACGTGGCTGATCATGCACTGATCACGTGCTATCATGCACTGATCACGTGACTGATCATGCACTGATCACGTAACTGATCATGCACTGATCACGTGGCTGATCATGCACTGATCACGTGACTGATCATGCACTGATCACGTGACTGATCATGCACTGATCACGTGGCTATCATGCACTGATCACGTGGCTGATCATGCACTGATCACGTGCCTGATCATGCACTGATCACATGACTGATCATGCACTGATCACGTGACTGATCATGCACTGATCACGTGGCTATCATGCACTACTCACGTGGCTGATCATGCAATGATCATGTAGCTACCATGTACTGGTCACGTGACTGATCATACACCCATCAGGTGACTGATCATGCACTGATCACGTGGCTATCATGCACTGATCACGTGGCTGATCATGCACTGATCACGTGCCTGATCATGCACTGATCACGTGACTGATCATGCACTGATCACGTGGCTATCATGCACTGATCACGTGGCTGATCATGCACTGATCACGTGGCTGATCATGCACTGATCACGTGACTGATCATGGACTGATCACATGACTATCATGTAGTGATCACGTGACTTAATGGCGCTGATCATGTGACTGATCATGCGCTGATCATGTTTGCTATCATACACTGATCATGTGCCTCTGGAGGCAATAAACAAAGAGCTGAGTAGGCACGAATCAAACAGTCAGCAGGCAATAATCATGGAACTCAGCTGTGAGGAATCATGCTGCTCAGCTGGCAATAATCAAGCAGCTGAGCAGGCAGGAATTACGCAGCACAGCTGGCAATTGTCAAGCAGATGACAGGCAGGAATCGTGCAGCTCAGCTGGCAATTGTCAAGCAGATGAGCAGACAGTAATCACGCAGCTCAGCAGGCCCTGATCACGTGACTGAGCATGCACTGTTCACGTGGCTGATCATACACTGATCACGTGATTGATCATGCACTGATCACTTGGATATCATGCACTGATCACGTGGCTGATCATACACTGTTCACGTGTCTGACCATGCACTGATCACGTGGCTGATCATACACTGCTCACGTAACTGATCATGCACTGATCACGTGGCTGATCATGCACTGATCACGTGGCTGATCATGCACTGATCACGTGGCTATCATGCACTGTCACGTGACTGATCATGCACTGATCACGTGACTGATCATGCACTGATCACGTGGCTGATCATGCACTGATCACGTGACTGATCATGCACTGATCACGTGACTGATCATGCACTGATCACGTGGCTATCATGCACTGATCACGTGGCTGATCATGCACTGATCACGTAGCTATCATGCACTGTCACGTGACTGATCATGCACTGATCACGTGACTGATCATGCACTGATCACGTGGCTGATCATGCACTGATCACGTGACTGATCATGCACTGATCACGTGGCTATCATGCACTGATCACGTGGCTGATCATACTGATCACGTGGCTGATCATGCACTGATCACGTGGCTGATCATGCACTGATCACGTGACTGATCATGCACTGATCACGTGGCTATCATGCACTGATCACGTGACTGATCATGCACTGATCACGTGGCTATCATGCACTGATCACGTGGCTGATCATACTGATCACGTGGCTGATCATGCACTGATCACGTGGCTGATCATGCACTGATCACGTGACTGATCATGCACTGATCACGTGGCTATCATGCACTGATCACGTGACTGATCATGCACTGATCACGTGACTGATCATGCACTGATCACGTGGCTGATCATGCACTGATCACGTGGCTATCATGCACTGATCACGTGGCTGATCATGCACTGATCACGTAGCTATCATGCACTGATCACGTGACTGATCATGCACTGATCACGTGACTGATCATGCACTGATCACGTGGCTGATCATGCACTGATCACGTGGCTGATCATACTGATCACGTGACTGATCATGCACTGATCACGTGGCTGATCATGCACTGATCACGTGACTGATCATGCACTGATCACGTGGCTGATCATGCACTGATCACGTGGCTATCATGCACTGATCACGTGGCTGATCATGCACTGATCACGTAGCTACCATGCACTGATCACGTGACTGATCATGCACTGATCACGTGGCTGATCATGCACTGATCACGTGACTGATCATGCACTGATCACGTGGCTGATCATGCACTGATCACGTGGCTATCATGCACTGATCACGTGGCTGATCATGCACTGATCACGTGGCTATCATGCACTGATCACGTGACTGATCATGCACTGATCACGTGGCTGATCATGCACTGATCACGTGACTGATCATGCACTGATCACGTGGCTGATCATGCACTGATCACGTGGCTGATCATGCACTGATCACGTAGCTATCATGCACTGATCACGTGACTGATCATGCACTGATCACGTGACTGATCATGCACTGATCACGTGGCTGATCATGCACTGATCACGTGACTGATCATGCACTGATCACGTGACTGATCATGCACTGATCACGTGGCTATCATGCACTGATCACGTGGCTGATCATGCATGATCACGCAGCTACCATGCACTGATCACGTGACTGATCATGCACTGATCACGTGACTGATCATGCACTGATCACGTGGCTTATCATGCACTGATCATGTGACTGATCATGTGCTGATCATGTTTGGTATCATACACTGATCATGTGCCTCTGGAGGCAATGAACAAAGAGCTGAGTAGGCACGAATCAGTCAGCAGGCAATAATCATGGAACTCAGCTCTGAGGAATCATGCTGCTCAGCTGGCAATAATCAAGCAGCTGAGCAGGCAGGAATTATGCAGCACAGCTGGCAATTGTCAAGCAGATGACAGGCAGGAATCGTGCAGCTCAGCTGGCAATTGTCAAGCAGATGAGCAGACAGTAATCACGCAGCTCAGCAGGCCCTGATCACGTGACTGAGCATGCACTGTTCACGTGGCTGATCATACACTGATCACGTGACTGATCATGCACTGATCACGTGGCTATCATGCACTGATCACGTGACTGATCATGCACTGATCACGTGGCTGATCATGCACTGATCACGTGGCTGATCATGCACTGATCACGTGACTGATCATGCACTGATCACGTGGCTATCATGCACTGATCACGTGGCTGATCATGCACTGATCACGGGACTGATCATGCACTGATCACGGGCTATCATGCACTGATCACATGACTGACATGCACTGATCACGTGGCTGATCATGCACTGATCACGTGACTGATCATGCACTGATCACGTGGCTATCATGCACTGATCACGTGGCTGATCATGCACTGATCACGTAGCTATCATGCACTGATCACGTGGCTGATCATGCACTGATCACGTGACTGATCATGCACTGATCACGTGGCTATCATGCACTGATCACGTGACTGATCATGCACTGATCACGTGGCTATCATGCACTGATCACGTGGCTATCATGCACTGATCACGTGGCTGATCATGCACTGATCACGCAGCTATCATGCACTGATCACGTGACTGATCATGCACTGATCACGTGGCTGATCATGCACTGATCACGTGACTGATCATGCACTGATCACGTGACTGATCATGCACTGATCACGTGGCTATCATGCACTGATCACGTGGCTGATCATGCATGATCACACAGCTCCCATGCACTGATCACGTGACTGATCATGCACTGATCACGTAACTGATCATGCACTGATCACGTGGCTGATCATGCACTGATCACGTGACTGATCATGCACTGATCACGTGACTGATCATGCACTGATCACGTGGCTATCATGCACTGATCACGTGGCTATCATGCACTGATCACGTGGCTGATCATGCACTGATCACGCAGCTATCATGCACTGATCACGTGACTGATCATGCACTGATCACGTGGCTGATCATGCACTGATCACGTGACTGATCATGCACTGATCACGTGACTGATCATGCACTGATCACGTGGCTGATCATGCACTGATCACGTGACTGATCATGCACTGATCACGTGGCTGATCATGCACTGATCACGTGGCTATCATGCACTGATCACGTGGCTGATCATGCACTGATCACGCAGCTACCATGTACTGATCACGTGACTGATCATGCACTGATCACGTGGCTGATCATGCACTGATCACGTGACTGATCATGCACTGATCACGTGGCTATCATGCACTGATCACGTGGCTGATCATGCATGATCACGCAGCTATCATGCACTGATCACGTGACTGATCATGCACTGATCACGTAATTGATCATGCACTGATCACGTGGCTGATCATGCACTGATCACGTGACTGATCATGCACTGATCACGTGGCTGATCATGCACTGATCACGTGGCTGATCATGCACTGATCACGTGCCTGATCATGCACTGATCACATGACTGATCATGCACTGATCACGTGACTGATCATGCACTGATCACGTGGCTATCATGCACTACTCACGTGGCTGATCATGCAATGATCATGTAGCTACCATGTACTGGTCACGTGACTGATCATACACCCATCAGGTGACTGATCATGCACTGATCACGTGGCTATCATGCACTGATCACGTGGCTGATCATGCACTGATCACGTGCCTGATCATGCACTGATCACGTGACTGATCATGCACTGATCACGTGGCAATCATCACTGATCACTGGCTGATCATGCACTGATCACGTGGCTATCATGCACTGATCACGTGGCTGATCATGCACTGATACCGTGACTGAGCATGCACTGATCACATGACTATCATGTAGTGATCACGTGACTTAATGGCGCTGATCATGTGACTGATCATGCGCTGATCATGTTTGCTATCATACACTGATCATGTGCCTCTGGAGGCAATAAACAAAGAGCTGAGTAGGCACGAATCAAACAGTCAGCAGGCAATAATCATGGAACTCAGGTGTGAGGAATCATGCTGCTCAGCTGGCAATAATCAAGCAGCTGAGCAGGCAGGAATTACGCAGCACAGCTGGCAATTGTCAAGCAGATGACAGGCAGGAATCCTGCAGCTCAGCTGGCAATTGTCAAGCAGATGAGCAGACAGTAATCACGCAGCTCAGCAGGCCCTGATCACGTGACTGAGCATGCACTGTTCACGTGGCTGATCACACACTGATCACGTGATTGATCATGCACTGATCACTTGGATATCATGCACTGATCACGTGGCTGATCATACACTGTTCACGTGTCTGACCATGCACTGATCACGTGGCTGATCATACACTGCTCACGTAACTGATCATGCACTGATCACGTGGCTGATCATGCACTGATCACGTGGCTGATCATGCACTGATCACGTGGCTATCATGCACTGTCACGTGACTGATCATGCACTGATCACGTGACTGATCATGCACTGATCACGTGGCTGATCATGCACTGATCACGTGACTGATCATGCACTGATCACGTGACTGATCATGCACTGATCACGTGGCTTATCATGCACTGATCATGTGACTGATCATGTGCTGATCATGTTTGGTGTCATACACTGATCATGTGCATCTGGAGGCAATGAACAAAGAGCTGAGTAGGCACGAATCAGTCAGCAGGCTATAATCATGGAACTCAGCTCTGAGAAATCATGCTGCTCAGCTGGCAATAATCAAGTAGATGATCAGGCAGGAATTATGCAGCACAGGTGGCAATTGTCAAGCAGATGACAGGCAGGAATCGTGCAGCTCAGCTGGCAATTGTCAAGCAGATGAGCAGACAGTAATCACGCAGCTCAGCAGGCCCTGATCACGTGACTGAGCATGCACTGATCACGTGGCTGATCACACACTGATCACGTGACTGATCATGCACTGATCACGTGACTGATCATGCACTGATCACGTGGCTATCATGCACTGATCACGTGGCTGATCATGCACTGATCACGGGACTGATCATGCACTGATCACGTGCTATCATGCACTGATCACATGACTGATCATGCACTGATCACGTGGCTGATCATGCACTGATCACGTGACTGATCATGCACTGATCACGTGACTGATCATGCACTGATCACGTGGCTGATCATGCACTGATCACGTGGCTATCATGCACTGATCACGTGGCTGATCATGCAATGATCACGTAGCTACCATGTACTGGTCACGTGACTGATCATGCACTGATCACGTGACTGATCATGCACTGATCACGTGGCTGATCATGCACTGATCACGTGACTGATCATGCACTGATCACGTGACTGATCATGCACTGATCACGTGACTGATCATGCACTGATCACGTGGCTATCATGCACTGATCACGTGGCTGATCATACTGATCACGTGCTGTCATGCACTGATCACGTGGCTGATCATGCACTGATCACGTGACTGATCATGCACTGATCACGTGGCTATCATGCACTGATCACGTGGCTATCATGCACTGATCACGTGGCTGATCATGCACTGATCACGTAGCTATCATGCACTGATCACGTGACTGATCATGCACTGATCACGTGGCTGATCATGCACTGATCACGTGGCTGATCATGCACTGATCACGTGACTGATCATGCACTGATCACGTGGCTATCATGCACTGATCACGTGGCTGATCATGCACTGATCACGTGTCTGATCATGCACTGATCACGTGACTGATCATGCACTGATCACGTGACTGATCATGCACTGATCACGTGGCTATCATGCACTGATCACGTGGCTGATCATGCACTGATCACGTGGCTGATCATGCACTGTCACGTGACTGATCATGCACTGATCACGTGGCATCATGCACTGATCACGTGACTGATCATGCACTGATCACGTAATTGTCATGCACTGATCACGTGGCTATCATGCACTGATCACGTGGCTGATCATGCACTGATCACGTGACTGATCATGCACTGATCACGTGGCTATCATGCACTGATCACGTGGCTGATCATGCACTGATCACGGGACTGATCATGCACTGATCACGGGCTATCATGCACTGACACATGACTGACATGCACTGATCACGTGCTGATCATGCACTGATCACGTGACTGATCATGCACTGATCACGTGACTGATCATGCACTGATCACGTGGCTGATCATGCACTGATCACGTGGCTATCATGCACTGATCACGTGGCTGATCATGCACTGATCACGTGGCTATCATGCACTGATCACGTGACTGATCATGCACTGATCACGTAACTGATCATGCACTGATCACGTGGCTGATCATGCACTGATCACGTGGCTGATCATGCACTGATCACGTGACTGATCATGCACTGATCACGTGACTGATCATGCACTGATCACGTGACTGATCATGCACTGATCACGTGGCTATCATGCACTGATCACGTGGCTGATCATACTGATCACGTGACTGATCATGCACTGATCACGTGGCTGATCATGCACTGATCACGTGACTGATCATGCACTGATCACGTGGCTATCATGCACTGATCACGTGACTGATCATGCACTGATCACGTGGCTATCATGCACTGATCACGTGGCTGATCATACTGATCACGTGACTGATCATGCACTGATCACGTGGCTGATCATGCACTGATCACGTGACTGATCATGCACTGATCACGTGGCTATCATGCACTGATCACGTGACTGATCATGCACTGATCACGTGACTGATCATGCACTGATCACGTGGCTGATCATGCACTGATCACGTGGCTGATCATGCACTGATCACGTGGCTATCATGCACTGTCACGTGACTGATCATGCACTGATCACGTGGCTGATCATGCACTGATCACGTGACTGATCATGCACTGATCACGTGGCTGATCATGCACTGATCACGTGGCTGATCATGCACTGATCACGTGACTGATCATGCACTGATCACGTGACTGATCATGCACTGATCACGTGGCTATCATGCACTGATCACGTGGCTGATCATGCACTGATCACGCAGCTACCATGCACTGATCACATGACTGATCATGCACTGATCACGTGACTGATCATGCACTGATCACGTGGCTATCATGCATTGATCATGTGACTGATCATGCGCTGATCATGTTTGCTATCATACACTGATCATGTGCCTCTGGAGGCAATAAACAAAGAGCTGAGTAGGCACGAATCAGTCAGCAGGCAATAATCATGGAACTCAGCTGTGAGGAATCATGCTGCTCAGCTGGCAATAATCAAGCAGCTGAGCAGGCAGGAATTACGCAGCACAGCTGGCAATTGTCAAGCAGATGACAGGCAGGAATCGTGCAGCTCAGCTGGCAATTGTCAAGCAGATGAGCAGACAGTAATCACGCAGCTCAGCAGGCCCTGATCACGTGACTGAGCATGCACTGATCACGTGGCTGATCATGCACTGATCACGTGACTGATCATGCACTGATCACGTGATTCATGCACTGATCACGTGGCTGATCATGCACTGATCACGTGGCTGATCATGCACTGATCACGTGACTGATCATGCACTGATCACGTGGCTATCATGCACTGATCACGTGGCTGATCATGCACTGATCACGGGACTGATCATGCACTGATCACGGGCTATCATGCACTGACACATGACTGACATGCACTGATCACGTGGCTGATCATGCACTGATCACGTGACTGATCATGCACTGATCACGTGACTGATCATGCACTGATCACGTGGCTGATCATGCACTGATCACGTGGCTATCATGCACTGATCACGTGGCTGATCATGCACTGATCACGTAGCTATCATGCACTGATCACGTGACTGATCATGCACTGATCACGTGACTGATCATGCACTGATCACGTGGCTGATCATGCACTGATCACGTGGCTGATCATGCACTGATCACGTGACTGATCATGCACTGATCACGTGACTGATCATGCACTGATCACGTGACTGATCATGCACTGATCACGTGGCTATCATGCACTGATCACGTGGCTGATCATGCACTGATCACGTAGCTATCATGCACTGATCACGTGACTGATCATGCACTGATCACGTGACTGATCATGCACTGATCACGTGGCTATCATGCACTGATCACGTGGCTGATCATGCACTGATCACGTGGCTATCATGCACTGATCACGTGGCTATCATGCACTGATCACGTGGCTGATCATGCACTGATCACGCAGCTATCATGTACTGATCACGTGACTGATCATGCACTGATCACGTGGCTGATCATGCACTGATCACGTGACTGATCATGCACTGATCACGTGACTGATCATGCACTGATCACGTGGCTATCATGCACTGATCACGTGACTGATCATGCACTGATCACGTGGCTATCATGCACTGATCACGTGGCTATCATGCACTGATCACGTGGCTGATCATGCACTGATCACGCAGCTATCATGCACTGATCACGTGACTGATCATGCACTGATCACGTGGCTGATCATGCACTGATCACGTGACTGATCATGCACTGATCACGTGACTGATCATGCACTGATCACGTGGCTGATCATGCACTGATCACGTGACTGATCATGCACTGATCACGTGGCTATCATGCACTGATCACGTGGCTATCATGCACTGATCACGTGGCTGATCATGCACTGATCACGCAGCTATCATGCACTGATCACGTGACTGATCATGCACTGATCACGTGGCTGATCATGCACTGATCACGTGACTGATCATGCACTGATCACGTGGCTATCATGCACTGATCACGTGGCTGATCATGCACTGATCACGCAGCTATCATGCACTGATCACGTGACTGATCATGCACTGATCACGTGACTGATCATGCACTGATCACGTGGCTGATCATGCACTGATCACGTGACTGATCATGCACTGATCACGTGACTGATCATGCACTGATCACGTGGCTATCATGCACTGATCACGTGGCTGATCATGCACTGATCACGTGGCTGATCATGCACTGATCACGTGACTGATCATGCACTGATCACGTGACTGATCATGCACTGATCACGTGGCTATCATGCACTGATCACGTGGCTGATCATGCAATGATCACGTAGCTACATGTACTGGTCACGTGACTGATCATGCACTGATCACGTGACTGATCATGCACTGATCACGTGGCTATCATGCACTGATCACGTGGCTGATCATGCACTGATCACGTGACTGATCATGCACTGATCACGTGACTGATCATGCACTGATCACGTGGCTGATCATGCACTGATCACGTGGCTGATCATGCACTGATCACGTGGCTGATCATGCACTGATCACGTGGCTATCATGCACTGATCACGTGGCTGATCATGCACTGATCACGTGGCTGATCATGCACTGTCACGTGACTGATCATGCACTGATCACGTGGCACTCATGCACTGATCACGTGGCTGATCATACTGATCACGTAACTGATCATGCACATCACGTGGCTATCATGCACTGATCACGTGGCTGATCATGCAATGATCACGTAGCTACCATATACTGGTCACGTGACTGATCATGCACTGATCACGTAAATGATCATGCACTGATCTGTGACTGATCATGCACTGATCACGTGACTGATCATGCACTGATCACGTGGCTATCATGCACTGATCACGTGGCTGATCATGCAATGATCACGTAGCAACCATGTACTGGTCACGTGACTGATCATGCACTGATCACGTAATTGATCATGCACTGATCACGTGACTGATCATGCACTGATCACGTGGCTGATCATACACTGATCACGTGACTGATCATGCACTGATCACGTGGCTATCATGCACTGATCACGTGGCTGATCATGCACTGATCACGTGTCTGATCATGCACTGATCACGTGGCTGATCATGCACTGATCACGTGACTGATCATGCACTGATCACGTGGCTATCATGCACTGATCACGTGGCTGATCATGCACTGATCACGTGGCTGATCATGCACTGATCACGTGACTGATCATGCACTGATCACGTGGCACTCATGCACTGATCACGTGGCTGATCATGCACTGATCACGTGACTGATCATGCACTGATCACGTGGCTATCATGCACTGATCACGTGGCTGATCATGCACTGATCACGTGGTATCATATACTGATCACGTGACTGATCATGCACTGATCACGTGGCTGATCATGCACTGATCACGTGACTGATCATGCACTGATCACGTGACTGATCATGCACTGATCACGTGGCTATCATGCACTGATCACGTGGCTGATCATGCACTGATCACGTAGCAACCATGCACTGATCACGTGACTGATCATGCACTGATCACGTGGCTGATCATGCACTGATCACGTGGCTATCATGCACTGATCACGTGGCTGATCATGCACTGATCACGCAGCTATCATGCACTGATCACGTGACTGATCATGCACTGATCACGTGGCTGATCATGCACTGATCACGTGACTGATCATGCACTGATCACGTGGCTATCATGCACTGATCACGTGGCTGATCATGCACTGATCACGTGGCTATCATGCACTGATCACGTGGCTGATCATGCACTGATCACGTGACTGATCATGCACTGATCACGTGGCTGATCATGCACTGATCACGTGGCTGATCATGCACTGATCACGTGACTGATCATGCACTGATCACGTGACTGATCATGCACTGATCACGTGGCTATCATGCACTGATCACGTGGCTGATCATGCACTGATCACGCAGCTATCATGCACTGATCACATGACTGATCATGCACTGATCACGTGACTGATCATGCACTGATCACGTGGCTTATCATGCATTGATCATGTGACTGATCATGCGCTGATCATGTTTGCTATCATACACTGATCATGTGCCTCTGGAGGCAATAAACAAAGAGCTGAGTAGGCACGAATCAGTCAGCAGGCAATAATCATGGAACTCAGCTGTGAGAAATCATGCTGCTCAGCTGGCAATAATCAAGCAGCTGAGCAGGCAGGAATTACGCAGCACAGCTGGCAATTGTCAAGCAGATGACAGGCAGGAATCGTGCAGCTCAGCTGGCAATTGTCAAGCAGATGAGCAGACAGTAATCACGCAGCTCAGCAGGCCCTGATCACGTGACTGAGCATGCACTGTTCACGTGGCTGATCATACACTGATCACGTGACTGATCATGCACTGATCACGTGGCTATCATGCACTGATCACGTGGCTGATCATGCACTGATCACGTGGCTGTCATGCACTGATCACGTGGCTGATCATGCACTGATCACGTGGCTGATCATGCACTGATCACGTGACTGATCATGCACTGATCACGTGGCTATCATGCACTGATCACGTGGCTGATCATGCACTGATCACGTGACTGATCATGCACTGATCACGGGCTATCATGCACTGATCACATGACTGATCATGCACTGATCACGTGGCTGATCATGCACTGATCACGTGACTGATCATGCACTGATCACGTGGCTATCATGCACTGATCACGTGGCTGATCATGCACTGATCACGTAGCTATCATGCACTGATCACGTGACTGATCATGCACTGATCACGTGACTGATCATGCACTGATCACGTGACTGATCATGCACTGATCACGTGGCTGATCATGCACTGATCACGTGGCTATCATGCACTGATCACGTGGCTGATCATGCACTGATCACGTGGCTGATCATGCACTGATCACGTGGCTATCATGCACTGATCACGTGGCTGATCATGCACTGATCACGCAGCTATCATGCACTGATCACGTGACTGATCATGCACTGATCACGTGGCTGATCATGCACTGATCACGTGACTGATCATGCACTGATCACGTGACTGATCATGCACTGATCACGTGGCTGATCACACTGATCACGTGACTGATCATGCACTGATCACGTGGCTATCATGCACTGATCACGTGGCTATCATGCACTGATCACGTGGCTGATCATGCACTGATCACGCAGCTATCATGCACTGATCACGTGACTGATCATGCACTGATCACGTGGCTGATCATGCACTGATCACGTGACTGATCATGCACTGATCACGTGGCTATCATGCACTGATCACGTGGCTGATCATGCACTGATCACGTAGCTATCATGCACTGATCACGTGACTGATCATGCACTGATCACGTGATTGATCATGCACTGATCACGTGGCTGATCATGCACTGATCACGTGACTGATCATGCACTGATCACGTGACTGATCATGCACTGATCACGTGGCTATCATGCACTGATCACGTGGCTGATCATGCACTGATCACGTGGCTGATCATGCACTGATCACATGACTGATCATGCACTGATCACGTGACTGATCATGCACTGATCACGTGGCTATCATGCACTGATCACGTGGCTGATCATGCAATGATCACGTAGCTACATGTACTGGTCACGTGACTGATCATGCACTGATCACGTGACTGATCATGCACTGATCACGTGGCTATCATGCACTGATCACGTGGCTGATCATGCACTGATCACGTGACTGATCATGCACTGATCACGTGACTGATCATGCACTGATCACGTGGCTATCATGCACTGATCACGTGGCTGATCATGCACTGATCACGTGGCTGATCATGCACTGATCACGTGGCTATCATGCACTGATCACGTGGCTGATCATGCACTGATCACGTGACTGATCATGCACTGATCACGTGGCTATCATGCACTGATCACGTGGCTATCATGCACTGATCACGTGGCTGATCATGCACTGATCACGTAGCTATCATGCACTGATCACGTGACTGATCATGCACTGATCACGTGGCTGATCATGCACTGATCACGTGACTGATCATGCACTGATCACGTGACTGATCATGCACTGATCACGTGGCTATCATGCACTGATCACGTGGCTGATCATGCACTGATCACGTGACTGATCATGCACTGATCACGTGGCTATCATGCACTGATCACGTGGCTGATCATGCACTGATCACGTGGCTGATCATGCACTGTCACGTGACTGATCATGCACTGATCACGTGGCACTCATGCACTGATCACGTGGCTGATCATACACTGATCACGTGACTGATCATGCACATCACGTGGCTATCATGCACTGATCACGTGGCTGATCATGCAATGATCACGTAGCTACCATGCACTGATCACGTGACTGATCATGCACTGATCACGTAAATGATCATGCACTGATCACGTGACTGATCATGCACTGATCACGTGACTGATCATGCACTGATCACGTGGCTATCATGCACTGATCACGTGGCTGATCATGCAATGATCACGTAGCAACCATGTACTGGTCACGTGACTGATCATGCACTGATCACGTAATTGATCATGCACTGATCACGTGACTGATCATGCACTGATCACGTGGCTGATCATACACTGATCACGTGACTGATCATGCACTGATCACGTGGATATCATGCACTGATCACGTGGCTGATCATGCACTGATCACGTGTCTGATCATGCACTGATCACGTGGCTGATCATGCACTGATCACGTGACTGATCATGCACTGATCACGTGGCTATCATGCACTGATCACGTGGCTGATCATGCACTGATCACGTGGCTGATCACACACTGTCACGTGACTGATCATGCACTGATCACGTGGCACTCATGCACTGATCACGTGGCTGATCATACACTGCTCACGTAACTGATCATGCACTGATCACGTGGCTATCATGCACTGATCACGTGGCTGATCATGCACTGATCACGTGGTATCATATACTGATCACGTGACTGATCATGCACTGATCACGTGGCTGATCATGCACTGATCACGTGACTGATCATGCACTGATCACGTGACTGATCATGCACTGATCACGTGGCTATCATGCACTGATCACGTGGCTGATCATGCACTGATCACGTAGCTACCATGCACTGATCACGTGACTGATCATGCACTGATCACGTGGCTGATCATGCACTGATCACGTGGCTATCATGCACTGATCACGTGGCTGATCATGCACTGATCACGCAGCTATCATGCACTGATCACGTGACTGATCATGCACTGATCACGTGGCTGATCATGCACTGATCACGTGACTGATCATGCACTGATCACGTGGCTATCATGCACTGATCACGTGGCTGATCATGCACTGATCACGCAGCTATCATGCACTGATCACGTGACTGATCATGCACTGATCACGTAATTGATCATGCACTGATCACGTGGCTGATCATGCACTGATCACGTGACTGATCATGCACTGATCACGTGACTGATCATGCACTGATCACGTGGCTATCATGCACTGATCACGTGGCTGATCATGCACTGATCACGTGCCTGATCATGCACTGATCACATGACTGATCATGCACTGATCACGTGACTGATCATGCACTGATCACGTGGCTATCATGCACTACTCACGTGGCTGATCATGCAATGATCATGTAGCTACCATGTACTGGTCACGTGACTGATCATACACCCATCAGGTGACTGATCATGCACTGATCACGTGGCTATCATGCACTGATCACGTGGCTGATCATGCACTGATCACGTGCCTGATCATGCACTGATCACGTGACTGATCATGCACTGATCACGTAGCATCATGCACTGATCACGTGGCTGATCATGCACTGATCACGTGGCTATCATGCACTGATCACGTGGCTGATCATGCACTGATACCGTGACTGAGCATGGACTGATCACATGACTATCATGTAGTGATCACGTGACTTAATGGCGCTGATCATGTGACTGATCATGCGCTGATCATGTTTGCTATCATACACTGATCATGTGCCTCTGGAGGCAATAAACAAAGAGCTGAGTAGGCACGAATCAAACAGTCAGCAGGCAATAATCATGGAACTCAGGTGTGAGGAATCATGCTGCTCAGCTGGCAATAATCAAGCAGCTGAGCAGGCAGGAATTACGCAGCACAGCTGGCAATTGTCAAGCAGATGACAGGCAGGAATCGTGCAGCTCAGCTGGCAATTGTCAAGCAGATGAGCAGACAGTAATCACGCAGCTCAGCAGGCCCTGATCACGTGACTGAGCATGCACTGTTCACGTGGCTGATCATACACTGATCACGTGATTGATCATGCACTGATCACTTGGATATCATGCACTGATCACGTGGCTGATCATACACTGTTCACGTGTCTGACCATGCACTGATCACGTGGCTGATCATACACTGCTCACGTAACTGATCATGCACTGATCACGTGGCTGATCATGCACTGATCACGTGGCTGATCATGCACTGATCACGTGGCTATCATGCACTGATCACGTGACTGATCATGCACTGATCACGTGACTGATCATGCACTGATCACGTGGCTATCATGCACTGCTCACGTGGCTGATCATGCACTGATCACGTAGCTACCATGTACTGGTCACGTGACTGATCATGCACTGATCACGTAACTGATCATGCACTGATCACGTGGCTGATCATGCACTGATCATGTGACTGATCATGCACTGATCATGTTTGGTGTCATACACTGATCATGTGCATCTGGAGGCAATGAACAAAGAGCTGAGTAGGCAGGAATCAGTGAGCAGGCTATAATCATGGAACTCAGCTCTGAGAAATCATGCTGCTCAGCTGGCAATAATCAAGTAGAGAGCAGGCAGGAATTATGCAGCACAGGTGGCAATTGTCAAGCAGATGACAGGCAGGAATCGTGCAGCTCAGCTGGCAATTGTCAAGCAGATGAGCAGACAGTAATCACGCAGCTCATCAGGCCCTGATCACGTGACTGATCATGCACTGATCACGTGGCTGATCATGCACTGATCACGTGACTGATCATGCACTGATCACGTGACTGTCATGCACTGATCACGTGGCTGATCATGCACTGATCACGTGGCTGATCATGCACTGATCACGTGACTGATCATGCACTGATCACGTGGCTATCATGCACTGATCACGTGGCTGATCATGCACTGATCACGGGACTGATCATGCACTGATCACGGGCTATCATGCACTGATCACATGACTGATCATGCACTGATCACGTGGCTGATCATGCACTGATCACGTGACTGATCATGCACTGATCACGTGACTGATCATGCACTGATCACGTGGCTGATCATGCACTGATCACGTGGCTATCATGCACTGATCACGTGGCTGATCATGCACTGATCACGTAGCTATCATGCACTGATCACGTGACTGATCATGCACTGATCACGTGACTGATCATGCACTGATCACGTGGCTGATCATGCACTGATCACGTGGCTGATCATACTGATCACGTGACTGATCATGCACTGATCACGTGGCTGATCATGCACTGATCACGTGACTGATCATGCACTGATCACGTGGCTATCATGCACTGATCACGTGGCTATCATGCACTGATCACGTGGCTGATCATGCACTGATCACGTAGCTATCATGCACTGATCACGTGACTGATCATGCACTGATCACGTGACTGATCATGCACTGATCACGTGGCTATCATGCACTGATCACGTGGCTGATCATGCACTGATCACGTGGCTATCATGCACTGATCACGTGGCTATCATGCACTGATCACGTGGCTGATCATGCACTGATCACGTGCTATCATGCACTGATCACGTGACTGATCATGCACTGATCACGTGGCTGATCATGCACTGATCACGTGACTGATCATGCACTGATCACGTGACTGATCATGCACTGATCACGTGGCTGATCATGCACTGATCACGTGACTGATCATGCACTGATCACGTGGCTATCATGCACTGATCACGTGGCTATCATGCACTGATCACGTGGCTGATCATGCACTGATCACGCAGCTACATGCACTGATCACGTGACTGATCATGCACTGATCACGTGGCTGATCATGCACTGATCACGTGACTGATCATGCACTGATCACGTGGCTATCATGCACTGATCACGTGGCTGATCATGCACTGATCACGTAGCTATCATGCACTGATCACGTGACTGATCATGCACTGATCACGTAATTGATCATGCACTGATCACGTGGCTGATCATGCACTGATCACGTGACTGATCATGCACTGATCACGTGACTGATCATGCACTGATCACGTGGCTATCATGCACTGATCACGTGGCTGATCATGCACTGATCACGTGGCTGATCATGCACTGATCACGTGACTGATCATGCACTGATCACGTGACTGATCATGCACTGATCACGTGGCTATCATGCACTGATCACGTGGCTGATCATGCACTGATCACGTAGCTACATGCACTGATCACGTGACTGATCATGCACTGATCACGTGACTGATCATGCACTGATCACGTGGCTGATCATGCACTGATCACGTGGCTGATCATGCACTGATCACGTGGCTGATCACACTGATCACGTGACTGATCATGCACTGATCACGTGGCTATCATGCACTGATCACGTGGCTGATCATGCACTGATCACGGGACTGATCATGCACTGATCACGGGCTATCATGCACTGATCACATGACTGATCATGCACTGATCACGTGGCTGATCATGCACTGATCACGTGACTGATCATGCACTGATCACGTGACTGATCATGCACTGATCACGTGGCTGATCATGCACTGATCACGTGGCTATCATGCACTGATCACGTGGCTGATCATGCACTGATCACGTAGCTATCATGCACTGATCACGTGACTGATCATGCACTGATCACGTAATTGATCATGCACTGATCACGTGGCTGATCATGCACTGATCACGTGGCTGATCATGCACTGATCACGTGACTGATCATGCACTGATCACGTGACTGATCATGCACTGATCACGTGGCTATCATGCACTGATCACGTGGCTGATCATGCACTGATCACGTGGCTGATCATGCACTGATCACGTGGCTATCATGCACTGATCACGTGGCTGATCATGCACTGATCACGCAGCTATCATGCACTGATCACGTGACTGATCATGCACTGATCACGTGGCTGATCATGCACTGATCACGTGACTGATCATGCACTGATCACGTGACTGATCATGCACTGATCACGTGGCTGATCATGCACTGATCACGTGACTGATCATGCACTGATCACGTGGCTATCATGCACTGATCACGTGGCTATCATGCACTGATCACGTGGCTGATCATGCACTGATCACGCAGCTATCATGCACTGATCACGTGACTGATCATGCACTGATCACGTGGCTGATCATGCACTGATCACGTGACTGATCATGCACTGATCACGTGGCTATCATGCACTGATCACGTGGCTGATCATGCACTGATCACGTAGCTATCATGCACTGATCACGTGACTGATCATGCACTGATCACGTAACTGATCATGCACTGATCACGTGGCTGATCATGCACTGATCACGTGACTGATCATGCACTGATCACGTGACTGATCATGCACTGATCACGTGGCTATCATGCACTGATCACGTGGCTGATCATGCACTGATCACGTGGCTGATCATGCACTGATCACGTGACTGATCATGCACTGATCACGTGACTGATCATGCACTGATCACGTGGCTATCATGCACTGATCACGTGGCTGATCATGCACTGATCACGTACTATCATGCACTGATCACGTGACTGATCATGCACTGATCACGTGACTGATCATGCACTGATCACGTGGCTATCATGCACTGATCACGTGGCTGATCATGCACTGATCACGTGACTGATCATGCACTGATCACGTGACTGATCATGCACTGATCACGTGGCTATCATGCACTGATCACGTGGCTGATCATGCACTGATCACGTGGCTGATCATGCACTGATCACGTGGCTGATCATGCACTGATCACGTGGCTGATCATGCACTGATCACGTGACTGATCATGCACTGATCACGTGGCTGATCATGCACTGATCACGTGGCTATCATGCACTGATCACGGGCTGATCATGCACTGATCACGTAGCTATCATGCACTGATCACGTGACTGATCATGCACTGATCACGTGGCTGATCATGCACTGATCACGTGACTGATCATGCACTGATCACGTGACTGATCATGCACTGATCACGTGGCTATCATGCACTGATCACGTGGCTGATCATGCACTGATCACGTGACTGATCATGCACTGATCACGTGGCTATCATGCACTGATCACGTGACTGATCATGCACTGATCACGTGGCTGATCACACTGATCACGTGACTGATCATGCACTGATCACGTGGCATCATGCACTGATCACGTGGCTGATCATGCACTGATCACGTGACTGATCATGCACTGATCACGTGGCTATCATGCACTGATCACGTGGCTGATCATGCAATGATCACGTAGCTACCATGCACTGATCACGTGACTGATCATGCACTGATCACGTGGCTGATCATGCACTGATCACGGCTGATCATGCACTGATCACGTGACTGATCATGCACTGATCACGTGACTGATCATGCACTGATCACGTGGCTATCATGCACTGATCACGTGGCTGATCATGCACTGATCACGTGACTGATCATGCACTGATCACGTGGCTGATCATGCACTGATCACGTGGCTGATCATGCACTGATCACGTGACTGATCATGCACTGATCACGTGGCATCATGCACTGATCACGTGGCTGATCATGCACTGATCACGTGACTGATCATGCACTGATCACGTGACTGATCATGCACTGATCACGTGGCTATCATGCACTGATCACGTGGCTGATCATGCACTGATCACGTGGCTGATCATGCACTGATCACGTGGCTGATCATGCACTGATCACGTGGCTGATCATGCACTGATCACGTGACTGATCATGCACTGATCACGTGGCTGATCATGCACTGATCACGTGACTGATCATGCACTGATCACGTGGCTGATCATGCACTGATCACGTGGCTATCATGCACTGATCACGTGGCTGATCATGCACTGATCACGCAGCTACATGTGCTGATCACGTGACTGATCATGCACTGATCACGTGGCTGATCATGCACTGATCACGTGACTGATCATGCACTGATCACGTGGCTATCATGCACTGATCACGTGGCTGATCATGCACTGATCACGTAGCTATCATGCACTGATCACGTGACTGATCATGCACTGATCACGACTGATCATGCACTGATCACGTGGCTGATCATGCACTGATCACGTGACTGATCATGCACTGATCACGTGACTGATCATGCACTGATCACGTGGCTATCATGCACTGATCACGTGGCTGATCATGCACTGATCACGTGGCTGATCATGCACTGATCACGTGACTGATCATGCACTGATCACGTGACTGATCATGCACTGATCACGTGGCTATCATGCACTGATCACGTGGCTGATCATGCACTGATCACGTAGCTACCATGCACTGATCACGTGACTGATCATGCACTGATCACGTAACTGATCATGCACTGATCACGTGGCTGATCATGCACTGATCACGTGGCTGATCATGCACTGATCACGTGGCTGATCACACTGATCACGTGACTGATCATGCACTGATCACGTGGCTATCATGCACTGATCACGTGGCTGATCATGCACTGATCACGTGACTGATCATGCACTGATCACGTGCTATCATGCACTGATCACATGACTGATCATGCACTGATCACGTGGCTGATCATGCACTGATCACGTGACTGATCATGCACTGATCACGTGACTGATCATGCACTGATCACGTGGCTGATCATGCACTGATCACGTGGCTATCATGCACTGATCACGTGGCTGATCATGCACTGATCACGTAGCTATCATGCACTGATCACGTGACTGATCATGCACTGATCACGTAATTGATCATGCACTGATCACGTGGCTGATCATGCACTGATCACGTGGCTGATCATGCACTGATCACGTGACTGATCATGCACTGATCACGTGACTGATCATGCACTGATCACGTGGCTATCATGCACTGATCACGTGGCTGATCATGCACTGATCACGTGGCTGATCATGCACTGATCACGTGGCTGATCATGCACTGATCACGTGGCTGATCATGCACTGATCACGCAGCTATCATGCACTGATCACGTGACTGATCATGCACTGATCACGTGGCTGATCATGCACTGATCACGTGACTGATCATGCACTGATCACGTGACTGATCATGCACTGATCACGTGGCTGATCATGCACTGATCACGTGACTGATCATGCACTGATCACGTGGCTATCATGCACTGATCACGTGGCTATCATGCACTGATCACGTGGCTGATCATGCACTGATCACGCAGCTATCATGCACTGATCACGTGACTGATCATGCACTGATCACGTGGCTGATCATGCACTGATCACGTGACTGATCATGCACTGATCACGTGGCTATCATGCACTGATCACGTGGCTGATCATGCACTGATCACGCAGCTACATGCACTGATCACGTGACTGATCATGCACTGATCACGTAATTGATCATGCACTGATCACGTGGCTGATCATGCACTGATCACGTGACTGATCATGCACTGATCACGTGACTGATCATGCACTGATCACGTGGCTATCATGCACTGATCACGTGGCTGATCATGCACTGATCACGTGGCTGATCATGCACTGATCACGTGACTGATCATGCACTGATCACGTGACTGATCATGCACTGATCACGTGGCTATCATGCACTGATCACGTGGCTGATCATGCACTGATCACGTAGCTACCATGTACTGGTCACGTGACTGATCATGCACTGATCACGTGACTGATCATGCACTGATCACGTGGCTATCATGCACTGATCACGTGGCTGATCATGCACTGATCACGTGACTGATCATGCACTGATCACGTGACTGATCATGCACTGATCACGTGGCTATCATGCACTGATCACGTGGCTGATCATGCACTGATCACGTGGCTGATCATGCACTGATCACGTGGCTATCATGCACTGATCACGTGGCTGATCATGCACTGATCACGTGACTGATCATGCACTGATCACGTGGCTATCATGCACTGATCACGTGGCTATCATGCACTGATCACGTGGCTGATCATGCACTGATCACGTAGCTATCATGCACTGATCACGTGACTGATCATGCACTGATCACGTGGCTGATCATGCACTGATCACGTGACTGATCATGCACTGATCACGTGACTGATCATGCACTGATCACGTGGCTATCATGCACTGATCACGTGGCTGATCATGCACTGATCACGTGACTGATCATGCACTGATCACGTGGCTATCATGCACTGATCACGTGGCTGATCATGCACTGATCACGTGGCTGATCACACTGATCACGTGACTGATCATGCACTGATCACGTGGCATCATGCACTGATCACGTGGCTGATCATACACTGATCACGTGACTGATCATGCACTGATCACGTGGCTATCATGCACTGATCACGTGGCTGATCATGCACTGATCACGTAGCTATCATGCACTGATCACGTGACTGATCATGCACTGATCACGTAAATGATCATGCACTGATCACGTGACTGATCATGCACTGATCACGTGACTGATCATGCACTGATCACGTGACTGATCATGCACTGATCACGTGGCTATCATGCACTGATCACGTGGCTGATCATGCACTGATCACGTGGCTGATCATGCACTGATCACGTGGCTGATCATGCACTGATCACGTGGCTGATCATGCACTGATCACGTGACTGATCATGCACTGATCACGTGGCATCATGCACTGATCACGTGGCTGATCATGCACTGATCACGTGACTGATCATGCACTGATCACGTGACTGATCATGCACTGATCACGTGGCTGATCATGCACTGATCACGTGGCTGATCATGCACTGATCACGTGGCTGATCATGCACTGATCACGTGGCTGATCATGCACTGATCACGTGGCTGATCATGCACTGATCACGTGACTGATCATGCACTGATCACGTGGCATCATGCACTGATCACGTGGCTGATCATGCACTGATCACGTGACTGATCATGCACTGATCACGTGGCTATCATGCACTGATCACGTGGCTGATCATGCACTGATCACGTAGGTATCATGCACTGATCACGTGACTGATCATGCACTGATCACGTGACTGATCATGCACTGATCACGTGGCTATCATGCACTGATCACGTGGCTGATCATGCACTGATCACGTAGCTATCATGTACTGATCACGTGACTGATCATGCACTGATCACGTAATTGATCATGCACTGATCACGTGACTGATCATGCACTGATCACGTGGCTGATCACACACTGATCACGTGACTGATCATGCACTGATCACGTGGCTATCATGCACTGATCACGTGGCTATCATGCACTGATCACGTGGATATCATGCACTGATCACGTGGCTGATCATGCACTGATCACGTGACTGATCATGCACTGATCACGTGGCTGTCATGCACTGATCACGTGGCTGATCATGCACTGATCACGTGGCTGATCATGCACTGATCACGTGACTGATCATGCACTGATCACGTGGATATCATGCACTGATCACGTGGCTGATCATGCACTGATCACGTGTCTGATCATGCACTGATCACGTGGCTGATCATACACTGATCACGTAACTGATCATGCACTGATCACGTGGCTATCATGCACTGATCACGTGGCTGATCATGCACTGATCACGTGGCTGATCACACACTGTCACGTGACTGATCATGCACTGATCACGTGGCACTCATGCACTGATCACGTGGCTGATCATACACTGATCACGTGACTGATCATGCACTGATCACGTGGCTATCATGCACTGCTCACGTGGCTGATCATGCAATGATCACGTAGCTACCATATACTGGTCACGTGACTGATCATGCACTGATCACGTAAATGATCATGCACTGATCACGTGACTGATCATGCACTGATCACGTGACTGATCATGCACTGATCACGTGGCTATCATGCACTGCTCACGTGGCTGATCATGCAATGATCACGTAGCAACCATGTACTGGTCACGTGACTGATCATGCACTGATCACGTAATTGATCATGCACTGATCACGTGGCTGATCATGCACTGATCACGTGGCTGATCACACACTGATCACGTGACTGATCATGCACTGATCACGTGGATATCATGCACTGATCACGTGGCTGATCATACACTGATCACGTGACTGATCATGCACTGATCACGTGGCTGATCATGCACTGATCACGTGGCTATCATGCACTGATCACGTGGCTGATCATGCACTGATCACGTGACTGATCATGCACTGATCACGTGGCTATCATGCACTGATCACGTGGCTGATCATGCACTGATCACGTGGCTGATCATGCACTGATCACGTGGCTGATCATGCACTGATCACGTGACTGATCATGCACTGATCACGTGGCTATCATGCACTGATCACGTGGCTGATCATGCACTGATCACGTAGCTATCATGCACTGATCACGTGACTGATCATGCACTGATCACGTGGCTGATCATGCACTGATCACGTGACTGATCATGCACTGATCACGTGACTGATCATGCACTGATCACGTGGCTCTATCATGCACTGCTCACGTGGCTGATCATGCACTGATCACGTAGCTACCATGCACTGATCACGTGACTGATCATGCACTGATCACGTGACTGATCATGCACTGATCACGTGACTGATCATGCACTGATCACGTGACTGATCATGCACTGATCACGTGGCTATCATGCACTGATCACGTGGCTGATCATGCACTGATCACGCAGCTATCATGCACTGATCACGTGACTGATCATGCACTGATCACGTGACTGATCATGCACTGATCACGTGGCTGATCATGCACTGATCACGTGACTGATCATGCACTGATCACGTGACTGATCATGCACTGATCACGTGGCTATCATGCACTGATCACGTGGCTGATCATGCACTGATCACGTGACTGATCATGCACTGATCACGTGACTGATCATGCACTGATCACGTGACTGATCATGCACTGATCACGTGGCTATCATGCACTGATCACGTGGCTGATCATGCACTGATCATGTAGCTACCATGTACTGATCACGTGACTGATCATGCACTGATCACGTGACTGATCATGCACTGATCACGTGGCTATCATGCACTGATCACGTGGCTGATCATGCACTGATCACGTGACTGATCATGCACTGATCACGTGGCTATCATGCACTGATCACGTGATTGATCATGCACTGATCACGTAATTGTCATGCACTGATCACGTGGCTATCATGCACTGATCACGTGGCTGATCATGCACTGATCACGTGACTGATCATGCACTGATCACGTGGCTGATCATGCACTGATCACGTGACTGATCATGCACTGATCACGTGACTGATCATGCACTGATCACGTGGATATCATGCACTGATCACGTGGCTGATCATACACTGATCACGTGTCTGACATGCACTGATCACGTGGCTGATCATACACTGATCACGTAACTGATCATGCACTGATCACGTGGCTATCATGCACTGATCACGTGGCTGAACATGCACTGTTCACGTGGCTGATCACACACCTCTCACGTGACTGATCATGCACTGATCACGCAGCACTCATGCACTGATCACGTGGCTGATCATACACTGCTCACGTAACTGATCATGCACACATCACGTGGCTATCATGCACTGCTCACGTGGCTGATCATGCAATGATCACGTAGCTACCATATACTGGTCACGTGACTGATCATGCACAGATCACGTAAATGATCATGCACTGATCACGTGACTGATCATGCACTGATCACGTGGCTATCATGCACTGCTCACGTGGCTGATCATGCAATGATCACGTAGCAACCATGTACTGGTCACGTGACTGATCATGCACTGATCACGTAATTGATCATGCACTGATCACGTGGCTCATCATGCACTGATCACGTGGCTGATCACACACGATCACGTGACTGATCATGCACTGATCACGTGGCTATCATGCACTGATCACGTGGCTATCATGCACTGATCACGTGGATATCATGCACTGATCACGTGGCTGATCACACACGATCACGTGACTGATCATGCACTGATCACGTGGCTATCATGCACTGATCACGTGGCTGATCATGCACTGATCACGTGGCTGATCATGCACTGATCACGTGACTGATCATGCACTGATCACGTGACTGATCATGCACTGATCACGTGGCTATCATGCACTGATCACGTGGCTGATCATGCAATGATCACGTAGCTACATGTACTGATCACGTGACTGATCATGCACTGATCACGTGACTGATCATGCACTGATCACGTGGCTGATCATGCACTGATCACGTGACTGATCATGCACTGATCACGTGACTGATCATGCACTGATCACGTGGCTATCATGCACTGATCACGTGGCTGATCATGCACTGATCATGCAGCTATCATGCACTGATCACGTGACTGATCATGCACTGATCACGTGACTGATCATGCACTGATCACGTGGCTGATCATGCACTGATCACGTGACTGATCATGCACTGATCACGTGGCTATCATGCACTGATCACGTTGCTGATCATGCACTGATCACGTAGCTACCATGTACTGATCACGTGAATGATCATGCACTGATCACGTGACTGATCATGCACTGATCACGTGGCTATCATGCACTGATCACGTGACTGATCATGCACTGATCACGTCTAATCATGCACTGATCACATGACTGATCATGCACTGATCACGTGGATGATCATACACTGATCACGTGACTGATCATGCACTGATCACGTGGCTGATCATGCACTGATCACGTGACTGATCATGCACTGATCACGTGGCTATCATGCACTGATCACGTGGCTGATCATGCACTGATCACGTGACTGATCATGCACTGATCACGTGGCTGATCATGCACTGATCACGTAACTGATCATGCACTGATCACGTGGCTGATCATGCACTGATCACGTGGCTGATCATGCACTGATCACGTGACTGATCATGCACTGATCACGTGACTGATCATGCACTGATCACGTGGCTATCATGCACTGATCACGTGGCTGATCATGCACTGATCACGTGACTGATCATGCACTGATCACTGGCTATCATGCACTGATCACGTGGCTATCATGCACTGATCACGTGGCTGATCATGCACTGATCACGTGACTGATCATGCACTGATCACGTCTATATCATGCACTGATCACGTGACTGATCATGCACTGATCACGTGGATGATCATGCACTGATCACGTGACTGATCATGCACTGATCACGTGGCTATCATGCACTGATCACGTGGCTGATCATGCACTGATCACGTAGCTACCATGTACTGGTCACGTGACTGATCATGCACTGATCACGTAATTGATCATGCACTGATCACGTGGCTGATCATGCACTGATCACGTGGCTGATCATGCACTGATCACGTGACTGATCATGCACTGATCACGTGACTGATCATGCACTGATCACGTGGCTATCATGCACTGATCACGTGGCTGATCATGCACTGATCACGCAGCTGATCATGCACTGATCACGTGACTGATCATGCACTGATCACGTGGCTATCATGCACTGATCACGTGGCTGATCATGCACTGATCACGTGGCTATCATGCACTGATCACGTGACTGATCATGCACTGATCACGTGGCTATCATGCACTGATCACGTGGCTGATCATGCACTGATCACGTGGCTGATCATGCACTGATCACGTGACTGATCATGCACTGATCACGTGCTATCATGCACTGATCACATGACTGATCATGCACTGATCACGTGGCTGATCATGCACTGATCACGTGGCTATCATGCACTGATCACGTGGCTGATCATGCACTGATACCGTGACTGAGCATGGACTGATCACATGACTATCATGTAGTGATCACGTGACTTAATGGCGCTGATCATGTGACTGATCATGCGCTGATCATGTTTGCTATCATACACTGATCATGTGCCTCTGGAGGCAATAAACAAAGAGCTGAGTAGGCACGAATCAAACAGTCAGCAGGCAATAATCATGGAACTCAGGTGTGAGGAATCATGCTGCTCAGCTGGCAATAATCAAGCAGCTGAGCAGGCAGGAATTACGCAGCACAGCTGGCAATTGTCAAGCAGATGACAGGCAGGAATCGTGCAGCTCAGCTGGCAATTGTCAAGCAGATGAGCAGACAGTAATCACGCAGCTCAGCAGGCCCTGATCACGTGACTGAGCATGCACTGTTCACGTGGCTGATCATACACTGATCACGTGACTGATCATGCACTGATCACGTGGCTATCATGCACTGATCACGTGGCTGATCATGCACTGATCACGTGTTGTATGCACTGATCACGTGGCTGATCATGCACTGATCACGTGGCTGATCATGCACTGATCACGTGACTGATCATGCACTGATCACGTGGCTATCATGCACTGATCACGTGGCTGATCATGCACTGATCACGTGACTGATCATGCACTGATCATGGCGCTATCATGCACTGACTACATGACTCATGCACTGATCACGTGGCTGATCATGCACTGATCACGTGACTGATCATGCACTGATCACGTGACTGATCATGCACTGATCACGTGGCTGATCATGCACTGATCACGTGGCTATCATGCACTGATCACGTGGCTGATCATGCACTGATCACGTGGCTATCATGCACTGATCACGTGGCTGATCATACTGATCACGTGCCTGATCATGCACTGATCACGTGGCTGATCATGCACTGATCACGTGACTGATCATGCACTGATCACGTGGCTGATCATGCACTGATCACGTGGCTGATCACACACTGTCACGTGACTGATCATGCACTGATCACGTGGCACTCATGCACTGATCACGTGGCTGATCATGCACTGATCACGTGACTGATCATGCACTGATCACGTGGCTATCATGCACTGATCACGTGGCTGATCATGCACTGATCACGTAGCTATCATGCACTGGTCACGTGACTGATCATGCACTGATCACGTAACTGATCATGCACTGATCAGTGACTGATCATGCACTGATCACGTGACTGATCATGCACTGATCACGTGGCTATCATGCACTGATCACGTGGCTGATCATGCACTGATCACGTAATTGATCATGCACTGATCACGTGACTCATGCACTGATCACGTGGCTGATCATGCACTGATCACGTGACTGATCATGCACTGATCACGTGGCTATCATGCACTGATCACGTGGCTGATCATGCACTGATCACGTGTCTGATCATGCACTGATCACGTGGCTGATCATGCACTGATCACGTGACTGATCATGCACTGATCACGTGGCTATCATGCACTGATCACGTGGCTGATCATGCACTGATCACGTGGCTGATCATGCACTGTCACGTGACTGATCATGCACTGATCACGTGGCATCATGCACTGATCACGTGGCTGATCATACACTGATCACGTAACTGATCATGCACTGATCACGTGGCTATCATGCACTGATCACGTGGCTGATCATGCACTGATCACGTGACTACCATGCACTGATCACGTGACTGATCATGCACTGATCACGTGACTGATCATGCACTGATCACGTGGCTGATCATGCACTGATCACGTGGCTATCATGCACTGATCACGTGGCTGATCATGCACTGATCACGCAGCTATCATGCACTGATCACGTGACTGATCATGCACTGATCACGTGGCTGATCATGCACTGATCACGTGACTGATCATGCACTGATCACGTGACTGATCATGCACTGATCACGTGGCTATCATGCACTGATCACGTGGCTGATCATGCACTGATCACGTAGCTATCATGCACTGATCACGTGACTGATCATGCACTGATCACGTAACTGATCATGCACTGATCACGTGGCTGATCATGCACTGATCACGTGACTGATCATGCACTGATCACGTGACTGATCATGCACTGATCACGTGGCTATCATGCACTGATCACGTGGCTGATCATGCACTGATCACGTGGCTGATCATGCACTGATCACGTGACTGATCATGCACTGATCACGTGACTGATCATGCACTGATCACGTGGCTATCATGCACTATCACGTGGCTGATCATGCAATGATCACGTAGCTACCATGTACTGTCACGTGACTGATCATGCACTGATCACGTGACTGATCATGCACTGATCACGTGGCTATCATGCACTGATCACGTGGCTGATCATGCACTGATCACGTGCCTGATCATGCACTGATCACGTGACTGATCATGCACTGATCACGTGACTGATCATGCACTGATCACGTGGCTGATCATGCACTGATCACGTGGCTGATCATGCACTGATCACGTGGCTGATCATGCACTGATCACGTGGCTATCATGCACTGATCACGTGGCTGATCATACTGATCACGTGACTGATCATGCACTGATCACGTGGCTGATCATGCACTGATCACGTGACTGATCATGCACTGATCACGTGGCTGATCATGCACTGATCACGTGGCTGATCACACACTGTCACGTGACTGATCATGCACTGATCACGTGGCACTCATGCACTGATCACGTGGCTGATCATACACTGATCACGTAACTGATCATGCACTGATCACGTGGCTATCATGCACTGCTCACGTGGCTGATCATGCAATGATCACGTAGCTACCATATACTGGTCACGTGACTGATCATGCACTGATCACGTGACTGATCATGCACTGATCACGTGACTGATCATGCACTGATCACGTGACTGATCATGCACTGATCACGTGGCTATCATGCACTGATCACGTGGCTGATCATGCACTGATCACGTGTCTGACCATGCACTGATCACGTGGCTGATCATGCACTGATCACGTAACTGATCATGCACTGATCACGTGGCTATCATGCACTGATCACGTGGCTGATCATGCACTGATCACGTGGCTGATCATGCACTGTCACGTGACTGATCATGCACTGATCACGTGGCACTCATGCACTGATCACGTGGCTGATCATACACTGATCACGTGACTGATCATGCACTGATCACGTGGCTATCATGCACTGATCACGTGGCTGATCATGCAATGATCACGTAGCTACCATGCACTGATCACGTGACTGATCATGCACTGATCACGTAAATGATCATGCACTGATCACGTGACTGATCATGCACTGATCACGTGACTGATCATGCACTGATCACGTGGCTATCATGCACTGATCACGTGGCTGATCATGCACTGATCACGTAGCTACCATGCACTGATCACGTGACTGATCATGCACTGATCACGTGGCTGATCATGCACTGATCACGTGACTGATCATGCACTGATCACGTGACTGATCATGCACTGATCACGTGGCTATCATGCACTGATCACGTGGCTGATCATGCACTGATCACGCAGCTATCATGCACTGGTCACGTGACTGATCATGCACTGATCACGTAACTGATCATGCACTGATCACGTGGCTGATCATGCACTGATCACGTGACTGATCATGCACTGATCACGTGGCTATCATGCACTGATCACGTGGCTGATCATGCACTGATCACGTGGCTGATCATGCACTGATCACGTGACTGATCATGCACTGATCACGTGACTGATCATGCACTGATCACGTGGCTGATCATGCATGATCACGTGGCTATCATGCACTGATCACGTGACTGATCATGCACTGATCACGTGACTGATCATGCACTGATCACGTGGCTTATCATGCACTGATCATGTGACTGATCATGCGCTGATCATGTTTGGTATCATACACTGATCATGTGCCTCTGGAGGCAATAAACAAAGAGCTGAGTAGGCACGAATCAGTCAGCAGGCAATAATCATGGAACTCAGCTGTGAGGAATCATGCTGCTCAGCTGGCAATAATCAAGCAGCTGAGCAGGCAGGAATTATGCAGCACAGCTGGCAATTGTCAAGCAGATGACAGGCAGGAATCGTGCAGCTCAGCTGGCAATTGTCAAGCAGATGAGCAGACAGTAATCACGCAGCTCAGCAGGCCCTGATCACGTGACTGAGCATGCACTGTTCACGTGGCTGATCATACACTGATCACGTGACTGATCATGCACTGATCACGTGGCTATCATGCACTGATCACGTGGCTGATCATGCACTGATCACGTAATTGCATGCACTGATCACGTGGCTGATCATGCACTGATCACGTGGCTGATCATGCACTGATCACGTGACTGATCATGCACTGATCACGTGGCTATCATGCACTGATCACGTGGCTGATCATGCACTGATCACGGACTGATCATGCACTGATCATGGCGCTATCATGCACTGATACATGACTGATCATGCACTGATCACGTGGCTGATCATGCACTGATCACGTGACTGATCATGCACTGATCACGTGACTGATCATGCACTGATCACGTGGCTGATCATGCACTGATCACGTGGCTGATCATGCACTGATCACGTGGCTGATCATGCACTGATCACGTGACTGATCATGCACTGATCACGTGGCTATCATGCACTGATCACGTGGCTGATCATACTGATCACGTGACTGATCATGCACTGATCACGTGGCTATCATGCACTGATCACGTGGCTATCATGCACTGATCACGTGGCTGATCATGCACTGATCACGTGGCTATCATGCACTGATCACGTGACTGATCATGCACTGATCACGTGGCTGATCATGCACTGATCACGTGGCTGATCATGCACTGATCACGTGACTGATCATGCACTGATCACGTGGCTATCATGCACTGATCACGTGGCTGATCATGCACTGATCACGTGGCTGATCATGCACTGATCACGTGGCTGATCATGCACTGATCACGTGACTGATCATGCACTGATCACGTGGCTATCATGCACTGATCACGTGGCTGATCATGCACTGATCACGTGGCTGATCATGCACTGATCACGTGACTGATCATGCACTGATCACGTGACTGATCATGCACTGATCACGTGACTGATCATGCACTGATCACGTGGCTATCATGCACTGATCACGTGGCTGATCATGCACTGATCACGCAGCTATCATGCACTGATCACGTGACTGATCATGCACTGATCACGTAATTGATCATGCACTGATCACGTGGCTGATCATGCACTGATCACGTGACTGATCATGCACTGATCACGTGGCTATCATGCACTGATCACGTGGCTGATCATGCACTGATCACGTGCCTGATCATGCACTGATCACATGACTGATCATGCACTGATCACGTGACTGATCATGCACTGATCACGTGGCTATCATGCACTATCACGTGGCTGATCATGCAATGATCACGTAGCTACCATGTACTGGTCACGTGACTGATCATGCACTGATCACGTGACTGATCATGCACTGATCACGTGGCTATCATGCACTGATCACGTGGCTGATCATGCACTGATCACGTGCTGATCATGCACTGATCACGTGACTGATCATGCACTGATCACGTGCTATCATGCACTGATCACGTGGCTGATCATGCACTGATCACGTGGCTGATCATGCACTGATCACGTGGCTGATCATGCACTGATCACGTGGCTGATCATGCACTGATACCGTGACTGAGCATGGACTGATCACATGACTATCATGTAGTGATCACGTGACTTAATGGCACTGATCATGTGACTGATCATGCGCTGATCATGTTTGCTATCATACACTGATCATGTGCCTCTGGAGGCAATAAACAAAGAGCTGAGTAGGCACGAATCAAACAGTCAGCAGGCAATAATCATGGAACTCAGCTGTGAGGAATCATGCTGCTCAGCTGGCAATAATCAAGCAGCTGAGCAGGCAGGAATTACGCAGCACAGCTGGCAATTGTCAAGCAGATGACAGGCAGGAATCGTGCAGCTCAGCTGGCAATTGTCAAGCAGATGAGCAGACAGTAATCACGCAGCTCAGCAGGCCCTGATCACGTGACTGAGCATGCACTGTTCACGTGGCTGATCATACACTGATCACGTGACTGATCATGCACTGATCACGTGGCTATCATGCACTGATCACGTGATGATCATGCACTGATCACGTAATTGTCATGCACTGATCACGTGGCTGATCATGCACTGATCACGTGGCTGATCATGCACTGATCACGTGACTGATCATGCACTGATCACGTGGCTGATCATGCACTGATCACGTGGCTGATCATGCACTGATCACGTGACTGATCATGCACTGATCACGTGGCTATCATGCACTGATCACGTGGCTGATCATGCACTGATCACGTGTCTGACATGCACTGATCACGTGGCTGATCATGCACTGATCACGTAACTGATCATGCACTGATCACGTGGCTATCATGCACTGATCACGTGGCTGATCATGCACTGATCACGTGGCTGATCATGCACTGTCACGTGACTGATCATGCACTGATCATGCAGCATCATGCACTGATCACGTGGCTGATCATACACTGATCACGTGACTGATCATGCACTGATCACGTGGCTATCATGCACTGATCACGTGGCTGATCATGCAATGATCACGTAGCTACCATATACTGGTCACGTGACTGATCATGCACTGATCACGTAACTGATCATGCACTGATCACGTGACTGATCATGCACTGATCACGTGGCTATCATGCACTGATCACGTGGCTGATCATGCACTGATCACGTAGCAACCATGTACTGATCACGTGACTGATCATGCACTGATCACGTAATTGATCATGCACTGATCACGTGACTGATCATGCACTGATCACGTGGCTGATCACACACGATCACGTGACTGATCATGCACTGATCACGTGGCTATCATGCACTGATCACGTGGCTATCATGCACTGATCACGTGGATATCATGCACTGATCACGTGGCTGATCATGCACTATCACGTGACTGATCATGCACTGATCACGTGGCTATCATGCACTGATCACGTGGCTGATCATGCACTGATCACGTGGCTGATCATGCACTGATCACGTGACTGATCATGCACTGATCACGTGACTGATCATGCACTGATCACGTGGCTATCATGCACTGATCACGTGGCTGATCATGCACTGATCACGTAGCTACATGCACTGATCACGTGACTGATCATGCACTGATCACGTGACTGATCATGCACTGATCACGTGGCTGATCATGCACTGATCACGTGACTGATCATGCACTGATCACGTGACTGATCATGCACTGATCACGTGGCTATCATGCACTGATCACGTGGCTGATCATGCACTGATCATGCAGCTATCATGCACTGATCACGTGACTGATCATGCACTGATCACAAAACTGATCATGCACTGATCACGTGGCTGATCATGCACTGATCACGTGACTGATCATGCACTGATCACGTGGCTATCATGCACTGATCACGTTGCTGATCATGCACTGATCACGTAGCTACCATGCACTGTCACGTGAATGATCATGCACTGATCACGTGACTGATCATGCACTGATCACGTGGCTATCATGCACTGATCACGTGACTGATCATGCACTGATCACGTCTGATCATGCACTGATCACGTGACTGATCATGCACTGATCACGTGGCATGCACTGATCACGTGACTGATCATGCACTGATCACGTGGCTATCATGCACTGATCACGTGGCTGATCATGCACTGATCACGGGACTGATCATGCACTGATCACGTGGCTGATCATGCACTGATCACGTAATTGATCATGCACTGATCACGTGGCTGATCATGCACTGATCACGTGGCTGATCATGCACTGATCACGTGACTGATCATGCACTGATCACGTGACTGATCATGCACTGATCACGTGGCTATCATGCACTGATCACGTGGCTGATCATGCACTGATCACGTGACTGATCATGCACTGATCACTGGCTATCATGCACTGATCACGTGGCTATCATGCACTGATCACGTGGCTGATCATGCACTGATCACGTGACTGATCATGCACTGATCACGTCTATATCATGCACTGATCACGTGACTGATCATGCACTGATCACGTGGATGATCATGCACTGATCACGTGACTGATCATGCACTGATCACGTGGCTATCATGCACTGATCACGTGGCTGATCATGCACTGATCACGTAGCTACCATGTACTGATCACGTGACTGATCATGCACTGATCACGTAATTGATCATGCACTGATCACGTGGCTGATCATGCACTGATCACGTGGCTGATCATGCACTGATCACGTGACTGATCATGCACTGATCACGTGACTGATCATGCACTGATCACGTGGCTATCATGCACTGATCACGTGGCTGATCATGCACTGATCACGCAGCTGATCATGCACTGATCACGTGACTGATCATGCACTGATCACGTGGCTATCATGCACTGATCACGTGGCTGATCATGCACTGATCACGTGGCTATCATGCACTGATCACGTGACTGATCATGCACTGATCACGTGGCTATCATGCACTGATCACGTGGCTGATCATGCACTGATCACGTGGCTGATCATGCACTGATCACGTGACTGATCATGCACTGATCACGTGGCTATCATGCACTGATCACGTGACTGATCATGCACTGATCACGTGACTGATCATGCACTGATCACGTGGCTATCATGCACTGATCACGTGGCTGATCATGCACTGATACCGTGACTGAGCATGGACTGATCACATGACTATCATGTAGTGATCACGTGACTTAATGGCGCTGATCATGTGACTGATCATGCGCTGATCATGTTTGCTATCATACACTGATCATGTGCCTCTGGAGGCAATAAACAAAGAGCTGAGTAGGCACGAATCAAACAGTCAGCAGGCAATAATCATGGAACTCAGCTGTGAGGAATCATGCTGCTCAGCTGGCAATAATCAAGCAGCTGAGCAGGCAGGAATTACGCAGCACAGCTGGCAATTGTCAAGCAGATGACAGGCAGGAATCGTGCAGCTCAGCTGGCAATTGTCAAGCAGATGAGCAGACAGTAATCACGCAGCTCAGCAGGCCCTGATCACGTGACTGAGCATGCACTGTTCACGTGGCTGATCATACACTGATCACGTGACTGATCATGCACTGATCACGTGGCTATCATGCACTGATCACGTGGCTGATCATGCACTGATCACGTAATTGTCATGCACTGATCACGTGGCTGATCATGCACTGATCACGTGGCTGATCATGCACTGATCACGTGACTGATCATGCACTGATCACGTGGCTATCATGCACTGATCACGTGGCTGATCATGCACTGATCACGGGACTGATCATGCACTGATCACGGGCTATCATGCACTGATACATGACTGATCATGCACTGATCACGTGGCTGATCATGCACTGATCACGTGACTGATCATGCACTGATCACGTGACTGATCATGCACTGATCACGTGGCTGATCATGCACTGATCACGTGGCTATCATGCACTGATCACGTGGCTGATCATGCACTGATCACGTGGCTATCATGCACTGATCACGTGGCTGATCATACTGATCACGTGACTGATCATGCACTGATCACGTGGCTGATCATGCACTGATCACGTGACTGATCATGCACTGATCACGTGGCTGATCATGCACTGATCACGTGGCTGATCACACTGATCACGTGACTGATCATGCACTGATCACGTGGCATCATGCACTGATCACGTGGCTGATCATGCACTGATCACGTGACTGATCATGCACTGATCACGTGGCTATCATGCACTGATCACGTGGCTGATCATGCACTGATCACGTAGCTATCATGCACTGATCACGTGACTGATCATGCACTGATCACGTAACTGATCATGCACTGATCAGTGACTGATCATGCACTGATCACGTGACTGATCATGCACTGATCACGTGGCTATCATGCACTGATCACGTGGCTGATCATGCACTGATCACGTGACTGATCATGCACTGATCACGTGACTCATGCACTGATCACGTGGCTGATCATGCACTGATCACGTGACTGATCATGCACTGATCACGTGGATATCATGCACTGATCACGTGGCTGATCATGCACTGATCACGTGACTGATCATGCACTGATCACGTGGCTGATCATGCACTGATCACGTGACTGATCATGCACTGATCACGTGGCTATCATGCACTGATCACGTGGCTGATCATGCACTGATCACGTGGCTGATCACACACTGTCACGTGACTGATCATGCACTGATCACGTGGCACTCATGCACTGATCACGTGGCTGATCATACACTGATCACGTAACTGATCATGCACTGATCACGTGGCTATCATGCACTGATCACGTGGCTGATCATGCAATGATCACGTGGCTACCATATACTGGTCACGTGACTGATCATGCACAGATCACGTAAATGATCATGCACTGATCACGTGACTGATCATGCACTGATCACGTGACTGATCATGCACTGATCACGTGGCTATCATGCACTGATCACGTGGCTGATCATGCACTGATCACGTAGCATCCATGCACTGGTCACGTGACTGATCATGCACTGATCACGTAATTGATCATGCACTGATCACGTGACTGATCATGCACTGATCACGTGGCTGATCACACTGATCACGTGACTGATCATGCACTGATCACGTGGATATCATGCACTGATCACGTGGCTGATCATGCACTGATCACGTGTCTGATCATGCACTGATCACGTGGCTGATCATACACTGATCACGTAACTGATCATGCACTGATCACGTGGCTATCATGCACTGATCACGTGGCTGATCATGCACTGATCACGTGGCTGATCACACACTGTCACGTGACTGATCATGCACTGATCACGTGGCACTCATGCACTGATCACGTGGCTGATCATACACTGATCACGTAACTGATCATGCACTGATCACGTGGCTATCATGCACTGCTCACGTGGCTGATCATGCAATGATCACGTAGCTACCATGCACTGGTCACGTGACTGATCATGCACTGATCACGTAAATGATCATGCACTGATCACGTGACTGATCATGCACTGATCACGTGACTGATCATGCACTGATCACGTGGCTATCATGCACTGATCACGTGGCTGATCATGCAATGATCACGTAGCTACCATGTACTGATCACGTGACTGATCATGCACTGATCACGTGACTGATCATGCACTGATCACGTGACTGATCATGCACTGATCACGTGACTGATCATGCACTGATCACGTGGCTATCATGCACTGATCACGTGGCTGATCATGCACTGATCACGCAGCTATCATGCACTGATCACGTGACTGATCATGCACTGATCACGTGACTGATCATGCACTGATCACGTGGCTGATCATGCACTGATCACGTGACTGATCATGCACTGATCACGTGACTGATCATGCACTGATCACGTGGCTATCATGCACTGATCACGTGGCTGATCATGCACTGATCACGTGACTGATCATGCACTGATCACGTGACTGATCATGCACTGATCACGTGACTGATCATGCACTGATCACGTGGCTATCATGCACTGATCACGTGGCTGATCATGCACTGATCATGTAGCTATCATGCACTGATCACGTGACTGATCATGCACTGATCACGTGACTGATCATGCACTGATCACGTGGCTATCATGCACTGATCACGTGGCTGATCATGCACTGATCACGTGACTGATCATGCACTGATCACGTGGCTATCATGCACTGATCACGTGATTGATCATGCACTGATCACGTGATTGTCATGCACTGATCACGTGGCTATCATGCACTGATCACGTGGCTGATCATGCACTGATCACGTGACTGATCATGCACTGATCACGTGGCTGATCATGCACTGATCACGTGGCTGATCATGCACTGATCACGTGACTGATCATGCACTGATCACGTGGATATCATGCACTGATCACGTGGCTGATCATACACTGATCACGTGTCTGACATGCACTGATCACGTGGCTGATCATACACTGATCACGTAACTGATCATGCACTGATCACGTGGCTATCATGCACTGATCACGTGGCTGAACATGCACTGATCACGTGGCTGATCACACACCTGTCACGTGACTGATCATGCACTGATCACGCAGCACTCATGCACTGATCACGTGGCTGATCATACACTGCTCACGTAACTGATCATGCACACATCACGTGGCTATCATGCACTGCTCACGTGGCTGATCATGCAATGATCACGTAGCTACCATATACTGGTCACGTGACTGATCATGCACAGATCACGTAAATGATCATGCACTGATCACGTGACTGATCATGCACTGATCACGTGGCTATCATGCACTGCTCACGTGGCTGATCATGCAATGATCACGTAGCAACCATGTACTGGTCACGTGACTGATCATGCACTGATCACGTAATTGATCATGCACTGATCACGTGGCTCATCATGCACTGATCACGTGGCTGATCACACACGATCACGTGACTGATCATGCACTGATCACGTGGCTATCATGCACTGATCACGTGGCTATCATGCACTGATCACGTGGATATCATGCACTGATCACGTGGCTGATCACACACGATCACGTGACTGATCATGCACTGATCACGTGGCTATCATGCACTGATCACGTGGCTGATCATGCACTGATCACGTGGCTGATCATGCACTGATCACGTGACTGATCATGCACTGATCACGTGACTGATCATGCACTGATCACGTGGCTATCATGCACTGATCACGTGGCTGATCATGCAATGATCACGTAGCTACATGTACTGGTCACGTGACTGATCATGCACTGATCACGTGACTGATCATGCACTGATCACGTGGCTGATCATGCACTGATCACGTGACTGATCATGCACTGATCACGTGACTGATCATGCACTGATCACGTGGCTATCATGCACTGATCACGTGGCTGATCATGCACTGATCATGCAGCTATCATGCACTGATCACGTGACTGATCATGCACTGATCACGTGACTGATCATGCACTGATCACGTGGCTGATCATGCACTGATCACGTGACTGATCATGCACTGATCACGTGGCTATCATGCACTGATCACGTGGCTGATCATGCACTGATCACGTAGCTACCATGCACTGTCACGTGAATGATCATGCACTGATCACGTGACTGATCATGCACTGATCACGTGGCTATCATGCACTGATCACGTGACTGATCATGCACTGATCACGTCTAATCATGCACTGATCACATGACTGATCATGCACTGATCACGTGGATGATCATGCACTGATCACGTGACTGATCATGCACTGATCACGTGGCTGATCATGCACTGATCACGTGACTGATCATGCACTGATCACGTGGCTATCATGCACTGATCACGTGGCTGATCATGCACTGATCACGTGACTGATCATGCACTGATCACGTGGCTGATCATGCACTGATCACGTAACTGATCATGCACTGATCACGTGGCTGATCATGCACTGATCACGTGGCTGATCATGCACTGATCACGTGACTGATCATGCACTGATCACGTGACTGATCATGCACTGATCACGTGGCTATCATGCACTGATCACGTGGCTGATCATGCACTGATCACGTGACTGATCATGCACTGATCACGTGGCTATCATGCACTGATCACGTGGCTATCATGCACTGATCACGTGGCTGATCATGCACTGATCACGTGACTGATCATGCACTGATCACGTCTATATCATGCACTGATCACGTGACTGATCATGCACTGATCACGTGGATGATCATGCACTGATCACGTGACTGATCATGCACTGATCACGTGGCTATCATGCACTGATCACGTGGCTGATCATGCACTGATCACGTAGCTACCATGCACTGATCACGTGACTGATCATGCACTGATCACGTAATTGATCATGCACTGATCACGTGGCTGATCATGCACTGATCACGTGGCTGATCATGCACTGATCACGTGACTGATCATGCACTGATCACGTGACTGATCATGCACTGATCACGTGGCTATCATGCACTGATCACGTGGCTGATCATGCACTGATCACGCAGCTATCATGCACTGATCACGTGACTGATCATGCACTGATCACGTGGCTATCATGCACTGATCACGTGGCTGATCATGCACTGATCACGTGGCTATCATGCACTGATCACGTGACTGATCATGCACTGATCACGTGGCTATCATGCACTGATCACGTGGCTGATCATGCACTGATCACGTGGCTGATCATGCACTGATCACGTGACTGATCATGCACTGATCACGTAGCTATCATGCACTGATCACGTGACTGATCATGCACTGATCACGTGGCTGATCATGCACTGATCACGTGGCTGATCATGCACTGATCACGTGGCTGATCATGCACTGATACCGTGACTGAGCATGGACTGATCACATGACTATCATGTAGTGATCACGTGACTTAATGGCGCTGATCATGTGACTGATCATGCGCTGATCATGTTTGCTATCATACACTGATCATGTGCCTCTGGAGGCAATAAACAAAGAGCTGAGTAGGCACGAATCAAACAGTCAGCAGGCAATAATCATGGAACTCAGCTGTGAGGAATCATGCTGCTCAGCTGGCAATAATCAAGCAGCTGAGCAGGCAGGAATTACGCAGCACAGCTGGCAATTGTCAAGCAGATGACAGGCAGGAATCGTGCAGCTCAGCTGGCAATTGTCAAGCAGATGAGCAGACAGTAATCACGCAGCTCAGCAGGCCCTGATCACGTGACTGAGCATGCACTGTTCACGTGGCTGATCATACACTGATCACGTGAATGATCATGCACTGATCACGTGGCTATCATGCACTGATCACGTGGCTGATCATGCACTGATCACGTGTTGTCATGCACTGATCACGTGGCTGATCATGCACTGATCACGTGGCTGATCATGCACTGATCACGTGGCTGATCATGCACTGATCACGTGGCTGATCATGCACTGATCACGTGGCTGATCATGCACTGATCACGTGACTGATCATGCACTGATCATGGCGCTATCATGCACTGACACATGACTGATCATGCACTGATCACGTGGCTGATCATGCACTGATCACGTGACTGATCATGCACTGATCACGTGGCTGATCATGCACTGATCACGTGGCTATCATGCACTGATCACGTGGCTGATCATGCACTGATCACGTGGCTATCATGCACTGATCACGTGGCTGATCATACTGATCACGTGACTGATCATGCACTGATCACGTGGCTGATCATGCACTGATCACGTGACTGATCATGCACTGATCACGTGGCTGATCATGCACTGATCACGTGGCTGATCATGCACTGATCACGTGACTGATCATGCACTGATCACGTGGCATCATGCACTGATCACGTGGCTGATCATGCACTGATCACGTGACTGATCATGCACTGATCACGTGGCTATCATGCACTGATCACGTGGCTGATCATGCACTGATCACGTAGCTATCATGCACTGATCACGTGACTGATCATGCACTGATCACGTAACTGATCATGCACTGATCACGTGACTGATCATGCACTGATCACGTGACTGATCATGCACTGATCACGTGGCTATCATGCACTGATCACGTGGCTGATCATGCACTGATCACGTAACTGATCATGCACTGATCACGTGACTCATGCACTGATCACGTGGCTGATCATGCACTGATCACGTGACTGATCATGCACTGATCACGTGGATATCATGCACTGATCACGTGGCTGATCATGCACTGATCACGTGACTGATCATGCACTGATCACGTGGCTGATCATGCACTGATCACGTGACTGATCATGCACTGATCACGTGGCTATCATGCACTGATCACGTGGCTGATCATGCACTGATCACGTGGCTGATCATGCACTGATCACGTGACTGATCATGCACTGATCACGTGTCATCATGCACTGATCACGTGGCTGATCATGCACTGATCACGTGACTGATCATGCACTGATCACGTGGCTATCATGCACTGATCACGTGGCTGATCATGCACTGATCACGTGACTATCATGCACTGATCACGTGACTGATCATGCACTGATCACGTGACTGATCATGCACTGATCACGTGGCTGATCATGCACTGATCACGTGGCTATCATGCACTGATCACGTGGCTGATCATGCACTGATCACGCAGCTATCATGCACTGATCACGTGACTGATCATGCACTGATCACGTGGCTGATCATGCACTGATCACGTGACTGATCATGCACTGATCACGTGACTGATCATGCACTGATCACGTGGCTATCATGCACTGATCACGTGGCTGATCATGCACTGATCACGTAGCTATCATGCACTGATCACGTGACTGATCATGCACTGATCACGTAACTGATCATGCACTGATCACGTGGCTGATCATGCACTGATCACGTGACTGATCATGCACTGATCACGTGACTGATCATGCACTGATCACGTGGCTATCATGCACTGATCACGTGGCTGATCATGCACTGATCACGTGACTGATCATGCACTGATCACGTGACTGATCATGCACTGATCACGTGACTGATCATGCACTGATCACGTGGCTATCATGCACTATCACGTGGCTGATCATGCAATGATCACGTAGCTACCATGTACTGGTCACGTGACTGATCATGCACTGATCACGTGACTGATCATGCACTGATCACGTGGCTATCATGCACTGATCACGTGGCTGATCATGCACTGATCACGTGCCTGATCATGCACTGATCACGTGACTGATCATGCACTGATCACGTGACTGATCATGCACTGATCACGTGGCTGATCATGCACTGATCACGTGGCTGATCATGCACTGATCACGTGGCTGATCATGCACTGATCACGTGGCTATCATGCACTGATCACGTGGCTGATCATACTGATCACGTGACTGATCATGCACTGATCACGTGGCTGATCATGCACTGATCACGTGACTGATCATGCACTGATCACGTGGCTGATCATGCACTGATCACGTGGCTGATCATGCACTGTCACGTGACTGATCATGCACTGATCACGTGGCACTCATGCACTGATCACGTGGCTGATCATGCACTGATCACGTAACTGATCATGCACTGATCACGTGGCTATCATGCACTGATCACGTGGCTGATCATGCAATGATCACGTAGCTACCATATACTGGTCACGTGACTGATCATGCACTGATCACGTGACTGATCATGCACTGATCACGTGACTGATCATGCACTGATCACGTGACTGATCATGCACTGATCACGTGGCTATCATGCACTGATCACGTGGCTGATCATGCACTGATCACGTGTCTGACCATGCACTGATCACGTGGCTGATCATGCACTGATCACGTAACTGATCATGCACTGATCACGTGGCTATCATGCACTGATCACGTGGCTGATCATGCACTGATCACGTGGCTGATCACACACTGATCACGTGACTGATCATGCACTGATCACGTGGCACTCATGCACTGATCACGTGGCTGATCATACACTGATCACGTGACTGATCATGCACTGATCACGTGGCTATCATGCACTGATCACGTGGCTGATCATGCAATGATCACGTAGCTACCATGCACTGATCACGTGACTGATCATGCACTGATCACGTAAATGATCATGCACTGATCACGTGACTGATCATGCACTGATCACGTGACTGATCATGCACTGATCACGTGGCTATCATGCACTGATCACGTGGCTGATCATGCACTGATCACGTAGCTATCATGCACTGATCACGTGACTGATCATGCACTGATCACGTGGCTGATCATGCACTGATCACGTGACTGATCATGCACTGATCACGTGACTGATCATGCACTGATCACGTGGCTATCATGCACTGATCACGTGGCTGATCATGCACTGATCACGCAGCTATCATGCACTGATCACGTGACTGATCATGCACTGATCACGTAACTGATCATGCACTGATCACGTGGCTGATCATGCACTGATCACGTGACTGATCATGCACTGATCACGTGGCTATCATGCACTGATCACGTGGCTGATCATGCACTGATCACGTGACTGATCATGCACTGATCACGTGACTGATCATGCACTGATCACGTGACTGATCATGCACTGATCACGTGGCTGATCATGCATGATCACGTGGCTATCATGCACTGATCACGTGACTGATCATGCACTGATCACGTGACTGATCATGCACTGATCACGTGGCTTATCATGCACTGATCATGTGACTGATCATGCGCTGATCATGTTTGGTATCATACACTGATCATGTGCCTCTGGAGGCAATGAACAAAGAGCTGAGTAGGCACGAATCAGTCAGCAGGCAATAATCATGGAACTCAGCTGTGAGAAATCATGCTGCTCAGCTGGCAATAATCAAGCAGCTGAGCAGGCAGGAATTATGCAGCACAGCTGGCAATTGTCAAGCAGATGACAGGCAGGAATCGTGCAGCTCAGCTGGCAATTGTCAAGCAGATGAGCAGACAGTAATCACGCAGCTCAGCAGGCCCTGATCACGTGACTGAGCATGCACTGTTCACGTGGCTGATCATACACTGATCACGTGACTGATCATGCACTGATCACGTGGCTATCATGCACTGATCACGTGACTGATCATGCACTGATCACGTAATTGCATGCACTGATCACGTGGCTATCATGCACTGATCACGTGGCTGATCATGCACTGATCACGTGACTGATCATGCACTGATCACGTGGCTATCATGCACTGATCACGTGGCTGATCATGCACTGATCATGGACTGATCATGCACTGATCATGGCGCTATCATGCACTGACACATGACTGACATGCACTGATCACGTGGCTGATCATGCACTGATCACGTGACTGATCATGCACTGATCACGTGACTGATCATGCACTGATCACGTGGCTGATCATGCACTGATCACGTGGCTATCATGCACTGATCACGTGGCTGATCATGCACTGATCACGTGACTGATCATGCACTGATCACGTGGCTATCATGCACTGATCACGTGGCTGATCATACTGATCACGTGACTGATCATGCACTGATCACGTGGCTATCATGCACTGATCACGTGGCTATCATGCACTGATCACGTGGCTGATCATGCACTGATCACGTGGCTATCATGCACTGATCACGTGACTGATCATGCACTGATCACGTGGCTGATCATGCACTGATCACGTGGCTGATCATGCACTGATCACGTGACTGATCATGCACTGATCACGTGGCTATCATGCACTGATCACGTGGCTGATCATGCACTGATCACGTGGCTGATCATGCACTGATCACGTGGCTGATCATGCACTGATCACGTGACTGATCATGCACTGATCACGTGGCTATCATGCACTGATCACGTGGCTGATCATGCACTGATCACGTGGCTGATCATGCACTGATCACGTGACTGATCATGCACTGATCACGTGACTGATCATGCACTGATCACGTGACTGATCATGCACTGATCACGTGGCTATCATGCACTGATCACGTGGCTGATCATGCACTGATCACGCAGCTATCATGCACTGATCACGTGACTGATCATGCACTGATCACGTAATTGATCATGCACTGATCACGTGGCTGATCATGCACTGATCACGTGACTGATCATGCACTGATCACGTGGCTATCATGCACTGATCACGTGGCTGATCATGCACTGATCACGTGCCTGATCATGCACTGATCACATGACTGATCATGCACTGATCACGTGACTGATCATGCACTGATCACGTGGCTATCATGCACTACTCACGTGGCTGATCATGCAATGATCATGTAGCTACCATGTACTGGTCACGTGACTGATCATACACTGATCAGGTGACTGATCATGCACTGATCACGTGGCTATCATGCACTGATCACGTGGCTGATCATGCACTGATCACGTGCCTGATCATGCACTGATCACGTGACTGATCATGCACTGATCACGTAGCAATCATGCACTGATCACGTGGCTGATCATGCACTGATCACGTGGCTATCATGCACTGATCACGTGGCTATCATGCACTGATCACGTGGCTGATCATGCACTGATACCGTGACTGAGCATGGACTGATCACATGACTATCATGTAGTGATCACGTGACTTAATGGCACTGATCATGTGACTGATCATGCGCTGATCATGTTTGCTATCATACACTGATCATGTGCCTCTGGAGGCAATAAACAAAGAGCTGAGTAGGCACGAATCAAACAGTCAGCAGGCAATAATCATGGAACTCAGCTGTGAGGAATCATGCTGCTCAGCTGGCAATAATCAAGCAGCTGAGCAGGCAGGAATTACGCAGCACAGCTGGCAATTGTCAAGCAGATGACAGGCAGGAATCATGCAGCTCAGCTGGCAATTGTCAAGCAGATGAGCAGACAGTAATCACGCAGCTCAGCAGGCCCTGATCACGTGACTGAGCATGCACTGTTCACGTGGCTGATCATACACTGATCACGTGAATGATCATGCACTGATCACGTGGCTATCATGCACTGATCACGTGGCTGATCATGCACTGATCACGTAATTGTCATGCACTGATCACGTGGCTGATCATGCACTGATCACGTGGCTGATCATGCACTGATCACGTGACTGATCATGCACTGATCACGTGGCTGATCATGCACTGATCACGTGGCTGATCATGCACTGATCACGTGACTGATCATGCACTGATCACGTGGATATCATGCACTGATCACGTGGCTGATCATACACTGATCACGTGTCTGACATGCACTGATCACGTGGCTGATCATGCACTGATCACGTAACTGATCATGCACTGATCACGTGGCTATCATGCACTGATCACGTGGCTGATCATGCACTGATCACGTGGCTGATCATGCACTGTCACGTGACTGATCATGCACTGATCATGCAGCATCATGCACTGATCACGTGGCTGATCATGCACTGATCACGTGACTGATCATGCACTGATCACGTGGCTATCATGCACTGATCACGTGGCTGATCATGCACTGATCACGTAGCTACCATGCACTGGTCACGTGACTGATCATGCACTGATCACGTAAATGATCATGCACTGATCACGTGACTGATCATGCACTGATCACGTGGCTATCATGCACTGATCACGTGGCTGATCATGCACTGATCACGTAGCTACCATGTACTGGTCACGTGACTGATCATGCACTGATCACGTAATTGATCATGCACTGATCACGTGACTGATCATGCACTGATCACGTGGCTGATCACACACTGATCACGTGACTGATCATGCACTGATCACGTGGCTATCATGCACTGATCACGTGGCTATCATGCACTGATCACGTGGCTATCATGCACTGATCACGTGGCTGATCATGCACTGATCACGTGACTGATCATGCACTGATCACGTGGCTATCATGCACTGATCACGTGGCTGATCATGCACTGATCACGTGGCTGATCATGCACTGATCACGTGACTGATCATGCACTGATCACGTGACTGATCATGCACTGATCACGTGGCTATCATGCACTGATCACGTGGCTGATCATGCACTGATCACGCAGCTACATGTACTGGTCACGTGACTGATCATGCACTGATCACGTGATTGATCATGCACTGATCACGTGGCTGATCATGCACTGATCACGTGACTGATCATGCACTGATCACGTGACTGATCATGCACTGATCACGTGGCTATCATGCACTGATCACGTGGCTGATCATGCACTGATCATGCAGCTATCATGCACTGATCACGTGACTGATCATGCACTGATCACGTGACTGATCATGCACTGATCACGTGGCTGATCATGCACTGATCACGTGACTGATCATGCACTGATCACGTGGCTATCATGCACTGATCACATTGCTGATCATGCACTGATCACGTAGCTACCATGTACTGGTCACGTGAATGATCATGCACTGATCACGTGACTGATCATGCACTGATCACGTGGCTATCATGCACTGATCACGTGACTGATCATGCACTGATCACGTCTGATCATGCACTGATCACGTGACTGATCATGCACTGATCACGTGGATGATCATGCACTGATCACGTGACTGATCATGCACTGATCACGTGGCTGATCATGCACTGATCACGTGACTGATCATGCACTGATCACGTGGCTATCATGCACTGATCACGTGGCTGATCATGCACTGATCACGGGACTGATCATGCACTGATCACGTGGCTGATCATGCACTGATCACGTAACTGATCATGCACTGATCACGTGGCTGATCATGCACTGATCACGTGGCTGATCATGCACTGATCACGTGACTGATCATGCACTGATCACGTGACTGATCATGCACTGATCACGTGGCTATCATGCACTGATCACGTGGCTGATCATGCACTGATCACGTGACTGATCATGCACTGATCACTGGCTATCATGCACTGATCACGTGGCTATCATGCACTGATCACGTGGCTGATCATGCACTGATCACGTGACTGATCATGCACTGATCACGTCTATATCATGCACTGATCACGTGACTGATCATGCACTGATCACGTGGATGATCATGCACTGATCACGTGACTGATCATGCACTGATCACGTGGCTATCATGCACTGATCACGTGGCTGATCATGCACTGATCACGTAGCTACCATGTACTGGTCACGTGACTGATCATGCACTGATCACGTAATTGATCATGCACTGATCACGTGGCTGATCATGCACTGATCACGTGGCTGATCATGCACTGATCACGTGACTGATCATGCACTGATCACGTGACTGATCATGCACTGATCACGTGGCTATCATGCACTGATCACGTGGCTGATCATGCACTGATCACGCAGCTATCATGCACTGATCACGTGACTGATCATGCACTGATCACGTGGCTATCATGCACTGATCACGTGGCTGATCATGCACTGATCACGTGGCTACCATGCACTGATCACGTGACTGATCATGCACTGATCACGTGGTATCATGCACTGATCACGTGGCTGATCATGCACTGATCACGTGGCTGATCATGCACTGATCACGTGACTGATCATGCACTGATCACGTAGCAATCATGCACTGATCACGTGACTGATCATGCACTGATCACGTGGCTGATCATGCACTGATCACGTGGCTATCATGCACTGATCACGTGGCTGATCATGCACTGATACCGTGACTGAGCATGGACTGATCACATGACTATCATGTAGTGATCACGTGACTTAATGGCGCTGATCATGTGACTGATCATGCGCTGATCATGTTTGCTATCATACACTGATCATGTGCCTCTGGAGGCAATAAACAAAGAGCTGAGTAGGCACGAATCAAACAGTCAGCAGGCAATAATCATGGAACTCAGGTGTGAGGAATCATGCTGCTCAGCTGGCAATAATCAAGCAGCTGAGCAGGCAGGAATTACGCAGCACAGCTGGCAATTGTCAAGCAGATGACAGGCAGGAATCGTGCAGCTCAGCTGGCAATTGTCAAGCAGATGAGCAGACAGTAATCACGCAGCTCAGCAGGCCCTGATCACGTGACTGAGCATGCACTGTTCACGTGGCTGATCATACACTGATCACGTGAATGATCATGCACTGATCACGTGGCTATCATGCACTGATCACGTGGCTGATCATGCACTGATCACGTAATTGTATGCACTGATCACGTGGCTGATCATGCACTGATCACGTGGCTGATCATGCACTGATCACGTGACTGATCATGCACTGATCACGTGGCTATCATGCACTGATCACGTGGCTGATCATGCACTGATCACGGGACTGATCATGCACTGATCATGGCGCTATCATGCACTGACTACATGACTGATCATGCACTGATCACGTGGCTGATCATGCACTGATCACGTGACTGATCATGCACTGATCACGTGACTGATCATGCACTGATCACGTGGCTGATCATGCACTGATCACGTGGCTATCATGCACTGATCACGTGGCTGATCATGCACTGATCACGTGGCTATCATGCACTGATCACGTGGCTGATCATACTGATCACGTGCTGATCATGCACTGATCACGTGGCTGATCATGCACTGATCACGTGACTGATCATGCACTGATCACGTGGCTGATCATGCACTGATCACGTGGCTGATCACACACTGATCACGTGACTGATCATGCACTGATCACGTGGCACTCATGCACTGATCACGTGGCTGATCATGCACTGATCACGTGACTGATCATGCACTGATCACGTGGCTATCATGCACTGATCACGTGGCTGATCATGCACTGATCACGTAGCTACCATGCACTGGTCACGTGACTGATCATGCACTGATCACGTAACTGATCATGCACTGATCAGTGACTGATCATGCACTGATCACGTGACTGATCATGCACTGATCACGTGGCTATCATGCACTGATCACGTGGCTGATCATGCACTGATCACGTAATTGATCATGCACTGATCACGTGACTCATGCACTGATCACGTGGCTGATCATGCACTGATCACGTGACTGATCATGCACTGATCACGTGGATATCATGCACTGATCACGTGGCTGATCATGCACTGATCACGTGTCTGATCATGCACTGATCACGTGGCTGATCATACACTGATCACGTAACTGATCATGCACTGATCACGTGGCTATCATGCACTGATCACGTGGCTGATCATGCACTGATCACGTGGCTGATCACACACTGTCACGTGACTGATCATGCACTGATCACGTGTCACTCATGCACTGATCACGTGGCTGATCATACACTGATCACGTGACTGATCATGCACTGATCACGTGGCTATCATGCACTGATCACGTGGCTGATCATGCAATGATCACGTGACTACCATGCACTGATCACGTGACTGATCATGCACTGATCACGTGACTGATCATGCACTGATCACGTGGCTATCATGCACTGATCACGTGGCTGATCATGCACTGATCACGTGGCTGATCATGCACTGATCACGCAGCTATCATGCACTGATCACGTGACTGATCATGCACTGATCACGTGGCTGATCATGCACTGATCACGTGACTGATCATGCACTGATCACGTGACTGATCATGCACTGATCACGTGGCTATCATGCACTGATCACGTGGCTGATCATGCACTGATCACGTAGCTATCATGCACTGATCACGTGACTGATCATGCACTGATCACGTAATTGATCATGCACTGATCACGTGGCTGATCATGCACTGATCACGTGACTGATCATGCACTGATCACGTGACTGATCATGCACTGATCACGTGGCTATCATGCACTGATCACGTGGCTGATCATGCACTGATCACGTGGCTGATCATGCACTGATCACGTGACTGATCATGCACTGATCACGTGACTGATCATGCACTGATCACGTGGCTATCATGCACTACTCACGTGGCTGATCATGCAATGATCATGTAGCTACCATGTACTGGTCACGTGACTGATCATGCACTGATCACGTGACTGATCATGCACTGATCACGTGGCTATCATGCACTGATCACGTGGCTGATCATGCACTGATCACGTGCCTGATCATGCACTGATCACGTGACTGATCATGCACTGATCACGTGACTGATCATGCACTGATCACGTGGCTGATCATGCACTGATCACGTGGCTGATCATGCACTGATCACGTGGCTGATCATGCACTGATCACGTGGCTATCATGCACTGATCACGTGGCTGATCATACTGATCACGTGACTGATCATGCACTGATCACGTGGCTGATCATGCACTGATCACGTGACTGATCATGCACTGATCACGTGGCTGATCATGCACTGATCACGTGGCTGATCACACACTGTCACGTGACTGATCATGCACTGATCACGTGGCACTCATGCACTGATCACGTGGCTGATCATACACTGATCACGTAACTGATCATGCACTGATCACGTGGCTATCATGCACTGCTCACGTGGCTATCATGCAATGATCACGTAGCTACAATATACTGGTCACGTGACTGATCATGCACAGATCACGTGACTGATCATGCACTGATCACGTGACTGATCATGCACTGATCACGTGACTGATCATGCACTGATCACGTGGCTATCATGCACTGATCACGTGGCTGATCATGCACTGATCACGTGTCTGACCATGCACTGATCACGTGGCTGATCATGCACTGATCACGTAACTGATCATGCACTGATCACGTGGCTATCATGCACTGATCACGTGGCTGATCATGCACTGATCACGTGGCTGATCACACACTGTCACGTGACTGATCATGCACTGATCACGTGGCACTCATGCACTGATCACGTGGCTGATCATACACTGATCACGTAACTGATCATGCACTGATCACGTGGCTATCATGCACTGATCACGTGGCTGATCATGCAATGATCACGTAGCTACCATGCACTGGTCACGTGACTGATCATGCACTGATCACGTAAATGATCATGCACTGATCACGTGACTGATCATGCACTGATCACGTGACTGATCATGCACTGATCACGTGGCTATCATGCACTGATCACGTGGCTGATCATGCACTGATCACGCAGCTACCATGCACTGATCACGTGACTGATCATGCACTGATCACGTGGCTGATCATGCACTGATCACGTGACTGATCATGCACTGATCACGTGACTGATCATGCACTGATCACGTGGCTATCATGCACTGATCACGTGGCTGATCATGCACTGATCACGCAGCTATCATGCACTGATCACGTGACTGATCATGCACTGATCACGTGACTGATCATGCACTGATCACGTGGCTGATCATGCACTGATCACGTGACTGATCATGCACTGATCACGTGGCTATCATGCACTGATCACGTGGCTGATCATGCACTGATCACGTGGCTGATCATGCACTGATCACGTGACTGATCATGCACTGATCACGTGACTGATCATGCACTGATCACGTGGCTGATCATGCACTGATCACGTGGCTATCATGCACTGATCACGTGACTGATCATGCACTGATCACGTGACTGATCATGCACTGATCACGTGGCTTATCATGCACTGATCATGTGACTGATCATGTGCTGATCATGTTTGGTATCATACACTGATCATGTGCCTCTGGAGGCAATGAACAAAGAGCTGAGTAGGCAGGAATCAGTCAGCAGGCAATAATCATGGAACTCAGCTGTGAGAAATCATGCTGCTCAGCTGGCAATAATCAAGCAGCTGAGCAGGCAGGAATTATGCAGCACAGCTGGCAATTGTCAAGCAGATGACAGGCAGGAATCGTGCAGCTCAGCTGGCAATTGTCAAGCAGATGAGCAGACAGTAATCACGCAGCTCAGCAGGCCCTGATCACGTGACTGAGCATGCACTGTTCACGTGGCTGATCATACACTGATCACGTGACTGATCATGCACTGATCACGTGGCTATCATGCACTGATCACGTGACTGATCATGCACTGATCACGTAATTGCATGCACTGATCACGTGGCTATCATGCACTGATCACGTGGCTGATCATGCACTGATCACGTGACTGATCATGCACTGATCACGTGGCTATCATGCACTGATCACGTGGCTGATCATACACTGATCATGGACTGATCATGCACTGATCATGGCGCTATCATGCACTGACTACATGACTGACATGCACTGATCACGTGGCTGATCATGCACTGATCACGTGACTGATCATGCACTGATCACGTGACTGATCATGCACTGATCACGTGGCTGATCATGCACTGATCACGTGGCTGATCATGCACTGATCACGTGGCTGATCATGCACTGATCACGTGACTGATCATGCACTGATCACGTGGCTATCATGCACTGATCACGTGGCTGATCATACTGATCACGTGACTGATCATGCACTGATCACGTGGCTGATCATGCACTGATCACGTGGCTATCATGCACTGATCACGTGGCTGATCATGCACTGATCACGTGGCTATCATGCACTGATCACGTGACTGATCATGCACTGATCACGTGGCTGATCATGCACTGATCACGTGACTGATCATGCACTGATCACGTGACTGATCATGCACTGATCACGTGGCTATCATGCACTGATCACGTGGCTGATCATGCACTGATCACGTGGCTGATCATGCACTGATCACGTGGCTGATCATGCACTGATCACGTGACTGATCATGCACTGATCACGTGGCTATCATGCACTGATCACGTGGCTGATCATGCACTGATCACGTGGCTGATCATGCACTGATCACGTGACTGATCATGCACTGATCACGTGACTGATCATGCACTGATCACGTGGCTGATCATGCACTGATCACGTGGCTATCATGCACTGATCACGTGGCTGATCATGCACTGATCACGCAGCTATCATGCACTGATCACGTGACTGATCATGCACTGATCACGTGACTGATCATGCACTGATCACGTGGCTGATCATGCACTGATCACGTGACTGATCATGCACTGATCACGTGGCTATCATGCACTGATCACGTGGCTGATCATGCACTGATCACGTGCCTGATCATGCACTGATCACATGACTGATCATGCACTGATCACGTGACTGATCATGCACTGATCACGTGGCTATCATGCACTACTCACGTGGCTGATCATGCAATGATCACGTAGCTACCATGTACTGGTCACGTGACTGATCATGCACTGATCACGTGACTGATCATGCACTGATCACGTGGCTATCATGCACTGATCACGTGGCTGATCATGCACTGATCACGTGCCTGATCATGCACTGATCACGTGACTGATCATGCACTGATCACGTAGCAATCATGCACTGATCACGTGGCTGATCATGCACTGATCACGTGGCTGATCATGCACTGATCACGTGGCTATCATGCACTGATCACGTGGCTGATCATGCACTGATACCGTGACTGAGCATGGACTGATCACATGACTATCATGTAGTGATCACGTGACTTAATGGCACTGATCATGTGACTGATCATGCGCTGATCATGTTTGCTATCATACACTGATCATGTGCCTCTGGAGGCAATAAACAAAGAGCTGAGTAGGCATGAATCAAACAGTCAGCAGGCAATAATCATGGAACTCAGCTGTGAGGAATCATGCTGCTCAGCTGGCAATAATCAAGCAGCTGAGCAGGCAGGAATTACACAGCACAGCTGGCAATTGTCAAGCAGATGACAGGCAGGAATCATGCAGCTCAGCTGGCAATTGTCAAGCAGATGAGCAGACAGTAATCACGCAGCTCAGCAGGCCCTGATCACGTGACTGAGCATGCACTGTTCACGTGGCTGATCATACACTGATCACGTGACTGATCATGCACTGATCACGTGGCTATCATGCACTGATCACGTGGCTGATCATGCACTGATCACGTAATTGTCATGCACTGATCACGTGGCTGATCATGCACTGATCACGTGGCTGATCATGCACTGATCACGTGACTGATCATGCACTGATCACGTGGCTGATCATGCACTGATCACGTGGCTGATCATGCACTGATCACGTGACTGATCATGCACTGATCACGTGGCTATCATGCACTGATCACGTGGCTGATCATGCACTGATCACGTGTCTGACATGCACTGATCACGTGGCTGATCATGCACTGATCACGTGACTGATCATGCACTGATCACGTGGCTATCATGCACTGATCACGTGGCTGATCATGCACTGATCACGTGGCTGATCATGCACTGTCACGTGACTGATCATGCACTGATCATGCAGCATCATGCACTGATCACGTGGCTGATCATGCACTGATCACGTGACTGATCATGCACTGATCACGTGGCTATCATGCACTGATCACGTGGCTGATCATGCAATGATCACGTAGCTACCATATACTGATCACGTGACTGATCATGCACTGATCACGTGACTGATCATGCACTGATCACGTGACTGATCATGCACTGATCACGTGGCTATCATGCACTGATCACGTGGCTGATCATGCACTGATCACGTAGCAACCATGTACTGGTCACGTGACTGATCATGCACTGATCACGTAATTGATCATGCACTGATCACGTGACTGATCATGCACTGATCACGTGGCTGATCACACACTATCACGTGACTGATCATGCACTGATCACGTGGCTATCATGCACTGATCACGTGGCTGATCATGCACTGATCACGTGGCTATCATGCACTGATCACGTGGCTGATCATGCACTGATCACGTGACTGATCATGCACTGATCACGTGGCTATCATGCACTGATCACGTGGCTGATCATGCACTGATCACGTGGCTGATCATGCACTGATCACGTGACTGATCATGCACTGATCACGTGACTGATCATGCACTGATCACGTGGCTATCATGCACTGATCACGTGGCTGATCATGCACTGATCACGCAGCTACATGTACTGGTCACGTGACTGATCATGCACTGATCACGTAACTGATCATGCACTGATCACGTGGCTGATCATGCACTGATCACGTGACTGATCATGCACTGATCACGTGGCTATCATGCACTGATCACGTGGCTGATCATACTGATCACGTGGCTGTCATGCACTGATCACGTGGCTGATCATGCACTGATCACGTGACTGATCATGCACTGATCACGTGGCTGATCATGCACTGATCACGTGACTGATCATGCACTGATCACGTGGCTATCATGCACTGATCACGTGGCTGATCATGCACTGATCACGTGGCTGATCATGCACTGATCACGTGACTGATCATGCACTGATCACGTGACTGATCATGCACTGATCACGTGGCTATCATGCACTACTCACGTGGCTGATCATGCAATGATCATGTAGCTACCATGTACTGGTCACGTGACTGATCATGCACTGATCACGTGACTGATCATGCACTGATCACGTGGCTATCATGCACTGATCACGTGGCTGATCATGCACTGATCACGTGCCTGATCATGCACTGATCACGTGACTGATCATGCACTGATCACGTGGCTATCATGCACTGATCACGTGGCTGATCATGCACTGATCACGTGGCTATCATGCACTGATCACGTGGCTATCATGCACTGATCACGTGGCTGATCATGCACTGATACCGTGACTGAGCATGGACTGATCACATGACTATCATGTAGTGATCACGTGACTTAATGGCACTGATCATGTGACTGATCATGCGCTGATCATGTTTGCTATCATACACTGATCATGTGCCTCTGGAGGCAATAAACAAAGAGCTGAGTAGGCATGAATCAAACAGTCAGCAGGCAATAATCATGGAACTCAGCTGTGAGGAATCATGCTGCTCAGCTGGCAATAATCAAGCAGCTGAGCAGGCAGGAATTACGCAGCACAGCTGGCAATTGTCAAGCAGATGACAGGCAGGAATCATGCAGCTCAGCTGGCAATTGTCAAGCAGATGAGCAGACAGTAATCACGCAGCTCAGCAGGCCCTGATCACGTGACTGAGCATGCACTGTTCACGTGGCTGATCATACACTGATCACGTGACTGATCATGCACTGATCACGTGGCTATCATGCACTGATCACGTGGCTGATCATGCACTGATCACGTAATTGTCATGCACTGATCACGTGGCTGATCATGCACTGATCACGTGGCTGATCATGCACTGATCACGTGACTGATCATGCACTGATCACGTGGCTGATCATGCACTGATCACGTGGCTGATCATGCACTGATCACGTGACTGATCATGCACTGATCACGTGGCTATCATGCACTGATCACGTGGCTGATCATACACTGATCACGTGTCTGACATGCACTGATCACGTGGCTGATCATGCACTGATCACGTAACTGATCATGCACTGATCACGTGGCTATCATGCACTGATCACGTGGCTGATCATGCACTGATCACGTGGCTGATCACACACTGTCACGTGACTGATCATGCACTGATCACGCAGCATCATGCACTGATCACGTGGCTGATCATGCACTGATCACGTGACTGATCATGCACTGATCACGTGGCTATCATGCACTGATCACGTGGCTGATCATGCAATGATCACGTAGCTACCATATACTGGTCACGTGACTGATCATGCACTGATCACGTAAATGATCATGCACTGATCACGTGACTGATCATGCACTGATCACGTGGCTATCATGCACTGATCACGTGGCTGATCATGCACTGATCACGTAGCAACCATGTACTGATCACGTGACTGATCATGCACTGATCACGTAATTGATCATGCACTGATCACGTGGCTGATCATGCACTGATCACGTGGCTGATCACACACTGATCACGTGACTGATCATGCACTGATCACGTGGCTATCATGCACTGATCACGTGGCTATCATGCACTGATCACGTGGCTATCATGCACTGATCACGTGGCTGATCATGCACTGATCACGTGACTGATCATGCACTGATCACGTGGCTATCATGCACTGATCACGTGGCTGATCATGCACTGATCACGTGGCTGATCATGCACTGATCACGTGACTGATCATGCACTGATCACGTGACTGATCATGCACTGATCACGTGGCTATCATGCACTGATCACGTGGCTGATCATGCACTGATCACGCAGCTACATGCACTGATCACGTGACTGATCATGCACTGATCACGTGATTGATCATGCACTGATCACGTGGCTGATCATGCACTGATCACGTGACTGATCATGCACTGATCACGTGACTGATCATGCACTGATCACGTGGCTATCATGCACTGATCACGTGGCTGATCATGCACTGATCATGCAGCTATCATGCACTGATCACGTGACTGATCATGCACTGATCACGTGACTGATCATGCACTGATCACGTGGCTGATCATGCACTGATCACGTGACTGATCATGCACTGATCACGTGGCTATCATGCACTGATCACGTGGCTGATCATGCACTGATCACGTAGCTACCATGTACTGATCACGTGAATGATCATGCACTGATCACGTGACTGATCATGCACTGATCACGTGGCTATCATGCACTGATCACGTGACTGATCATGCACTGATCACGTCTGATCATGCACTGATCACGTGACTGATCATGCACTGATCACGTGGATGATCATGCACTGATCACGTGACTGATCATGCACTGATCACGTGGCTGATCATGCACTGATCACGTGACTGATCATGCACTGATCACGTGGCTATCATGCACTGATCACGTGGCTGATCATGCACTGATCACGTGACTGATCATGCACTGATCACGTGGCTGATCATGCACTGATCACGTGACTGATCATGCACTGATCACGTGGCTGATCATGCACTGATCACGTGGCTGATCATGCACTGATCACGTGACTGATCATGCACTGATCACGTGACTGATCATGCACTGATCACGTGGCTATCATGCACTGATCACGTGGCTGATCATGCACTGATCACGTGACTGATCATGCACTGATCACTGGCTATCATGCACTGATCACGTGGCTATCATGCACTGATCACGTGGCTGATCATGCACTGATCACGTGACTGATCATGCACTGATCACGTCTATATCATGCACTGATCACGTGACTGATCATGCACTGATCACGTGGATGATCATGCACTGATCACGTGACTGATCATGCACTGATCACGTGGCTATCATGCACTGATCACGTGGCTGATCATGCACTGATCACGTAGCTACCATGTACTGATCACGTGACTGATCATGCACTGATCACGTAATTGATCATGCACTGATCACGTGGCTGATCATGCACTGATCACGTGGCTGATCATGCACTGATCACGTGACTGATCATGCACTGATCACGTGACTGATCATGCACTGATCACGTGGCTATCATGCACTGATCACGTGGCTGATCATGCACTGATCACGCAGCTATCATGCACTGATCACGTGACTGATCATGCACTGATCACGTGGCTATCATGCACTGATCACGTGGCTGATCATGCACTGATCACGTGGCTATCATGCACTGATCACGTGACTGATCATGCACTGATCACGTGGCTATCATGCACTGATCACGTGGCTGATCATGCACTGATCACGTGGCTGATCATGCACTGATCACGTGACTGATCATGCACTGATCACGTGCTATCATGCACTGATCACGTGACTGATCATGCACTGATCACGTGACTGATCATGCACTGATCACGTGGCTATCATGCACTGATCACGTGGCTGATCATGCACTGATACCGTGACTGAGCATGGACTGATCACATGACTATCATGTAGTGATCACGTGACTTAATGGCGCTGATCATGTGACTGATCATGCGCTGATCATGTTTGCTATCATACACTGATCATGTGCCTCTGGAGGCAATAAACAAAGAGCTGAGTAGGCACGAATCAAACAGTCAGCAGGCAATAATCATGGAACTCAGCTGTGAGGAATCATGCTGCTCAGCTGGCAATAATCAAGCAGCTGAGCAGGCAGGAATTACGCAGCACAGCTGGCAATTGTCAAGCAGATGACAGGCAGGAATCGTGCAGCTCAGCTGGCAATTGTCAAGCAGATGAGCAGACAGTAATCACGCAGCTCAGCAGGCCCTGATCACGTGACTGAGCATGCACTGTTCACGTGGCTGATCATACACTGATCACGTGAATGATCATGCACTGATCACGTGGCTATCATGCACTGATCACGTGGCTGATCATGCACTGATCACGTAACTGTCATGCACTGATCACGTGGCTGATCATGCACTGATCACGTGGCTGATCATGCACTGATCACGTGACTGATCATGCACTGATCACGTGGCTATCATGCACTGATCACGTGGCTGATCATGCACTGATCACGGGACTGATCATGCACTGATCACGGGCTATCATGCACTGATACATGACTGATCATGCACTGATCACGTGGCTGATCATGCACTGATCACGTGACTGATCATGCACTGATCACGTGACTGATCATGCACTGATCACGTGGCTGATCATGCACTGATCACGTGGCTATCATGCACTGATCACGTGGCTGATCATGCACTGATCACGTGGCTATCATGCACTGATCACGTGGCTGATCATACTGATCACGTGACTGATCATGCACTGATCACGTGGCTGATCATGCACTGATCACGTGACTGATCATGCACTGATCACGTGGCTGATCATGCACTGATCACGTGGCTGATCATGCACTGATCACGTGACTGATCATGCACTGATCACGTGGCACTCATGCACTGATCACGTGGCTGATCATGCACTGATCACGTGACTGATCATGCACTGATCACGTGGCTATCATGCACTGATCACGTGGCTGATCATGCACTGATCACGTAGCTATCATGCACTGATCACGTGACTGATCATGCACTGATCACGTAACTGATCATGCACTGATCACGTGACTGATCATGCACTGATCACGTGACTGATCATGCACTGATCACGTGGCTATCATGCACTGATCACGTGGCTGATCATGCACTGATCACGTAACTGATCATGCACTGATCACGTGACTCATGCACTGATCACGTGGCTGATCATGCACTGATCACGTGACTGATCATGCACTGATCACGTGGATATCATGCACTGATCACGTGGCTGATCATGCACTGATCACGTGTCTGATCATGCACTGATCACGTGGCTGATCATGCACTGATCACGTAACTGATCATGCACTGATCACGTGGCTATCATGCACTGATCACGTGGCTGATCATGCACTGATCACGTGGCTGATCACACACTGTCACGTGACTGATCATGCACTGATCACGTGGCACTCATGCACTGATCACGTGGCTGATCATACACTGATCACGTGACTGATCATGCACTGATCACGTGGCTATCATGCACTGATCACGTGGCTGATCATGCAATGATCACGTGGCTACCATATACTGATCACGTGACTGATCATGCACTGATCACGTAAATGATCATGCACTGATCACGTGACTGATCATGCACTGATCACGTGACTGATCATGCACTGATCACGTGGCTATCATGCACTGCTCACGTGGCTGATCATGCAATGATCACGTAGCATCATGTACTGGTCACGTGACTGATCATGCACTGATCACGTAATTGATCATGCACTGATCACGTGACTGATCATGCACTGATCACGTGGCTGATCACACACTGATCACGTGACTGATCATGCACTGATCACGTGGATATCATGCACTGATCACGTGGCTGATCATACACTGATCACGTGTCTGATCATGCACTGATCACGTGGCTGATCATACACTGATCACGTAACTGATCATGCACTGATCACGTGGCTATCATGCACTGATCACGTGGCTGATCATGCACTGATCACGTGGCTGATCACACACTGTCACGTGACTGATCATGCACTGATCACGTGGCACTCATGCACTGATCACGTGGCTGATCATACACTGCTCACGTAACTGATCATGCACTGATCACGTGGCTATCATGCACTGATCACGTGGCTGATCATGCAATGATCACGTAGCTACCATACACTGGTCACGTGACTGATCATGCACTGATCACGTAAATGATCATGCACTGATCACGTGACTGATCATGCACTGATCACGTGACTGATCATGCACTGATCACGTGGCTATCATGCACTGATCACGTGGCTGATCATGCAATGATCACGTAGCTACCATGTACTGGTCACGTGACTGATCATGCACTGATCACGTGGCTGATCATGCACTGATCACGTGACTGATCATGCACTGATCACGTGGCTGATCATGCACTGATCACGTGGCTGATCATGCACTGATCACGCAGCTATCATGCACTGATCACGTGACTGATCATGCACTGATCACGTGGCTGATCATGCACTGATCACGTGGCTGATCATGCACTGATCACGTGACTGATCATGCACTGATCACGTGACTGATCATGCACTGATCACGTGGCTATCATGCACTGATCACGTGGCTGATCATGCACTGATCACGTGCCTGATCATGCACTGATCACATGACTGATCATGCACTGATCACGTGACTGATCATGCACTGATCACGTGGCTATCATGCACTATCACGTGGCTGATCATGCAATGATCATGTAGCTACCATGTACTGGTCACGTGACTGATCATACACTGATCAGGTGACTGATCATGCACTGATCACGTGGCTATCATGCACTGATCACGTGGCTGATCATGCACTGATCACGTGCCTGATCATGCACTGATCACGTGACTGATCATGCACTGATCACGTGGCAATCATGCACTGATCACGTGGCTGATCATGCACTGATCACGTGGCTGATCATGCACTGATCACGTGGCTATCATGCACTGATCACGTGGCTGATCATGCACTGATCACGTGGCTATCATGCACTGATCACGTGACTGATCATGCACTGATCACGTGGCTGATCATGCACTGATCACGTGACTGATCATGCACTGATCACGTGACTGATCATGCACTGATCACGTGGCTATCATGCACTGATCACGTGGCTGATCATGCACTGATCACGTGTCTGATCATGCACTGATCACGTGGCTGATCATGCACTGATCACGTGACTGATCATGCACTGATCACGTGGCTATCATGCACTGATCACGTGGCTGATCATGCACTGATCACGCAGCTATCATGCACTGATCACGTGACTGATCATGCACTGATCACGTGGCTGATCATGCACTGATCACGTGGCTGATCATGCACTGATCACGTGGCTGATCATACACTGATCACGTGACTGATCATGCACTGATCACGTGGCTATCATGCACTGATCACGTGGCTGATCATGCACTGATCACGTGGCTGATCATGCACTGTCACGTGACTGATCATGCACTGATCACGTGGCACTCATGCACTGATCACGTGGCTGATCATACACTGCTCACGTAACTGATCATGCACTGATCACGTGGCTATCATGCACTGCTCACGTGGCTGATCATGCAATGATCACGTAGCTACCATATACTGGTCACGTGACTGATCATGCACTGATCACGTAAATGATCATGCACTGATCACGTGACTGATCATGCACTGATCACGTGACTGATCATGCACTGATCACGTGGCTATCATGCACTGATCACGTGGCTGATCATGCACTGATCACGTAGCTACCATGCACTGATCACGTGACTGATCATGCACTGATCACGTGGCTGATCATGCACTGATCACGTGACTGATCATGCACTGATCACGTGACTGATCATGCACTGATCACGTGGCTATCATGCACTGATCACGTGGCTGATCATGCACTGATCACGTGGCTATCATGCACTGATCACGTGACTGATCATGCACTGATCACGTGGCTATCATGCACTGATCACGTGGCTGATCATGCACTGATCACGTGGCTATCATGCACTGATCACGTGACTGATCATGCACTGATCACGTGACTGATCATGCACTGATCACGTGACTGATCATGCACTGATCACGTGGCTGATCATGCACTGATCACGTGGCTATCATGCACTGATCACGTGGCTGATCATGCACTGATCACGCAGCTATCATGCACTGATCACGTGACTGATCATGCACTGATCACGTGGCTGATCATGCACTGATCACGTGGCTGATCATGCACTGATCACGTGACTGATCATGCACTGATCACGTGGATATCATGCACTGATCACGTGGCTGATCATGCACTGATCACGTGTCTGATCATGCACTGATCACGTGGCTGATCATGCACTGATCACGTAACTGATCATGCACTGATCACGTGGCTATCATGCACTGATCACGTGGCTGATCATGCACTGATCACGTGGCTGATCACACACTGTCACGTGACTGATCATGCACTGATCACGTGGGACTCATGCACTGATCACGTGGCTGATCATACACTGATCACGTAACTGATCATGCACTGATCACGTGGCTATCATGCACTGATCACGTGGCTGATCATGCAATGATCACGTAGCTACCATACACTGGTCACGTGACTGATCATGCACAGATCACGTAAATGATCATGCACTGATCACGTGACTGATCATGCACTGATCACGTGACTGATCATGCACTGATCACGTGGCTATCATGCACTGCTCACGTGGCTGATCATGCAATGATCACGTAGCATCCATGTACTGGTCACGTGACTGATCATGCACTGATCACGTAATTGATCATGCACTGATCACGTGACTGATCATGCACTGATCACGTGGCTGATCACACACTGATCACGTGACTGATCATGCACTGATCACGTGGCTATCATGCACTGATCACGTGGCTGATCATGCACTGATCACGTGTCTGATCATGCACTGATCACGTGGCTGATCATGCACTGATCACGTAACTGATCATGCACTGATCACGTGGCTATCATGCACTGATCACGTGGCTGATCATGCACTGATCACGTGGCTGATCACACTGTCACGTGACTGATCATGCACTGATCACGTGGCATCATGCACTGATCACGTGGCTGATCATACACTGATCACGTAACTGATCATGCACTGATCACGTGGCTATCATGCACTGATCACGTGGCTGATCATGCAATGATCACGTAGCTACCATGCACTGATCACGTGACTGATCATGCACTGATCACGTAAATGATCATGCACTGATCACGTGACTGATCATGCACTGATCACGTGACTGATCATGCACTGATCACGTGGCTATCATGCACTGATCACGTGGCTGATCATGCACTGATCACGTAGCTACCATGTACTGATCACGTGACTGATCATGCACTGATCACGTGACTGATCATGCACTGATCACGTGACTGATCATGCACTGATCACGTGGCTATCATGCACTGATCACGTGGCTGATCATGCACTGATCACGTGACTGATCATGCACTGATCACGTGGCTGATCATGCACTGATCACGTGACTGATCATGCACTGATCACGTGGCTATCATGCACTGATCACGTGGCTGATCATGCACTGATCACGCAGCTATCATGCACTGATCACGTGACTGATCATGCACTGATCACGTGGCTGATCATGCACTGATCACGTGGCTATCATGCACTGATCACGTGGCTGATCATGCACTGATCACGTGACTGATCATGCACTGATCACGTGGCTATCATGCACTGATCACGTGGCTGATCATGCACTGATCACGTGGCTGATCATGCACTGATCACGTGACTGATCATGCACTGATCACGTGGCACTCATGCACTGATCACGTGGCTGATCATGCACTGATCACGTGACTGATCATGCACTGATCACGTGGCTATCATGCACTGATCACGTGGCTGATCATGCACTGATCACGTAGCTACCATATACTGATCACGTGACTGATCATGCACTGATCACGTGATCATGCACTGATCACGTGACTGATCATGCACTGATCACGTGACTGATCATGCACTGATCACGTGGCTGATCATGCACTGATCACGTGGCTGATCATACTGATCACGTGGCTGATCATGCACTGATCACGTGGCTGATCATGCACTGATCACGTGACTGATCATGCACTGATCACGTGGCTATCATGCACTGATCACGTGGCTATCATGCACTGATCACGTGGCTGATCATGCACTGATCACGTAGCTATCATGCACTGATCACGTGACTGATCATGCACTGATCACGTGACTGATCATGCACTGATCACGTGGCTATCATGCACTGATCACGTGGCTGATCATGCACTGATCACGTGGCTATCATGCACTGATCACGTGGCTATCATGCACTGATCACGTGGCTGATCATGCACTGATCACGTGCTATCATGCACTGATCACGTGACTGATCATGCACTGATCACGTGGCTGATCATGCACTGATCACGTGGCTGATCATGCACTGATCACGTGACTGATCATGCACTGATCACGTGGCTGATCACACTGATCACGTGACTGATCATGCACTGATCACGTGGCTATCATGCACTGATCACGTGGCTATCATGCACTGATCACGTGGCTGATCATGCACTGATCACGCAGCTACATGTGCTGATCACGTGACTGATCATGCACTGATCACGTGGCTGATCATGCACTGATCACGTGACTGATCATGCACTGATCACGTGGCTATCATGCACTGATCACGTGGCTGATCATGCACTGATCACGCAGCTATCATGCACTGATCACGTGACTGATCATGCACTGATCACGTGGCTGATCATGCACTGATCACGTGGCTGATCATGCACTGATCACGTGACTGATCATGCACTGATCACGTGACTGATCATGCACTGATCACGTGGCTATCATGCACTGATCACGTGGCTGATCATGCACTGATCACGTGGCTGATCATGCACTGATCACGTGACTGATCATGCACTGATCACGTGACTGATCATGCACTGATCACGTGGCTATCATGCACTGATCACGTGGCTGATCATGCAATGATCACGTAGCTACCATGCACTGGTCACGTGACTGATCATGCACTGATCACGTAACTGATCATGCACTGATCACGTGGCTGATCATGCACTGATCACGTGGCTGATCATGCACTGATCACGTGGCTGATCACACTGATCACGTGACTGATCATGCACTGATCACGTGGCTATCATGCACTGATCACGTGGCTGATCATGCACTGATCACGTGACTGATCATGCACTGATCACGGGCTATCATGCACTGATCACATGACTGATCATGCACTGATCACGTGGCTGATCATGCACTGATCACGTGACTGATCATGCACTGATCACGTGACTGATCATGCACTGATCACGTGACTGATCATGCACTGATCACGTGGCTATCATGCACTGATCACGTGGCTGATCATGCACTGATCACGTAGCTACCATGCACTGATCACGTGACTGATCATGCACTGATCACGTAATTGATCATGCACTGATCACGTGGCTGATCATGCACTGATCACGTGGCTGATCATGCACTGATCACGTGACTGATCATGCACTGATCACGTGACTGATCATGCACTGATCACGTGGCTATCATGCACTGATCACGTGGCTGATCATGCACTGATCACGTGGCTGATCATGCACTGATCACGTGGCTATCATGCACTGATCACGTGGCTGATCATGCACTGATCACGCAGCTATCATGCACTGATCACGTGACTGATCATGCACTGATCACGTGGCTGATCATGCACTGATCACGTGACTGATCATGCACTGATCACGTGACTGATCATGCACTGATCACGTGGCTGATCATGCACTGATCACGTGACTGATCATGCACTGATCACGTGGCTATCATGCACTGATCACGTGGCTATCATGCACTGATCACGTGGCTGATCATGCACTGATCACGCAGCTATCATGCACTGATCACGTGACTGATCATGCACTGATCACGTGGCTGATCATGCACTGATCACGTGACTGATCATGCACTGATCACGTGGCTATCATGCACTGATCACGTGGCTGATCATGCACTGATCACGCAGCTATCATGCACTGATCACGTGACTGATCATGCACTGATCACGTAATTGATCATGCACTGATCACGTGGCTGATCATGCACTGATCACGTGACTGATCATGCACTGATCACGTGACTGATCATGCACTGATCACGTGGCTATCATGCACTGATCACGTGGCTGATCATGCACTGATCACGTGCCTGATCATGCACTGATCACGTGACTGATCATGCACTGATCACGTGACTGATCATGCACTGATCACGTGGCTATCATGCACTGATCACGTGGCTGATCATGCACTGATCACGTAGCTACCATGCACTGATCACGTGACTGATCATGCACTGATCACGTGACTGATCATGCACTGATCACGTGGCTATCATGCACTGATCACGTGGCTGATCATGCACTGATCACGTGGCTGATCATGCACTGATCACGTGACTGATCATGCACTGATCACGTGACTGATCATGCACTGATCACGTGGCTGATCATGCACTGATCACGTGGCTGATCATGCACTGATCACGTGGCTATCATGCACTGATCACGTGGCTGATCATGCACTGATCACGTGACTGATCATGCACTGATCACGTGGCTGATCATGCACTGATCACGTGGCTATCATGCACTGATCACGTGGCTGATCATGCACTGATCACGTGGCTATCATGCACTGATCACGTGACTGATCATGCACTGATCACGTGGCTATCATGCACTGATCACGTGGCTGATCATGCACTGATCACGTGACTGATCATGCACTGATCACGTGGCTATCATGCACTGATCACGTGGCTGATCATGCACTGATCACGTGGCTGATCACAACTGTCACGTGACTGATCATGCACTGATCACGTGGCATCATGCACTGATCACGTGGCTGATCATGCACTGATCACGTGACTGATCATGCACTGATCACGTGGCTATCATGCACTGATCACGTGGCTGATCATGCAATGATCACGTAGCTACCATGCACTGGTCACGTGACTGATCATGCACTGATCACGTAACTGATCATGCACTGATCACGTGGCTGATCATGCACTGATCACGTGACTGATCATGCACTGATCACGTGACTGATCATGCACTGATCACGTGGCTGATCATGCACTGATCACGTGACTGATCATGCACTGATCACGTGACTGATCATGCACTGATCACGTGGCTGATCATGCACTGATCACGTGGCTGATCATGCACTGATCACGTGACTGATCATGCACTGATCACGTGGCACTCATGCACTGATCACGTGGCTGATCATGCACTGATCACGTAACTGATCATGCACTGATCACGTGGCTATCATGCACTGATCACGTGGCTGATCATGCAATGATCACGTAGCTACCATATACTGGTCACGTGACTGATCATGCACTGATCACGTAAATGATCATGCACTGATCACGTGACTGATCATGCACTGATCACGTGACTGATCATGCACTGATCACGTGGCTATCATGCACTGATCACGTGGCTGATCATGCAATGATCACGTAGCAACCATGTACTGGTCACGTGACTGATCATGCACTGATCACGTAATTGATCATGCACTGATCACGTGACTGATCATGCACTGATCACGTGGCTGATCACACTGATCACGTGACTGATCATGCACTGATCACGTGGCTATCATGCACTGATCACGTGGCTATCATGCACTGATCACGTGGCTATCATGCACTGATCACGTGGCTGATCATGCACTGATCACGTGACTGATCATGCACTGATCACGTGGCTATCATGCACTGATCACGTGGCTATCATGCACTGATCACGTGGCTGATCATGCACTGATCACGTGACTGATCATGCACTGATCACGTGGCTATCATGCACTGATCACGTGGCTGATCATGCACTGATCACGGCTGATCATGCACTGATCACGTGGCTGATCATGCACTGATCACGTGACTGATCATGCACTGATCACGTGGCTGATCATGCACTGATCACGTGGCTGATCATGCACTGATCACGTGACTGATCATGCACTGATCACGTGGCTGATCATGCACTGATCACGTGGCTATCATGCACTGATCACGTGGCTGATCATGCACTGATCACGTGGCTATCATGCACTGATCACGTGACTGATCATGCACTGATCACGTGGCTGATCATGCACTGATCACGTGACTGATCATGCACTGATCACGTGACTGATCATGCACTGATCACGTGGCTATCATGCACTGATCACGTGGCTGATCATGCACTGATCACGTGACTGATCATGCACTGATCACGTGGCTGATCATGCACTGATCACGTGACTGATCATGCACTGATCACGTGGCTATCATGCACTGATCACGTGGCTGATCATGCACTGATCACGTGGCTGATCATGCACTGATCACGTGACTGATCATGCACTGATCACGTGACTGATCATGCACTGATCACGTGACTGATCATGCACTGATCACGTGGCTATCATGCACTGATCACGTGGCTGATCATGCACTGATCACGCAGCTATCATGCACTGATCACGTGACTGATCATGCACTGATCACGTAACTGATCATGCACTGATCACGTGGCTGATCATGCACTGATCACGTGACTGATCATGCACTGATCACGTGGCTATCATGCACTGATCACGTGGCTGATCATGCACTGATCACGTGCCTGATCATGCACTGATCACGTGACTGATCATGCACTGATCACGTGACTGATCATGCACTGATCACGTGGCTATCATGCACTACTCACGTGGCTGATCATGCAATGATCACGTAGCTACCATGTACTGGTCACGTGACTGATCATGCACTGATCACGTGACTGATCATGCACTGATCACGTGGCTATCATGCACTGATCACGTGGCTGATCATGCACTGATCACGTGCCTGATCATGCACTGATCACGTGACTGATCATGCACTGATCACGTGCTATCATGCACTGATCACGTGGCTGATCATGCACTGATCACGTGGCTGATCATGCACTGATCACGTGGCTATCATGCACTGATCACGTGGCTGATCATGCACTGATACCGTGACTGAGCATGGACTGATCACATGACTATCATGTAGTGATCACGTGACTTAATGGCGCTGATCATGTGACTGATCATGCGCTGATCATGTTTGCTATCATACACTGATCATGTGCCTCTGGAGGCAATAAACAAAGAGCTGAGTAGGCACGAATCAAACAGTCAGCAGGCAATAATCATGGAACTCAGCTGTGAGGAATCATGCTGCTCAGCTGGCAATAATCAAGCAGCTGAGCAGGCAGGAATTACGCAGCACAGCTGGCAATTGTCAAGCAGATGACAGGCAGGAATCGTGCAGCTCAGCTGGCAATTGTCAAGCAGATGAGCAGACAGTAATCACGCAGCTCAGCAGGCCCTGATCACGTGACTGAGCATGCACTGTTCACGTGGCTGATCATACACTGATCACGTGAATGATCATGCACTGATCACGTGGCTATCATGCACTGATCACGTGGCTGATCATGCACTGATCACGTAATTGTCATGCACTGATCACGTGGCTGATCATGCACTGATCACGTGGCTGATCATGCACTGATCACGTGACTGATCATGCACTGATCACGTGGCTGATCATGCACTGATCACGTGGCTGATCATGCACTGATCACGTGACTGATCATGCACTGATCACGTGGCTATCATGCACTGATCACGTGGCTGATCATACACTGATCACGTGTCTGACATGCACTGATCACGTGGCTGATCATGCACTGATCACGTGACTGATCATGCACTGATCACGTGGCTATCATGCACTGATCACGTGGCTGATCATGCACTGATCACGTGGCTGATCATGCACTGTCACGTGACTGATCATGCACTGATCATGCTGCATCATGCACTGATCACGTGGCTGATCATGCACTGATCACGTGACTGATCATGCACTGATCACGTGGCTATCATGCACTGATCACGTGGCTGATCATGCACTGATCACGTAGCTACCATGCACTGATCACGTGACTGATCATGCACTGATCACGTGGCTGATCATGCACTGATCACGTGACTGATCATGCACTGATCACGTGGCTATCATGCACTGATCACGTGGCTGATCATGCACTGATCACGTAGCTACCATGTACTGATCACGTGACTGATCATGCACTGATCACGTAATTGATCATGCACTGATCACGTGGCTGATCATGCACTGATCACGTGGCTGATCACACACTGATCACGTGACTGATCATGCACTGATCACGTGGCTATCATGCACTGATCACGTGGCTATCATGCACTGATCACGTGACTGATCATGCACTGATCACGTGGCTGATCATGCACTGATCACGTGACTGATCATGCACTGATCACGTGACTGATCATGCACTGATCACGTGGCTATCATGCACTGATCACGTGGCTGATCATGCACTGATCACGTAATTGATCATGCACTGATCACGTGACTCATGCACTGATCACGTGGCTGATCATGCACTGATCACGTGACTGATCATGCACTGATCACGTGGCTATCATGCACTGATCACGTGGCTGATCATACACTGATCACGTGTCTGATCATGCACTGATCACGTGGCTGATCATGCACTGATCACGTAACTGATCATGCACTGATCACGTGGCTATCATGCACTGATCACGTGGCTGATCATGCACTGATCACGTGGCTGATCACACACTGTCACGTGACTGATCATGCACTGATCACGTGGCATCATGCACTGATCACGTGGCTGATCATACACTGATAACTGATCATGCACTGATCACGTGGCTATCATGCACTGATCACGTGGCTGATCATGCACTGATCACGTGGCTACCATATACTGATCACGTGACTGATCATGCACTGATCACGTAAATGATCATGCACTGATCACGTGACTGATCATGCACTGATCACGTGACTGATCATGCACTGATCACGTGGCTATCATGCACTGATCACGTGGCTGATCATGCAATGATCACGTAGCATCATGTACTGGTCACGTGACTGATCATGCACTGATCACGTAATTGATCATGCACTGATCACGTGACTGATCATGCACTGATCACGTGGCTGATCATACACTGATCACGTGACTGATCATGCACTGATCACGTGGATATCATGCACTGATCACGTGGCTGATCATGCACTGATCACGTGTCTGATCATGCACTGATCACGTGGCTGATCATGCACTGATCACGTAACTGATCATGCACTGATCACGTGGCTATCATGCACTGATCACGTGGCTGATCATGCACTGATCACGTGGCTGATCACACACTGTCACGTGACTGATCATGCACTGATCACGTGGCATCATGCACTGATCACGTGGCTGATCATACACTGCTCACGTAACTGATCATGCACTGATCACGTGGCTATCATGCACTGATCACGTGGCTGATCATGCACTGATCACGTAGCTATCATGCACTGATCACGTGACTGATCATGCACTGATCACGTAAATGATCATGCACTGATCACGTGACTGATCATGCACTGATCACGTGACTGATCATGCACTGATCACGTGGCTATCATGCACTGATCACGTGGCTGATCATGCACTGATCACGTAGCTACCATGCACTGATCACGTGACTGATCATGCACTGATCACGTGGCTGATCATGCACTGATCACGTGACTGATCATGCACTGATCACGTGACTGATCATGCACTGATCACGTGGCTATCATGCACTGATCACGTGGCTGATCATGCACTGATCACGCAGCTATCATGCACTGATCACGTGACTGATCATGCACTGATCACGTGACTGATCATGCACTGATCACGTGGCTGATCATGCACTGATCACGTGACTGATCATGCACTGATCACGTGGCTATCATGCACTGATCACGTGGCTGATCATGCACTGATCACGTGGCTGATCATGCACTGATCACGTGACTGATCATGCACTGATCACGTGACTGATCATGCACTGATCACGTGGCTATCATGCACTGATCACGTGGCTGATCATGCACTGATCACGTAGCTACCATGTACTGATCACGTGACTGATCATGCACTGATCACGTGACTGATCATGCACTGATCACGTGGCTATCATGCACTGATCACGTGGCTGATCATGCACTGATCACGTGGCTGATCATGCACTGATCACGTGACTGATCATGCACTGATCACGTGGCTATCATGCACTGATCACGTGGCTGATCATGCACTGATCACGTGGCTGATCATGCACTGATCACGTGGCTATCATGCACTGATCACGTGGCTGATCATGCACTGATCACGTAGCTATCATGCACTGATCACGTGACTGATCATGCACTGATCACGTGGCTGATCATGCACTGATCACGTGACTGATCATGCACTGATCACGTGACTGATCATGCACTGATCACGTGGCTATCATGCACTGATCACGTGGCTGATCATGCACTGATCACGTGGCTGATCATGCACTGATCACGTGGCTGATCATGCACTGATCACGCAGCTATCATGCACTGATCACGTGACTGATCATGCACTGATCACGTGGCTGATCATGCACTGATCACGTGGCTGATCATGCACTGATCACGTGGCTGATCATGCACTGATCACGTGACTGATCATGCACTGATCACGTGGCTATCATGCACTGATCACGTGGCTGATCATGCACTGATCACGTGGCTGATCATGCACTGATCACGTGACTGATCATGCACTGATCACGTGGCATCATGCACTGATCACGTGGCTGATCATGCACTGATCACGTGACTGATCATGCACTGATCACGTGGCTATCATGCACTGATCACGTGGCTGATCATGCAATGATCACGTAGCTACCATGCACTGGTCACGTGACTGATCATGCACTGATCACGTAACTGATCATGCACTGATCACGTGACTGATCATGCACTGATCACGTGACTGATCATGCACTGATCACGTGGCTATCATGCACTGATCACGTGGCTGATCATGCACTGATCACGTAGCTATCATGCACTGATCACGTGACTGATCATGCACTGATCACGTGGCTGATCATGCACTGATCACGTGACTGATCATGCACTGATCACGTGACTGATCATGCACTGATCACGTGGCTATCATGCACTGATCACGTGGCTGATCATGCACTGATCACGTGGCTGATCATGCACTGATCACGTGACTGATCATGCACTGATCACGTGGCTATCATGCACTGATCACGTGGCTGATCATGCACTGATCACGTAGCTATCATGCACTGATCACGTGACTGATCATGCACTGATCACGTGACTGATCATGCACTGATCACGTGACTGATCATGCACTGATCACGTGGCTGATCATGCACTGATCACGTGGCTATCATGCACTGATCACGTGGCTGATCATGCACTGATCACGCAGCTGATCATGCACTGATCACGTGACTGATCATGCACTGATCACGTGGCTGATCATGCACTGATCACGTGGCTGATCATGCACTGATCACGTGACTGATCATGCACTGATCACGTGGATATCATGCACTGATCACGTGGCTGATCATACACTGATCACGTGTCTGACCATGCACTGATCACGTGGCTGATCATACACTGATCACGTAACTGATCATGCACTGATCACGTGGCTATCATGCACTGATCACGTGGCTGATCATGCACTGATCACGTGGCTGATCACACACTGTCACGTGACTGATCATGCACTGATCACGTGGGACTCATGCACTGATCACGTGGCTGATCATACACTGCTCACGTAACTGATCATGCACACATCACGTGGCTATCATGCACTGCTCACGTGGCTGATCATGCAATGATCACGTAGCTACCATACACTGGTCACGTGACTGATCATGCACTGATCACGTAAATGATCATGCACTGATCACGTGACTGATCATGCACTGATCACGTGACTGATCATGCACTGATCACGTGGCTATCATGCACTGCTCACGTGGCTGATCATGCAATGATCACGTAGCATCCATGTACTGGTCACGTGACTGATCATGCACTGATCACGTAATTGATCATGCACTGATCACGTGACTGATCATGCACTGATCACGTGGCTGATCACACACTATCACGTGACTGATCATGCACTGATCACGTGGATATCATGCACTGATCACGTGGCTGATCATGCACTGATCACGTGTCTGATCATGCACTGATCACGTGGCTGATCATGCACTGATCACGTGACTGATCATGCACTGATCACGTGGCTATCATGCACTGATCACGTGGCTGATCATGCACTGATCACGTGGCTGATCATGCACTGATCACGTGACTGATCATGCACTGATCACGTGGCACTCATGCACTGATCACGTGGCTGATCATGCACTGATCACGTGACTGATCATGCACTGATCACGTGGCTATCATGCACTGATCACGTGGCTGATCATGCAATGATCACGTAGCTACCATGCACTGATCACGTGACTGATCATGCACTGATCACGTAAATGATCATGCACTGATCACGTGACTGATCATGCACTGATCACGTGACTGATCATGCACTGATCACGTGGCTATCATGCACTGATCACGTGGCTGATCATGCACTGATCACGTAGCTATCATGCACTGATCACGTGACTGATCATGCACTGATCACGTGACTGATCATGCACTGATCACGTGACTGATCATGCACTGATCACGTGGCTATCATGCACTGATCACGTGGCTGATCATGCACTGATCACGTGCTGATCATGCACTGATCACGTGGCTGATCATGCACTGATCACGTGACTGATCATGCACTGATCACGTGGCTATCATGCACTGATCACGTGGCTGATCATGCACTGATCACGCAGCTATCATGCACTGATCACGTGACTGATCATGCACTGATCACGTGGCTGATCATGCACTGATCACGTGGCTATCATGCACTGATCACGTGGCTGATCATGCACTGATCACGTGACTGATCATGCACTGATCACGTGGCTATCATGCACTGATCACGTGGCTGATCATGCACTGATCACGTGGCTGATCATGCACTGATCACGTGACTGATCATGCACTGATCACGTGTCATCATGCACTGATCACGTGGCTGATCATACACTGATCACGTGACTGATCATGCACTGATCACGTGGCTATCATGCACTGATCACGTGGCTGATCATGCACTGATCACGTGGCTATCATGCACTGATCACGTGACTGATCATGCACTGATCACGTGACTGATCATGCACTGATCACGTGGCTGATCATGCACTGATCACGTGGCTATCATGCACTGATCACGTGGCTGATCATGCACTGATCACGTGGCTATCATGCACTGATCACGTGACTGATCATGCACTGATCACGTGGCTGATCATGCACTGATCACGTGACTGATCATGCACTGATCACGTGACTGATCATGCACTGATCACGTGGCTATCATGCACTGATCACGTGGCTGATCATGCACTGATCACGCAGCTACCATGCACTGATCACGTGACTGATCATGCACTGATCACGTAATGATCATGCACTGATCACGTGGCTGATCATGCACTGATCACGTGACTGATCATGCACTGATCACGTGACTGATCATGCACTGATCACGTGGCTATCATGCACTGATCACGTGGCTGATCATGCACTGATCACGTGGCTGATCATGCACTGATCACGTGACTGATCATGCACTGATCACGTGACTGATCATGCACTGATCACGTGGCTATCATGCACTACTCACGTGGCTGATCATGCAATGATCACGTAGCTACCATGTACTGGTCACGTGACTGATCATGCACTGATCACGTGACTGATCATGCACTGATCACGTGGCTATCATGCACTGATCACGTGGCTGATCATGCACTGATCACGTGCCTGATCATGCACTGATCACGTGACTGATCATGCACTGATCACGTAGCTATCATGCACTGATCACGTGGCTGATCATGCACTGATCACGTGGCTGATCATGCACTGATCACGTGGCTATCATGCACTGATCACGTGGCTGATCATGCACTGATACCGTGACTGAGCATGGACTGATCACATGACTATCATGTAGTGATCACGTGACTTAATGGCGCTGATCATGTGACTGATCATGCGCTGATCATGTTTGCTATCATACACTGATCATGTGCCTCTGGAGGCAATAAACAAAGAGCTGAGTAGGCACGAATCAAACAGTCAGCAGGCAATAATCATGGAACTCAGCTGTGAGGAATCATGCTGCTCAGCTGGCAATAATCAAGCAGCTGAGCAGGCAGGAATTACGCAGCACAGCTGGCAATTGTCAAGCAGATGACAGGCAGGAATCGTGCAGCTCAGCTGGCAATTGTCAAGCAGATGAGCAGACAGTAATCACGCAGCTCAGCAGGCCCTGATCACGTGACTGAGCATGCACTGTTCACGTGGCTGATCATACACTGATCACGTGACTGATCATGCACTGATCACGTGGCTATCATGCACTGATCACGTGGCTGATCATGCACTGATCACGTGTTCATGCACTGATCACGTGGCTGATCATGCACTGATCACGTGGCTGATCATGCACTGATCACGTGACTGATCATGCACTGATCACGTGGCTGATCATGCACTGATCACGTGGCTGATCATGCACTGATCACGTGACTGATCATGCACTGATCATGGGCTATCATGCACTGACACATGACTGATCATGCACTGATCACGTGGCTGATCATGCACTGATCACGTGACTGATCATGCACTGATCACGTGACTGATCATGCACTGATCACGTGGCTGATCATGCACTGATCACGTGGCTATCATGCACTGATCACGTGGCTGATCATGCACTGATCACGTGGCTATCATGCACTGATCACGTGGCTGATCATACTGATCACGTGACTGATCATGCACTGATCACGTGGCTGATCATGCACTGATCACGTGACTGATCATGCACTGATCACGTGGCTGATCATGCACTGATCACGTGGCTGATCATGCACTGATCACGTGACTGATCATGCACTGATCACGTGGCACTCATGCACTGATCACGTGGCTGATCATGCACTGATCACGTGACTGATCATGCACTGATCACGTGGCTATCATGCACTGATCACGTGGCTGATCATGCACTGATCACGTGGCTATCATGCACTGATCACGTGACTGATCATGCACTGATCACGTGACTGATCATGCACTGATCACGTGACTGATCATGCACTGATCACGTGACTGATCATGCACTGATCACGTGGCTATCATGCACTGATCACGTGGCTGATCATGCACTGATCACGTGGCTGATCATGCACTGATCACGTGACTCATGCACTGATCACGTGGCTGATCATGCACTGATCACGTGACTGATCATGCACTGATCACGTGGCTATCATGCACTGATCACGTGGCTGATCATGCACTGATCACGTAGCTATCATGCACTGATCACGTGACTGATCATGCACTGATCACGTGACTGATCATGCACTGATCAGTGACTGATCATGCACTGATCACGTGGCTGATCATGCACTGATCACGTAGCATCATGCACTGATCACGTGACTGATCATGCACTGATCACGTAATTGATCATGCACTGATCACGTGACTGATCATGCACTGATCACGTGGCTGATCATGCACTGATCACGTGACTGATCATGCACTGATCACGTGGATATCATGCACTGATCACGTGGCTGATCATGCACTGATCACGTGTCTGATCATGCACTGATCACGTGGCTGATCATGCACTGATCACGTGACTGATCATGCACTGATCACGTGGCTATCATGCACTGATCACGTGGCTGATCATGCACTGATCACGTGGCTGATCACACACTGTCACGTGACTGATCATGCACTGATCACGTGGCACTCATGCACTGATCACGTGGCTGATCATACACTGATCACGTAACTGATCATGCACTGATCACGTGGCTATCATGCACTGATCACGTGGCTGATCATGCACTGATCACGTAGCTATCATGCACTGATCACGTGACTGATCATGCACTGATCACGTAAATGATCATGCACTGATCACGTGACTGATCATGCACTGATCACGTGACTGATCATGCACTGATCACGTGGCTATCATGCACTGATCACGTGGCTGATCATGCACTGATCACGTAGCTACCATGTACTGATCACGTGACTGATCATGCACTGATCACGTGGCTGATCATGCACTGATCACGTGACTGATCATGCACTGATCACGTGACTGATCATGCACTGATCACGTGGCTATCATGCACTGATCACGTGGCTGATCATGCACTGATCACGCAGCTATCATGCACTGATCACGTGACTGATCATGCACTGATCACGTAACTGATCATGCACTGATCACGTGGCTGATCATGCACTGATCACGTGACTGATCATGCACTGATCACGTGGCTATCATGCACTGATCACGTGGCTGATCATGCACTGATCACGTGCCTGATCATGCACTGATCACGTGACTGATCATGCACTGATCACGTGACTGATCATGCACTGATCACGTGGCTGATCATGCATGATCACGTGGCTATCATGCACTGATCACGTGACTGATCATGCACTGATCACGTGACTGATCATGCACTGATCACGTGGCTTATCATGCACTGATCATGTGACTGATCATGCGCTGATCATGTTTGCTATCATACACTGATCATGTGCCTCTGGAGGCAATGAACAAAGAGCTGAGTAGGCACGAATCAGTCAGCAGGCAATAATCATGGAACTCAGCTGTGAGGAATCATGCTGCTCAGCTGGCAATAATCAAGCAGCTGAGCAGGCAGGAATTATGCAGCACAGCTGGCAATTGTCAAGCAGATGACAGGCAGGAATCGTGCAGCTCAGCTGGCAATTGTCAAGCAGATGAGCAGACAGTAATCACGCAGCTCAGCAGGCCCTGATCACGTGACTGAGCATGCACTGTTCACGTGGCTGATCATACACTGATCACGTGACTGATCATGCACTGATCACGTGGCTATCATGCACTGATCACGTGGCTGATCATGCACTGATCACGTAATTGCATGCACTGATCACGTGGCTATCATGCACTGATCACGTGGCTGATCATGCACTGATCACGTGACTGATCATGCACTGATCACGTGGCTATCATGCACTGATCACGTGGCTGATCATGCACTGATCACGGGACTGATCATGCACTGATCACGGCGCTATCATGCACTGACACATGACTGATCATGCACTGATCACGTGGCTGATCATGCACTGATCACGTGGCTGATCATGCACTGATCACGTGGCTATCATGCACTGATCACGTGGCTGATCATGCACTGATCACGTGACTGATCATGCACTGATCACGTGGCTGATCATGCACTGATCACGTGGCTGATCATACTGATCACGTGACTGATCATGCACTGATCACGTGGCTGATCATGCACTGATCACGTGGCTATCATGCACTGATCACGTGGCTGATCATGCACTGATCACGTGGCTATCATGCACTGATCACGTGACTGATCATGCACTGATCACGTGGCTGATCATGCACTGATCACGTGACTGATCATGCACTGATCACGTGGCTATCATGCACTGATCACGTGACTGATCATGCACTGATCACGTGGCTGATCATGCACTGATCACGTGGCTGATCATGCACTGATCACGTGACTGATCATGCACTGATCACGTGGCTATCATGCACTGATCACGTGGCTGATCATGCACTGATCACGTGGCTGATCATGCACTGATCACGTGACTGATCATGCACTGATCACGTGACTGATCATGCACTGATCACGTGACTGATCATGCACTGATCACGTGGCTATCATGCACTGATCACGTGGCTGATCATGCACTGATCACGCAGCTATCATGCACTGATCACGTGACTGATCATGCACTGATCACGTGACTGATCATGCACTGATCACGTGGCTGATCATGCACTGATCACGTGACTGATCATGCACTGATCACGTGGCTATCATGCACTGATCACGTGGCTGATCATGCACTGATCACGTGGCTGATCATGCACTGATCACGTGACTGATCATGCACTGATCACGTGACTGATCATGCACTGATCACGTGGCTGATCATGCACTGATCACGTGACTGATCATGCACTGATCACGTGGCTGATCATGCACTGATCACGTGGCTGATCATGCACTGATCACGTGACTGATCATGCACTGATCACGTGGCATCATGCACTGATCACGTGGCTGATCATACACTGATCACGTGACTGATCATGCACTGATCACGTGGCTATCATGCACTGATCACGTGGCTGATCATGCACTGATCACGTAGCTACCATGCACTGATCACGTGACTGATCATGCACTGATCACGTGATCATGCACTGATCAGTGACTGATCATGCACTGATCACGTGACTGATCATGCACTGATCACGTGGCTATCATGCACTGATCACGTGGCTGATCATGCACTGATCACGTGATTGATCATGCACTGATCACGTGACTCATGCACTGATCACGTGGCTGATCATGCACTGATCACGTGACTGATCATGCACTGATCACGTGGCTATCATGCACTGATCACGTGGCTGATCATGCACTGATCACGTAGCTACCATGCACTGGTCACGTGACTGATCATGCACTGATCACGTAACTGATCATGCACTGATCACGTGACTGATCATGCACTGATCACGTGGCTGATCATGCACTGATCACGTAGCATCATGCACTGGTCACGTGACTGATCATGCACTGATCACGTAATTGATCATGCACTGATCACGTGACTGATCATGCACTGATCACGTGGCTGATCATACACTGATCACGTGACTGATCATGCACTGATCACGTGGATATCATGCACTGATCACGTGGCTGATCATGCACTGATCACGTGTCTGATCATGCACTGATCACGTGGCTGATCATGCACTGATCACGTAACTGATCATGCACTGATCACGTGGCTATCATGCACTGATCACGTGGCTGATCATGCACTGATCACGTGGCTGATCATGCACTGTCACGTGACTGATCATGCACTGATCACGTGGCACTCATGCACTGATCACGTGGCTGATCATACACTGATCACGTAACTGATCATGCACTGATCACGTGGCTATCATGCACTGATCACGTGGCTGATCATGCAATGATCACGTAGCTACCATGCACTGGTCACGTGACTGATCATGCACTGATCACGTAAATGATCATGCACTGATCACGTGACTGATCATGCACTGATCACGTGACTGATCATGCACTGATCACGTGGCTATCATGCACTGCACGTGGCTGATCATGCACTGATCACGCAGCTACCATGCACTGATCACGTGACTGATCATGCACTGATCACGTGGCTGATCATGCACTGATCACGTGACTGATCATGCACTGATCACGTGACTGATCATGCACTGATCACGTGGCTATCATGCACTGATCACGTGGCTGATCATGCACTGATCACGCAGCTATCATGCACTGATCACGTGACTGATCATGCACTGATCACGTGACTGATCATGCACTGATCACGTGGCTGATCATGCACTGATCACGTGACTGATCATGCACTGATCACGTGGCTATCATGCACTGATCACGTGGCTGATCATGCACTGATCACGTGCCTGATCATGCACTGATCACGTGACTGATCATGCACTGATCACGTGACTGATCATGCACTGATCACGTGGCTGATCATGCATGATCACGCAGCTATCATGCACTGATCACGTGACTGATCATGCACTGATCACGTGACTGATCATGCACTGATCACGTGGCTTATCATGCACTGATCATGTGACTGATCATGCGCTGATCATGTTTGCTATCATACACTGATCATGTGCCTCTGGAGGCAATAAACAAAGAGCTGAGTAGGCACGAATCAGTCAGCAGGCAATAATCATGGAACTCAGCTGTGAGAATCATGCTGCTCAGCTGGCAATAATCAAGCAGCTGAGCAGGCAGGAATTATGCAGCACAGCTGGCAATTGTCAAGCAGATGACAGGCAGGAATCGTGCAGCTCAGCTGGCAATTGTCAAGCAGATGAGCAGACAGTAATCACGCAGCTCAGCAGGCCCTGATCACGTGACTGAGCATGCACTGTTCACGTGGCTGATCATACACTGATCACGTGACTGATCATGCACTGATCACGTGGCTATCATGCACTGATCACGTGGCTGATCATGCACTGATCACGTAATTGCATGCACTGATCACGTGGCTATCATGCACTGATCACGTGGCTGATCATGCACTGATCACGTGACTGATCATGCACTGATCACGTGGCTATCATGCACTGATCACGTGGCTGATCATACACTGATCACGGGACTGATCATGCACTGATCATGGCGCTATCATGCACTGACACATGACTGATCATGCACTGATCACGTGGCTGATCATGCACTGATCACGTGGCTGATCATGCACTGATCACGTGGCTATCATGCACTGATCACGTGGCTGATCATGCACTGATCACGTGACTGATCATGCACTGATCACGTGGCTATCATGCACTGATCACGTGGCTGATCATACTGATCACGTGACTGATCATGCACTGATCACGTGGCTGATCATGCACTGATCACGTGGCTATCATGCACTGATCACGTGGCTGATCATGCACTGATCACGTGGCTATCATGCACTGATCACGTGACTGATCATGCACTGATCACGTGGCTGATCATGCACTGATCACGTGACTGATCATGCACTGATCACGTGGCTATCATGCACTGATCACGTGACTGATCATGCACTGATCACGTGGCTGATCATGCACTGATCACGTGGCTGATCATGCACTGATCACGTGACTGATCATGCACTGATCACGTGGCTATCATGCACTGATCACGTGGCTGATCATGCACTGATCACGTGGCTGATCATGCACTGATCACGTGACTGATCATGCACTGATCACGTGACTGATCATGCACTGATCACGTGACTGATCATGCACTGATCACGTGGCTATCATGCACTGATCACGTGGCTGATCATGCACTGATCACGCAGCTATCATGCACTGATCACGTGACTGATCATGCACTGATCACGTAATTGATCATGCACTGATCACGTGGCTGATCATGCACTGATCACGTGACTGATCATGCACTGATCACGTGGCTATCATGCACTGATCACGTGGCTGATCATGCACTGATCACGTGCCTGATCATGCACTGATCACATGACTGATCATGCACTGATCACGTGACTGATCATGCACTGATCACGTGGCTATCATGCACTATCACGTGGCTGATCATGCAATGATCATGTAGCTACCATGTACTGGTCACGTGACTGATCATGCACTGATCACGTGACTGATCATGCACTGATCACGTGGCTATCATGCACTGATCACGTGGCTGATCATGCACTGATCACGTGCCTGATCATGCACTGATCACGTGACTGATCATGCACTGATCACGTAGCTATCATGCACTGATCACGTGGCTGATCATGCACTGATCACGTGGCTATCATGCACTGATCACGTGGCTATCATGCACTGATCACGTGGCTGATCATGCACTGATACCGTGACTGAGCATGGACTGATCACATGACTATCATGTAGTGATCACGTGACTTAATGGCACTGATCATGTGACTGATCATGCGCTGATCATGTTTGCTATCATACACTGATCATGTGCCTCTGGAGGCAATAAACAAAGAGCTGAGTAGGCATGAATCAAACAGTCAGCAGGCAATAATCATGGAACTCAGCTGTGAGGAATCATGCTGCTCAGCTGGCAATAATCAAGCAGCTGAGCAGGCAGGAATTACGCAGCACAGCTGGCAATTGTCAAGCAGATGACAGGCAGGAATCATGCAGCTCAGCTGGCAATTGTCAAGCAGATGAGCAGACAGTAATCACGCAGCTCAGCAGGCCCTGATCACGTGACTGAGCATGCACTGTTCACGTGGCTGATCATACACTGATCACGTGACTGATCATGCACTGATCACGTGGCTATCATGCACTGATCACGTGGCTGATCATGCACTGATCACGTAATTGTCATGCACTGATCACGTGGCTGATCATGCACTGATCACGTGGCTGATCATGCACTGATCACGTGACTGATCATGCACTGATCACGTGGCTGATCATGCACTGATCACGTGGCTGATCATGCACTGATCACGTGACTGATCATGCACTGATCACGTGGATATGCACTGATCACGTGGCTGATCATACACTGATCACGTGTCTGACATGCACTGATCACGTGGCTGATCATGCACTGATCACGTAACTGATCATGCACTGATCACGTGGCTATCATGCACTGATCACGTGGCTGATCATGCACTGATCACGTGGCTGATCACACACTGTCACGTGACTGATCATGCACTGATCATGCAGCATCATGCACTGATCACGTGGCTGATCATACACTGATCACGTGACTGATCATGCACTGATCACGTGGCTATCATGCACTGATCACGTGGCTGATCATGCACTGATCACGTAGCTACCATGCACTGGTCACGTGACTGATCATGCACTGATCACGTAACTGATCATGCACTGATCACGTGACTGATCATGCACTGATCACGTGGCTATCATGCACTGATCACGTGGCTGATCATGCACTGATCACGTAGCTACCATGTACTGGTCACGTGACTGATCATGCACTGATCACGTAATTGATCATGCACTGATCACGTGGCTGATCATGCACTGATCACGTGGCTGATCACACACGATCACGTGACTGATCATGCACTGATCACGTGGCTATCATGCACTGATCACGTGGCTATCATGCACTGATCACGTGGCTGATCATGCACTGATCACGTGGCTGATCATGCACTGATCACGTGACTGATCATGCACTGATCACGTGACTGATCATGCACTGATCACGTGGCTATCATGCACTGATCACGTGGCTGATCATGCACTGATCACGCAGCTACATGTACTGATCACGTGACTGATCATGCACTGATCACGTAATTGATCATGCACTGATCATGTGGCTGATCATGCACTGATCACGTGACTGATCATGCACTGATCACGTGACTGATCATGCACTGATCACGTGGCTATCATGCACTGATCACGTGGCTGATCATGCACTGATCATGCAGCTATCATGCACTGATCACGTGACTGATCATGCACTGATCACAAAACTGATCATGCACTGATCACGTGGCTGATCATGCACTGATCACGTGACTGATCATGCACTGATCACGTGGCTATCATGCACTGATCACGTGGCTGATCATGCACTGATCACGTAGCTACCATGTACTGGTCACGTGAATGATCATGCACTGATCACGTGACTGATCATGCACTGATCACGTGGCTATCATGCACTGATCACGTGACTGATCATGCACTGATCACGTGTGATCATGCACTGATCACGTGACTGATCATGCACTGATCACGTGGATGATCATGCACTGATCACGTGACTGATCATGCACTGATCACGTGGCTGATCATGCACTGATCACGTGACTGATCATGCACTGATCACGTGGCTATCATGCACTGATCACGTGGCTGATCATGCACTGATCACGTGACTGATCATGCACTGATCACGTGGCTGATCATGCACTGATCACGTAACTGATCATGCACTGATCACGTGGCTGATCATGCACTGATCACGTGGCTGATCATGCACTGATCACGTGACTGATCATGCACTGATCACGTGACTGATCATGCACTGATCACGTGGCTATCATGCACTGATCACGTGGCTGATCATGCACTGATCACGTGACTGATCATGCACTGATCACTGGCTATCATGCACTGATCACGTGGCTATCATGCACTGATCACGTGGCTGATCATGCACTGATCACGTGACTGATCATGCACTGATCACGTCTATATCATGCACTGATCACGTGACTGATCATGCACTGATCACGTGGATGATCATGCACTGATCACGTGACTGATCATGCACTGATCACGTGGCTATCATGCACTGATCACGTGGCTGATCATGCACTGATCACGTAGCTACCATGTACTGATCACGTGACTGATCATGCACTGATCACGTAATTGATCATGCACTGATCACGTGGCTGATCATGCACTGATCACGTGGCTGATCATGCACTGATCACGTGACTGATCATGCACTGATCACGTGGCTGATCATGCACTGATCACGTGGCTGATCATGCACTGATCACGCAGCTATCATGCACTGATCACGTGACTGATCATGCACTGATCACGTGGCTATCATGCACTGATCACGTGGCTGATCATGCACTGATCACGTGGCTATCATGCACTGATCACGTGACTGATCATGCACTGATCACGTGGCTATCATGCACTGATCACGTGGCTGATCATGCACTGATCACGTGGCTGATCATGCACTGATCACGTGACTGATCATGCACTGATCACGTGGCTATCATGCACTGATCACGTGACTGATCATGCACTGATCACGTGGCTGATCATGCACTGATCACGTGGCTGATCATGCACTGATCACGTGGCTGATCATGCACTGATACCGTGACTGAGCATGGACTGATCACATGACTATCATGTAGTGATCACGTGACTTAATGGCGCTGATCATGTGACTGATCATGCGCTGATCATGTTTGCTATCATACACTGATCATGTGCCTCTGGAGGCAATAAACAAAGAGCTGAGTAGGCACGAATCAAACAGTCAGCAGGCAATAATCATGGAACTCAGCTGTGAGGAATCATGCTGCTCAGCTGGCAATAATCAAGCAGCTGAGCAGGCAGGAATTACGCAGCACAGCTGGCAATTGTCAAGCAGATGACAGGCAGGAATCGTGCAGCTCAGCTGGCAATTGTCAAGCAGATGAGCAGACAGTAATCACGCAGCTCAGCAGGCCCTGATCACGTGACTGAGCATGCACTGTTCACGTGGCTGATCATACACTGATCACGTGACTGATCATGCACTGATCACGTGGCTATCATGCACTGATCACGTGGCTGATCATGCACTGATCACGTAATTGTATGCACTGATCACGTGGCTGATCATGCACTGATCACGTGGCTGATCATGCACTGATCACGTGACTGATCATGCACTGATCACGTGGCTATCATGCACTGATCACGTGGCTGATCATGCACTGATCACGGGACTGATCATGCACTGATCATGGCGCTATCATGCACTGACTACATGACTGATCATGCACTGATCACGTGGCTGATCATGCACTGATCACGTGACTGATCATGCACTGATCACGTGACTGATCATGCACTGATCACGTGGCTGATCATGCACTGATCACGTGGCTGATCATGCACTGATCACGTGGCTGATCATGCACTGATCACGTGGCTATCATGCACTGATCACGTGGCTGATCATACTGATCACGTGCCTGATCATGCACTGATCACGTGGCTGATCATGCACTGATCACGTGACTGATCATGCACTGATCACGTGGCTGATCATGCACTGATCACGTGGCTGATCATGCACTGATCACGTGACTGATCATGCACTGATCACGTGGCACTCATGCACTGATCACGTGGCTGATCATGCACTGATCACGTGACTGATCATGCACTGATCACGTGGCTATCATGCACTGATCACGTGGCTGATCATGCACTGATCACGTAGCTACATGCACTGGTCACGTGACTGATCATGCACTGATCACGTAAATGATCATGCACTGATCAGTGACTGATCATGCACTGATCACGTGACTGATCATGCACTGATCACGTGGCTATCATGCACTGATCACGTGGCTGATCATGCACTGATCACGTAATTGATCATGCACTGATCACGTGACTCATGCACTGATCACGTGGCTGATCATGCACTGATCACGTGACTGATCATGCACTGATCACGTGGATATCATGCACTGATCACGTGGCTGATCATGCACTGATCACGTGTCTGATCATGCACTGATCACGTGGCTGATCATACACTGATCACGTGACTGATCATGCACTGATCACGTGGCTATCATGCACTGATCACGTGGCTGATCATGCACTGATCACGTGGCTGATCACACACTGTCACGTGACTGATCATGCACTGATCACGTGGCACTCATGCACTGATCACGTGGCTGATCATACACTGATCACGTAACTGATCATGCACTGATCACGTGGCTATCATGCACTGATCACGTGGCTGATCATGCAATGATCACGTGGCTACCATATACTGGTCACGTGACTGATCATGCACTGATCACGTAAATGATCATGCACTGATCAGTGACTGATCATGCACTGATCACGTGACTGATCATGCACTGATCACGTGGCTATCATGCACTGATCACGTGGCTGATCATGCACTGATCACGTCCATGTACTGGTCACGTGACTGATCATGCACTGATCACGTAATTGATCATGCACTGATCACGTGACTGATCATGCACTGATCACGTGGCTGATCACACACTGATCACGTGACTGATCATGCACTGATCACGTGGCTATCATGCACTGATCACGTGGCTGATCATGCACTGATCACGTGGCTGATCATGCACTGATCACGTGGCTGATCATGCACTGATCACGTGACTGATCATGCACTGATCACGTGGCTGATCATGCACTGATCACGTGGCTGATCATGCACTGTCACGTGACTGATCATGCACTGATCACGTGGCACTCATGCACTGATCACGTGGCTGATCATGCACTGATCACGTGACTGATCATGCACTGATCACGTGGCTATCATGCACTGATCACGTGGCTGATCATGCACTGATCACGTAGCTATCATGCACTGATCACGTGACTGATCATGCACTGATCACGTAACTGATCATGCACTGATCACGTGACTGATCATGCACTGATCACGTGACTGATCATGCACTGATCACGTGGCTATCATGCACTGATCACGTGGCTGATCATGCACTGATCACGCAGCTATCATGCACTGATCACGTGACTGATCATGCACTGATCACGTGGCTGATCATGCACTGATCACGTGACTGATCATGCACTGATCACGTGACTGATCATGCACTGATCACGTGGCTATCATGCACTGATCACGTGGCTGATCATGCACTGATCACGTAGCTATCATGCACTGATCACGTGACTGATCATGCACTGATCACGTGGCTGATCATGCACTGATCACGTGACTGATCATGCACTGATCACGTGACTGATCATGCACTGATCACGTGGCTATCATGCACTGATCACGTGGCTGATCATGCACTGATCACGTGACTGATCATGCACTGATCACGTGACTCATGCACTGATCACGTGGCTGATCATGCACTGATCACGTGACTGATCATGCACTGATCACGTGGCTATCATGCACTGATCACGTGGCTGATCATGCACTGATCACGTAGCTATCATGCACTGATCACGTGACTGATCATGCACTGATCACGTAAATGATCATGCACTGATCAGTGACTGATCATGCACTGATCACGTGGCTGATCATGCACTGATCACGTAGCATCATGCACTGATCACGTGACTGATCATGCACTGATCACGTAATTGATCATGCACTGATCACGTGACTGATCATGCACTGATCACGTGGCTGATCATACACTGATCACGTGACTGATCATGCACTGATCACGTGGATATCATGCACTGATCACGTGGCTGATCATACACTGATCACGTGTCTGATCATGCACTGATCACGTGGCTGATCATGCACTGATCACGTAACTGATCATGCACTGATCACGTGGCTATCATGCACTGATCACGTGGCTGATCATGCACTGATCACGTGGCTGATCACACACTGTCACGTGACTGATCATGCACTGATCACGTGGCACTCATGCACTGATCACGTGGCTGATCATACACTGATCACGTAACTGATCATGCACTGATCACGTGGCTATCATGCACTGATCACGTGGCTGATCATGCAATGATCACGTAGCTACCATGCACTGGTCACGTGACTGATCATGCACTGATCACGTAAATGATCATGCACTGATCACGTGACTGATCATGCACTGATCACGTGACTGATCATGCACTGATCACGTGGCTATCATGCACTGATCACGTGGCTGATCATGCACTGATCACGTAGCTACCATGCACTGATCACGTGACTGATCATGCACTGATCACGTGGCTGATCATGCACTGATCACGTGACTGATCATGCACTGATCACGTGACTGATCATGCACTGATCACGTGGCTATCATGCACTGATCACGTGGCTGATCATACTGATCACGCAGCTATCATGCACTGATCACGTGACTGATCATGCACTGATCACGTGACTGATCATGCACTGATCACGTGGCTGATCATGCACTGATCACGTGACTGATCATGCACTGATCACGTGGCTATCATGCACTGATCACGTGGCTGATCATGCACTGATCACGTGCCTGATCATGCACTGATCACGTGACTGATCATGCACTGATCACGTGACTGATCATGCACTGATCACGTGGCTGATCATGCACTGATCACGTGGCTATCATGCACTGATCACGTGACTGATCATGCACTGATCACGTGACTGATCATGCACTGATCACGTGGCTTATCATGCACTGATCATGTGACTGATCATGCGCTGATCATGTTTGCTATCATACACTGATCATGTGCCTCTGGAGGCAATAAACAAAGAGCTGAGTAGGCACGAATCAAACAGTCAGCAGGCAATAATCATGGAACTCAGCTGTGAGGAATCATGCTGCTCAGCTGGCAATAATCAAGCAGCTGAGCAGGCAGGAATTACGCAGCACAGCTGGCAATTGTCAAGCAGATGACAGGCAGGAATCGTGCAGCTCAGCTGGCAATTGTCAAGCAGATGAGCAGACAGTAATCACGCAGCTCAGCAGGCCCTGATCACGTGACTGAGCATGCACTGTTCACGTGGCTGATCATACACTGATCACGTGACTGATCATGCACTGATCACGTGGCTATCATGCACTGATCACGTGGCTGATCATGCACTGATCACGTAATTGTCATGCACTGATCACGTGGCTATCATGCACTGATCACGTGGCTGATCATGCACTGATCACGTGACTGATCATGCACTGATCACGTGGCTATCATGCACTGATCACGTGGCTGATCATGCACTGATCACGGGACTGATCATGCACTGATCATGGCGCTATCATGCACTGATACATGACTCATCATGCACTGATCACGTGGCTGATCATGCACTGATCACGTGACTGATCATGCACTGATCACGTGACTGATCATGCACTGATCACGTGGCTGATCATGCACTGATCACGTGGCTATCATGCACTGATCACGTGGCTGATCATGCACTGATCACGTGGCTATCATGCACTGATCACGTGGCTGATCATACTGATCACGTGACTGATCATGCACTGATCACGTGGCTGATCATGCACTGATCACGTGACTGATCATGCACTGATCACGTGGCTGATCATGCACTGATCACGTGGCTGATCATGCACTGATCACGTGACTGATCATGCACTGATCACGTGGCATCATGCACTGATCACGTGGCTGATCATGCACTGATCACGTGACTGATCATGCACTGATCACGTGGCTATCATGCACTGATCACGTGGCTGATCATGCACTGATCACGTAGCTATCATGCACTGGTCACGTGACTGATCATGCACTGATCACGTAACTGATCATGCACTGATCACGTGACTGATCATGCACTGATCACGTGACTGATCATGCACTGATCACGTGGCTATCATGCACTGATCACGTGGCTGATCATGCACTGATCACGTAACTGATCATGCACTGATCACGTGACTCATGCACTGATCACGTGGCTGATCATGCACTGATCACGTGACTGATCATGCACTGATCACGTGGCTATCATGCACTGATCACGTGGCTGATCATGCACTGATCACGTGTGATCATGCACTGATCACGTGGCTGATCATACACTGATCACGTGACTGATCATGCACTGATCACGTGGCTATCATGCACTGATCACGTGGCTGATCATGCACTGATCACGTGGCTGATCACACACTGTCACGTGACTGATCATGCACTGATCACGTGGCACTCATGCACTGATCACGTGGCTGATCATGCACTGATCACGTGACTGATCATGCACTGATCACGTGGCTATCATGCACTGATCACGTGGCTGATCATGCAATGATCACGTGGCTACATATACTGATCACGTGACTGATCATGCACTGATCACGTAAATGATCATGCACTGATCACGTGACTGATCATGCACTGATCACGTGACTGATCATGCACTGATCACGTGGCTATCATGCACTGATCACGTGGCTGATCATGCACTGATCACGTAGCATCATGTACTGATCACGTGACTGATCATGCACTGATCACGTAATTGATCATGCACTGATCACGTGACTGATCATGCACTGATCACGTGGCTGATCACACTGATCACGTGACTGATCATGCACTGATCACGTGGCTATCATGCACTGATCACGTGGCTGATCATGCACTGATCACGTGTCTGATCATGCACTGATCACGTGGCTGATCATGCACTGATCACGTGACTGATCATGCACTGATCACGTGGCTGATCATGCACTGATCACGTGGCTGATCATGCACTGTCACGTGACTGATCATGCACTGATCACGTGGCACTCATGCACTGATCACGTGGCTGATCATACACTGATCACGTAACTGATCATGCACTGATCACGTGGCTATCATGCACTGATCACGTGGCTGATCATGCACTGATCACGTAGCTACCATGCACTGATCACGTGACTGATCATGCACTGATCACGTAAATGATCATGCACTGATCACGTGACTGATCATGCACTGATCACGTGACTGATCATGCACTGATCACGTGGCTATCATGCACTGATCACGTGGCTGATCATGCACTGATCACGCAGCTACCATGCACTGGTCACGTGACTGATCATGCACTGATCACGTGGCTGATCATGCACTGATCACGTGACTGATCATGCACTGATCACGTGACTGATCATGCACTGATCACGTGGCTATCATGCACTGATCACGTGGCTGATCATGCACTGATCACGTAGCTACCATGCACTGATCACGTGACTGATCATGCACTGATCACGTGGCTGATCATGCACTGATCACGTGACTGATCATGCACTGATCACGTGACTGATCATGCACTGATCACGTGGCTATCATGCACTGATCACGTGGCTGATCATGCACTGATCACGTGACTGATCATGCACTGATCACGTGACTCATGCACTGATCACGTGGCTGATCATGCACTGATCACGTGACTGATCATGCACTGATCACGTGGCTATCATGCACTGATCACGTGGCTGATCATGCACTGATCACGTAGCTACCATGCACTGATCACGTGACTGATCATGCACTGATCACGTAAATGATCATGCACTGATCAGTGACTGATCATGCACTGATCACGTGGCTGATCATGCACTGATCACGTAGCATCATGCACTGGTCACGTGACTGATCATGCACTGATCACGTAATTGATCATGCACTGATCACGTGACTGATCATGCACTGATCACGTGGCTGATCATACACTGATCACGTGACTGATCATGCACTGATCACGTGGATATCATGCACTGATCACGTGGCTGATCATGCACTGATCACGTGTCTGATCATGCACTGATCACGTGGCTGATCATGCACTGATCACGTGACTGATCATGCACTGATCACGTGGCTATCATGCACTGATCACGTGGCTGATCATGCACTGATCACGTGGCTGATCACACACTGTCACGTGACTGATCATGCACTGATCACGTGGCACTCATGCACTGATCACGTGGCTGATCATACACTGATCACGTAACTGATCATGCACTGATCACGTGGCTATCATGCACTGATCACGTGGCTGATCATGCACTGATCACGTAGCTATCATGCACTGATCACGTGACTGATCATGCACTGATCACGTAAATGATCATGCACTGATCACGTGACTGATCATGCACTGATCACGTGACTGATCATGCACTGATCACGTGGCTATCATGCACTGATCACGTGGCTGATCATGCACTGATCACGTAGCTACCATGCACTGATCACGTGACTGATCATGCACTGATCACGTGGCTGATCATGCACTGATCACGTGACTGATCATGCACTGATCACGTGACTGATCATGCACTGATCACGTGGCTATCATGCACTGATCACGTGGCTGATCATGCACTGATCACGCAGCTATCATGCACTGATCACGTGACTGATCATGCACTGATCACGTGGCTGATCATGCACTGATCACGTGGCTGATCATGCACTGATCACGTGACTGATCATGCACTGATCACGTGGCTATCATGCACTGATCACGTGGCTGATCATGCACTGATCACGTGCCTGATCATGCACTGATCACGTGACTGATCATGCACTGATCACGTGACTGATCATGCACTGATCACGTGGCTGATCATGCATGATCACGTGGCTATCATGCACTGATCACGTGACTGATCATGCACTGATCACGTGACTGATCATGCACTGATCACGTGGCTTATCATGCACTGATCATGTGACTGATCATGCGCTGATCATGTTTGCTATCATACACTGATCATGTGCCTCTGGAGGCAATGAACAAAGAGCTGAGTAGGCACGAATCAGTCAGCAGGCAATAATCATGGAACTCAGCTGTGAGAAATCATGCTGCTCAGCTGGCAATAATCAAGCAGCTGAGCAGGCAGGAATTATGCAGCACAGCTGGCAATTGTCAAGCAGATGACAGGCAGGAATCGTGCAGCTCAGCTGGCAATTGTCAAGCAGATGAGCAGACAGTAATCACGCAGCTCAGCAGGCCCTGATCACGTGACTGAGCATGCACTGTTCACGTGGCTGATCATACACTGATCACGTGACTGATCATGCACTGATCACGTGGCTATCATGCACTGATCACGTGACTGATCATGCACTGATCACGTAATTGCATGCACTGATCACGTGGCTGATCATGCACTGATCACGTGGCTGATCATGCACTGATCACGTGACTGATCATGCACTGATCACGTGGCTATCATGCACTGATCACGTGGCTGATCATGCACTGATCACGGGACTGATCATGCACTGATCATGGCGCTATCATGCACTGACACATGACTGATCATGCACTGATCACGTGGATGATCATGCACTGATCACGTGGCTGATCATGCACTGATCACGTGGCTATCATGCACTGATCACGTGGCTGATCATGCACTGATCACGTGACTGATCATGCACTGATCACGTGGCTGATCATGCACTGATCACGTGGCTGATCATGCACTGATCACGTGACTGATCATGCACTGATCACGTGGCTGATCATGCACTGATCACGTGGCTATCATGCACTGATCACGTGGCTGATCATGCACTGATCACGTAGCTATCATGCACTGATCACGTGACTGATCATGCACTGATCACGTGGCTGATCATGCACTGATCACGTGACTGATCATGCACTGATCACGTGGCTATCATGCACTGATCACGTGGCTGATCATGCACTGATCACGTGGCTGATCATGCACTGATCACGTGGCTGATCATGCACTGATCACGTGACTGATCATGCACTGATCACGTGGCTATCATGCACTGATCACGTGGCTGATCATGCACTGATCACGTGGCTGATCATGCACTGATCACGTGACTGATCATGCACTGATCACGTGACTGATCATGCACTGATCACGTGGCTATCATGCACTGATCACGTGGCTGATCATGCACTGATCACGCAGCTATCATGCACTGATCACGTGACTGATCATGCACTGATCACGTAATTGATCATGCACTGATCACGTGGCTGATCATGCACTGATCACGTGACTGATCATGCACTGATCACGTGGCTATCATGCACTGATCACGTGGCTGATCATGCACTGATCACGTGCCTGATCATGCACTGATCACATGACTGATCATGCACTGATCACGTGACTGATCATGCACTGATCACGTGGCTATCATGCACTACTCACGTGGCTGATCATGCAATGATCACGTAGCTACCATGTACTGGTCACGTGACTGATCATGCACTGATCACGTGACTGATCATGCACTGATCACGTGGCTATCATGCACTGATCACGTGGCTGATCATGCACTGATCACGTGCCTGATCATGCACTGATCACGTGACTGATCATGCACTGATCACGTAGCAATCATGCACTGATCACGTGGCTGATCATGCACTGATCACGTGGCTATCATGCACTGATCACGTGGCTATCATGCACTGATCACGTGGCTGATCATGCACTGATACCGTGACTGAGCATGGACTGATCACATGACTATCATGTAGTGATCACGTGACTTAATGGCACTGATCATGTGACTGATCATGCGCTGATCATGTTTGCTATCATACACTGATCATGTGCCTCTGGAGGCAATAAACAAAGAGCTGAGTAGGCACGAATCAAACAGTCAGCAGGCAATAATCATGGAACTCAGCTGTGAGGAATCATGCTGCTCAGCTGGCAATAATCAAGCAGCTGAGCAGGCAGGAATTACGCAGCACAGCTGGCAATTGTCAAGCAGATGACAGGCAGGAATCGTGCAGCTCAGCTGGCAATTGTCAAGCAGATGAGCAGACAGTAATCACGCAGCTCAGCAGGCCCTGATCACGTGACTGAGCATGCACTGTTCACGTGGCTGATCATACACTGATCACGTGAATGATCATGCACTGATCACGTGGCTATCATGCACTGATCACGTGGCTGATCATGCACTGATCA